>NC_141599.1:25249952-25578452 GCF_047967505.1 Dipteris shenzhenensis
CATATTGAAGACACATGGCCAAGCTTCAAGGAAGAACCTAGGAGCGTGAGACTTGGATTGGGTATGGACGGTGTGAACCCATTTGGTCTCAAAAGCACGTCTTACAGTGTATGGCCAGTGGTATTGGTGAATTACAATCTTCCACCCTCTATGGCTATTAAGAAAGGACATGTCATGCTATCCCTTCTAATTCTAGGAAAACATAAAGTCAAAAACCCTGATGTTTATTTGGAGCCTTTGATTGATGAGCTAGAGATACTTTGGAGAGGTATCGAGGTGCATGATGTGAGTAGGCCTCCCTCGTCACGAGACTTCAACTGCAAAAGCAGTCTTGATGTGGACGATGCATGACTTCCCAGGCTATGGCGAGTGTTCAGGTAAGCATTGCATTTTTTAATTATGAATAGGCAAAGGACGTGGCACCCTAAACCCACCTTCCACTCTTAATTGCATCTATTGTTTAGGTCTCACTACATCGGGTTACCATGCATGTCCTGTTTGTGGTCCTTCGCTAGTTGCCTCATAGGCAGACGCATTGAATAAGGTCATCTATGAGAATCACCATCGATTTCTCCCACCTGATCATCCTAGATATGTTGCCCCTTGGAATGAAGTCCTCCCACAATCACTCATCGCGGCAGATTGGATGAGAATTTGGGACGGCTCCACGACTCCTCCACCACTTGGCATGAGCCAGTAAGGATTTGTAACTATTGGCTGGAAGTAAAGATTGGCTATATTGGTTGAAAGTAAAGATTGCACGCTAACACTTTATTTTGTTTAGATACTCCATCTTTTATCGTTTACCATATTGGTCCCACCTCAAGATCAATCACCTGCTCGATCCCATGCATATCTTCAAGAATGTGGCATCTACCATTTGGGAGCATTTGAATGGGACACGAGATTCAGCAGGCATAAGGGAGGATCTACGTGCCACAGGGAGGATGCGTGAAGCTTGGCCTCAAGAGAGACCAAATGGGCGTGTTTTTTTACCTCGTGCACCGTGGATGTTATCAAAGCTAGAGATGGCGACGGTGAAGCACGCTATTACTACAATTCGTACTCCCACTGGATGCATGAGGTGTTTGAAGGGAGCCTTTACAAAGAGCAAGAAAAGAGGTGTAGAGCAATTATATGGCTTGAAATCTCATGATTGGCACAAGATGCTCCAAGTAAGTACTTTATATGCATAATATCTTTTTTCTTTCAAATTTGTGAGTGAATAGCTATAAGCAACTAATCAACCACCTCCTCGTGGGTTCAGTTCATACTACCTACTAGCATTTCACATAGTGCATCAAAGGACGAGAAAGATTGTATTTACAAGATGGGCGAGCTTGTGAGGTATGTGAGCTCAAAGGAAATAGATCCCACCACGCTTGAGAATGCTCGAGTTATGTCAGTGGAGGCGGTTTGTTTAGTGGAGGAGACATTTCCACGTTCTATTCTCACAAGCCAACTACATCTCATAGTACATTTGGTGGATGAGATTGCTATATGCGGTACTATACATGCACGATGGTTGTTCTTCCTCGAGCGCTTAATGAAGACGTTGAAGGGCTGCGTGAGACAAAATGCAAGACCCGAAGGTAGCATGGTCGAGGGTTGGTTGGTACAAGAGTCACTTGTATATATTTCTGAGTTTCTTGTTGATGTGGATAGCTCTCTCCCACGACTATGGAGAGATGATGAAGACCTAAGGATGACCTCTATTGTGCCTCAAGGAAAAGGACGCAACAAAGTAATAGACACGGAGTTGCATAATAGTATCAACCTCTTTTGCGTGCTTAATAGTGATGTGATGAAAAGATGGGTGACAAGATACGAGGATGCAAAGGCAAGAAGACAAGAAGAAAGGGCCCTCTTTCGTACACACCACGGATCTCGTGTGCCATACCCTCAGCATCTAAGAGCACTTCCAAAGGATATTCATGTGGATTGGCTACTTGATGAAATGGAGAAAGCAGAGAAAGACGAGGGGATGCATATCACAATCGAAGAATGGGAGTATGCTAGGGGATGCATGAGCAAGGTCGGTATATAGAATGTTATGCATAAGTTAGGAGCTTTTTATAATTTAGATTGCTTATTTAATTGATTTTTTCTTGGTGTAGTGCACTATGTTCAATGCTATATGGTGTGAGGGCAAGCATTTTCGAACACAACGGATTGATGATAAGAGAAACACACAAGATTGCGGCGTCATTGCTAGCTTTGAGGGAGCCAATGGAGCCATGGATGATTATTGTGGCATAATCCAAGATATCATTATGCTTGACTTTCGACGCTTCTTTGTGTATGTTTTGGATGTAAAGTGGTTTAAGGACGTGGTGGAAAGAGGCCCTAATGCAACAATCAAACGCCATGCAAGTGGCTTTGTAACTATTGACTCCACAAAGTTTTGGCAAAGTAGGAAGGACACACTAGTACTACCGCAACAATGTGAACAGGTACTGTGCACACACATAAAAATACTCGCTTTTAAATATTTGATGCAAGAAAAGTAACATGATTGTATTTGTGTTTGAATTAGGTTGTCTATCAACCAATGGTGGATAATAATAGATGGTGGCATGTCATACCTATTATGCCACGTTCCAAAGTGATGTATAGTACATTTACTAATATGGAGCGTATGGAGGATGATCATGGCCATGGACGTGATGATGACCGTGATACAAGAGAGGAAGATGATCATGAGATAGGAGATATAGATATTGAGGCCGGCATTACCCGTGAGGACGAGCCTACCATTGGAGATGTTGATTTCGATGAGCACTTTCGATGAGCACATGAGTGGCACAAGTAGTAGTGGGTTGAATGTATTTGTAGATCTAAACACTTGTTTGGATTTTGAAGTAGATAGTTTGGCAAGGGTTGATCTCATTGAGGATGAGATTGAACCGTAGCCCCACAATTGATATTGGCAAAACTATTTTACATATTGTCTCATTCTCCTCATTTCACTTAATTCTTGTATATGTGGGCTTGCAAAAAATTATGTGCTTTGGTAATCATGGGCAATGTTTGGAAAGCAATGATGTACACCAAAATCTCACTTTCTGTATTCTCTGGAGCGCGTCTACTTACGCGTCTAAATGCGCGTCTGATTCTCAGTGTACACGCGCAAATAAACGCGCAAATACACGCGCAGATAAACGCGCTAATAAACGGGATGTTAGACGGGCCCGTATTTTCTCAGACCAAATGCGCAAATAGACGCGGTGATTTATGCGCAAATAAACGAGCGTTTAGCCGTGCTTATAGACGCGCCCGTAATTTCTCTACTAAAGCAACGCCTATAGATGCGCCCGCTATTTTGCGCGTCTACCAAGCGCGTCTATAGTTGCTTTGTGTTGTTGTGAGGGAGGGAGCTTAAGTGGTTGAAAATGATGTTGGGGCTACTACTAGGTTAAGATTGAGGTTCGAATGCTAACATTACTATTGTTGAGGAATAAAGGGGTAGATCGTCTAATGTTGGGCTAGGAATTGATAGGCCACATGTGATTTGATGATTTTATCACGAACTAAACCTAGAATATCACACAATAAGGTCTAACAAAACTATATAAAAGGGAGCTCCAACCCCATGAATACCACACGGTTTGGCATTGCAAAAGTCATCCACATGCTCATGCATGCTCCTCCTTCCTCCTACTCATCCATGCTCCTCTTGTCTCATGCTCACACGTGCTTCTGTTGCTTCTCCTCCCCCTACTCATGCATATTTGTATGCCCTCATCCTCACATCAGTCCTCCACTTGCTTCTCCTACCTCATAATCATTCATGGTCCTTCTCATCCCTCCTCAAGCATGACCTACCTTCTATCATGGCCTATCATAGTCTCTGTAAACTCTGTGACTATTGATGGCACCATTTGAGGAGATCTCACATGTTACCATATGTGACCGTATAGTTGCAGGATCAATATGGCCATTTGGAGGGTGTCCAAATAGCCAAATTCATGCCGTTTTGGCATTTTTGGACACCCCATGATGCCCCGACCAACTTTGCTTTTGCGCCGCAGTCAAATTCCTCCTACATTTACCAAAAATGGACATTGAAATGGCTAAGGTTGTCAAATTCCTTCATCTATGCTTCAAAATGTATACTTCTTCGTAGAAAATCATGAAATGCATCAATCCTTTACAAGGTGATGTAGGAAATTATCAAAATTTGGTTTTTAAACACTCCATCTAATCAATGTGGTGCCGTGGTCAAATCCCTTCTACATATGTATTGGAATAGCCAAACTTGGCAAACAACATTTTATTAACTCGTAAGTTACATCAAAATGTGATATAACTTTTGTGTGCAAGATGATATAAAAAAAGATGCAATATTTAAAAAAACAGATAATTAAAATAGCCATAACAAAATATTCACCATTTGGCCATAGATACATGAAAAATTTTAGCGTTCAAAAGAAGAAATAGGTGTTTGTATTTCAAATTGTATTACAAAGAGGCTTCATAGCATGTTTCTTTTTTTCTTCAGTTCTAATACACCAATAATAGGGTGTTTGAATCCTTGACTAAGTTCTTAGAAAGATCGCTATGCTATTTGGAATCTCACATTCAACTTGTAAGTTTTTATAATCTCATGTACAACACATTGGAATGCATCACGTAGGTTGCCTTGGGTCAATACTGTGAATTCTCCATGCCTTCTTGTAATTCATACTTGCTACTACACACATGAAGAAACATCATTTTAGAAATTTAAATTTAAATAAATGTAATGCATCATGTGAATTCTTCTTCTTCAACCAACTTTTGAGCCTAAAAGAACAACTAAGGGAACCTTAGCAAAAGCAATGCACCACTGTGGATAATCCAAAGTAAGAAATTACATTGAAACCCTATGGAATTAACCTTTTAGTTCATAGTCTCCTCTTTAGAGCACCTCCAATGGTTCAAGATGCTTCTTTTGCAATTCTATCTGAACCCCAGTCTCATAAAATAGTCCATACTACAATGTGGACTTCACATACCTCAGTATGCGTCTAGCCGCATCCAAATGTGATTTCCTTGGAGCCTGCATAAACTGACTTACCAACCCAAGAGCATAGCTCAAATCTGGCCTGGTAATAGTCATATAAATTAAACTTCCTACTATGCGTCTATACATAGTAGGGTCTTCCAGAAGCTCACCTGCATCTGTGCTCAGCTTCACATTCTGCTCCAAAGGAACTGAAATAGGCTTACAGCCTGTCATCCCATATTTGGACAGCATGTCCAATCCATACTGCCTCTACAAGAGCCATATCCCACTTGTGGATCTAATCACCTCAATGCCCAAGAAGTAACGCACCTCTCCCAAATCCTTCATCTCAAACTTTTGCTTCAATAGCATTTTCACATGCAGGATATCTTCATCACTATCACCTGTGATGATCAAATCATCAACATAAATGACAAGCAGCATAATACCTTTCTCTGTTTTTCTCACATAAAGTGAGAAATCTACCATGGAAATCTGAAAGCCAATAGTGACAAGATATTGTCCTATCTTGTCAGACCATGCGTTGGGTGCTTGCTTCAAGCCATACAAGGCTTTCTTCAACCAGCTACAAACAAACTATGGATGAACAGCATGCACATAAGCTGGTGGCTGCTCCATATAGACCTCTTCTTGCAAATCACCATGCAAATCACCTCTCAAAACATCCCTTGTCTTCCTTACTCTAGGTGTAACAACAGAAGGAATACCCAACTCATCATCAAGGCTCTGTTCTGAGCCACTGGATTCACCATCCACATAAGAGTGACCTGCATTCACATCAACCATGGGCTGATCTACTTTCTCTTTTCCAAATGGCTGGTGCTGGGATACAAAATACTAGCGAAGAGCTAGCTCGATGGTGTCTCAGAATATGTCCACCAAGGTTTGATGGACTGGTAACAGTGCTTAACACTCAAGTGAGACCCCAACCATTGTCATTTGAGGAGTTGTGTGCTTTACTTATGGAGGAGGAATTGAGGCTTAAAGCTCAAAATGGAGGCGGCAATGGGGATGTTGCTTTCTCTGCCACTGCGAAAGGCAAAGGTGGTTCCTCCACCAAAGGTGAGTCCTCTACTAGTGGTGAACAAAAGAAGAAGGGCGGTAAGAAGAAGTTTCATGGAGAATGCTTCTACTACAAAAAGAAGGGCCATATGATTGCAGATTGCCGGGTCAAGAAAGCAAATGAAAAGAATGGTATCCTGAAGAAGACAGATAAGGAAAGAGACAGCTAACACAGTGGAAGCAGAGTTGGATCCTACTTCTAGCCATTGAGAAAGAGTGTTCCTTAGTTCAAGAAGCTTCAACCACTGATTCATGGGTGTTGGATAGTGGTGCCTCCCGTCACATGACCTGCAAGAAGGGTCTGTATTGTTCCATGCAGCCTCTATAGGAACCCATCACCATGACGGTTGGTAATAACACAAAATGCCCTATTGAGGATACAAGTACGGGTTCATTTGTTTTTATAAATGGAGATGTTAAGAAACTATCTAATGTGCTGTATGTTCCACAAATCAAGAGAAATTTGCTATCAGTTGCTTCCAAAATTGACCTTGACCATGAGGTGAGGTTCAACAAGACAGGAGCAAAAATTTTGGATAGTGCAGGCAATCTTGTTGGCACAGGAGTAAGGAGGAACAACCTGTATGATCTAAGTGCTCTTACAACCACCCCTAGAGTGGGCACAAGCAGCCTTTGGCATGAAATATTCGGCCACATCGGATTTGTAGTGCTAAAGGAGATGCAGAAGCAAGGTATGGTCTCGGTATGGTTGCTCACTTACGTGTAGTCACAAAAATCAAAGAACCGTGTGAAGCTTGCATGATGGGCAAGCAACAGAGAAAGACATTCCCACAAGAAAGCAAGAATAGAGCGAACGCTTATCTAGAGTTGGTGCATGTTGACTTGTGCGGTAAGATGCCTACATAGGCCTTGGAGGGATCTTCCTATTTTTTATTGATTGTCGATGACTGTAGTAGGAAGATGTGGGTGTAGTTTCTTCGCGAAAAGGCTCAAGCTTTTGGTAAATTAAAAATACACTCTAAGGTGTGTTATTCAAATATGCACATGTCATCTAGATACGATACTTGGTAGACTCATCAATACCACCTATATTGAGATTATTTCAAATTGTCATTTCCATTGGATATGGTTTTCATGGTCGACATCGCATTACACCATGTTTTTCACCAAGTGTCATGCACACCATAAAAAACCATGCTCTCAGGTGTGTTATTTGAATGTGCACATTTCCAATGGGCACAATACTACACATATGCATTATTCCAACTATTTTTATGTGGATGTAAAATATCATGCTCATTGGATATGTTTTGTGTGGTTGAAGTTGCATTAAAGCGTGTTTTTCACCAAGTCATGCATAATCATCTCAAAAAACACACTCTGAGCTGTGTTGTTCGAATGTGCACATATCTGATGGGCACAATACATTGCAATAATATCAATTCCAAATATTTTGAGGTATATTTTAAAGTTTGGTGCCCATCATATAGGGTTTGCATGGTCAAAGTCGTGTTAACGCATGTTTTTCACTCAGTCTTATGCACAACCATCAAAAAACACGCTCTTAGGTGTGTTATTCAAATGTGCACTTGTCTGCTAGACACAATACTTTTCATATGCATTAATACCATCTATTTTTATGCATGTGAAAATTATTATGTCTGTCAGATATGGTTTGCATGATCGAAGTCACATTAAAGCATGTTTTTCACCAAGTCCTATGCACAACCGTAAAAAAACACGCTCTAAGGGTTCTTTCTTTGAATGAGAACATACTTGATGGGAAAGATAGATTGAATTCATGTAAATACCAACTAATTTATGGAAAGTGAAAAGTATCATTCCCATCGGATATGGTTTGCATTGTTGAAGTCACATTAGACCATGCTTTTCACCAAGTCTTATTCACAACCGTCAAAATACACCCTGTGACGTATGTTATTCTAATGTGCACATATCCGATGGACATGATACTTTGTGCACACATAAATATAACCTACTATGAGGTGGATGCAAAATATTGTGTCCATCCGATATGGTTTGCATGATTGAAGTCCCATTAAAGTGTGTTTTTCACCGTCTCATGCACAATTCTCAAAAAACACGCTCTAAGGTGTGTTATACAAATGCGCACATATTCAATGGGACAAACAGTTTTCATGTGCATCAATACTAATTATTTTGAGCCACATGCAAATTATCTTGTCCATCGGATATAGTTTGCATGGTCGAAGTCGCATTAAAGCATGTTTTTGACCAAGTCTTATGCACACCGTCGAAAAACATGCTTAGAGGTGTGTTATTCAAATGCGCATATATTCAATAGGAAAAACAATTTGTAATAAATTAATACCACCTATTTTGAGGTGCATACAAATAATTGTCTCCATTAGATATGGTTTTCATGGTCAAAAAGCCGCATTAAAGTGCGTTTTTCACCAAGTCTTTTGCACAACCATCAAAAAACATGCTCTGAGGTGTGTCATTTGAATGCGTATATATCTGATAGACATGATATCTTGCACATACATTAATCTCACCTATGGTGATGTGTTTGAAAAATATCATGCCCATTGGATATGGTTAGCATGTCGAAGTCGCATTACACCATGTTTTTCACCAAGTCTTCTCCACAACCATCAAAAAATATACTATCACATGTGTTATTAAAACCTACACATATACAATGGGAAAAATACTTTGTGCACATGTCAATATATCTATTTTTAGGTAGATGAAAAGTATTTGTCCATTGGATATGATCTGCATGCTCAAAGTTGCACAACTATTAAAAAACCTTGGGGGGGTCACTATGTATAAACCCTCTATATCACATGCTATGTACAAATCTCTAAGGTGTGTTATTCGAACCCACACATATTCGACGAGCATGATACTTTTCACACATATCAATACAATCTATTTTGAGGTGCGTGCAAAGTATTGTGTCCATTGGATATGATTTGCATGCTCAAAGTCGCAGCAGTAAAGCATGTTTTTCAACAAATCTTATGCACAACTGTTAAAAAACACGCTCTGAGCTGTGTTATTCGAATGCACACATATTCATCATTTGTATTTTGAGGCACGATACTTTGCATGCATGTCAATAAAAACTATTTTGAGGCATGATACTCTTCACACATGTCAATATAAACTATTTTGAGGCACGTGCAAAGTATCATGCCCATCAAATATGTTTTGCATGGTAAAAATTGCATTAAAGCTTGTTTTATACTAACAAGTCTTATGCACAACTGTTAAAAAACATTGTGACATGAAGTTGGGGGTAATAAACTTCACGCACCTCTTCACTTCCTGCTCCTTTCGAATTGAGTGATAAAGATAGTTATCACTGGGAAAGGGACATTAAAAAGAAGCTTTTATACCAAGAGACCACACCATACTTTCTTCCCTTAGATGAGAATGAAGATGGTAACATCCCAAGTGATGTTGTACTCAAGCATAGGGAGAAGGAAAGGATCAGCAAAGGCCATAATCTCAGCAAGCCGGTTTGCGCCAAAGAGAAGAGCGATACGTTATTGAAAGAAGATCGTGTGGCTCAACATGACATGAACTGATATATATCGAGGAGTTTGAAGGGGCTGATTGGGTCGGATGGGTAGATTTCGAGGAAACATTGCACCTCCTTCATAGACACCTTTACACTTAGCTCAAAACACTCTCTAAACTATCATAAGACACAAAGACCCATAACTTTCAACAAATACATGATATAAAATATTCAAATATATATCCATCTGTGCCTTGAAATGGGCTTCGCTCTTATATAAGTTTCATAAGAAATAGAGAAGCGGTCGGAAAGATATGGGCAGTTTACTAGGCGGGGGTAAAAACTATATGAAAAAGAAATCGTCACACACAGAGAGTCATAGATTTTTGGTTTGACATATAATACAATAACTAAAGACATAGGATGATGCTCGTTGAAGAGAGCTTCGCGTAATATAAGTTTCGTCCAAATAGGACCAACGAGCTAAAAGTTATGAGCAAAATACTAACAGGGGGTCAAACTATCATGAAAAACACCTACTCCTTCTACTAGTGCCGACTAAACCTCCATGCTTAGACTTCATCAACGATCCAAGTCCCATAGAGGTTGCCTAGGAGGGAAGGAAGAGCTCCCTTTGTGGCTTGGGAAATAGATAAACCATGTATGTGCAATGAGTGACCGAATGGGCAACACTTTTGAGCACTTTGGAAGTGAAAACAATGGAAAAAGGGAAGAGACACTCAAGAGAGAGAACTTGAAGTGACCTTCATTTTACCAATACAGTGAGACTCCACTCCAATGCAACTCAAAATACTACAAACACAAGGGAGAAGAAGAGGTTTCATACGTACAAGAGGGAGCAGAAGCTCCAAGACTACTCATAGAGAGAGAATGAACTAGAGAGAGATGGACTCAGGAGTCTACATAAGAGAATATCTACAAGAGGGAGAGAAGGCTCATGGAAGAGGCTTGACGAGACTAGAGCTACAGCAACATGAGGCCTAATTGTGGAAGAGATGATGAACAAGGGAGAGGAGGGCTCCTTTTATAGAGATTTTTTCACCCTCCTTCATCCATTGACAATTGATGCCTATAGATTCCTTCCCCCATCAATCACATAAGCCCGTATGTCACCATACATGTCCTTTTTGGCTACTCTTGCCATGTGTCCCATCAAAAGATGCTCAAGACTCTTAAAATATTAAGAAAGTCAAGAGTCTCTCCACATGGAGCCCATTGGGACCCTCTCTTTTCCATATGTCCACATCCTCCTTATTCCACATAGGAATTCTAGAAGGATTCCTCTTGACTCCACACTCCTCCACATGCCTTCCACACGCTTGGCATGTGGCCTCTCTTACATTATTGGAACACATGGACATGAGCCCACCTCTTTATATGACTCTCTTCCTATTTTCTAAAAATCCCATAATTTACACAAATAACTCTCATTCCATAGTACCAAGGTATTTATAATTCATACACATGGTATTTACAATGATCCATTCCACTCATCCTCTCAATCCCATACAATATCTTAGAAAATAGAGATAAGTGAGAGCCGTTGGGCTATCACTTGATACTCAAACTCTTATCAATTATACAAAAAAACAATATCAATGCCAAATAGAAAATATCAATTTTTGGCGTCACATCTTTCCCCCCCACCAGTAGATCCTCTCTAGTGACAGAGAGGGTCTGTTGGCCCTCAAGGTGGTTGAGCATAGATGAATTTAAGGCGATACTCATTGGTGCATCCGAATATCACCATGCCATCAACATCCTCAAGCTGATAGGTTCCATTCGTGAACTTCTTTTTGACTTGATATGGTCCGTCCCATCGGCCAATAAACTTTTTGTCTAGCCGCTTGTTCAAATGGCTATTAAATCTCATGACCAAATCTCCTTCTGCAATACCTTTCTTCTTACGTAATTTGGTGTCAAAACAGGCCTTGCGCCTTTTTTGAGAAGCTTCCAAGTTTTGTAAGGCCTGTAATTTGCATTCATCCAAGGCTTCTAGCTATACCAAGCATTGAGCATAGGCATCCTCCTGTCCTTCTTTTCTTGCAACAACACTGCAAAGACTATGTATCTCCAATTCAATGGGCAAATGGCTTCTATTCCATACACTAGTTGGAATGGTGTAGCTAGCTTGTGTGTGGTTCTATAAGCCCATAAAACTTCTGCCAAGTGCCTATCCCAATGCCTTTCCTTGGTGTCTACATGCTTTTCCATTGAATTGCACAACAATCCATTTGTTTTCTCAACCAAGCCATTACATTAGGGATAGTATGGCGTGGACATGCTATGACTTTGAAGACAACCCTCCAAACCAAGAATCAAAGCATTATACTCAGTTGCATTGTTACTTGTGATACCTTGAAGCTCTTGTCCTCTTGCCCACACCTTTTGACCTTCAAAATTCATCAAGACTATACCCCTAGCTCCTTGTTGCATGAAGGACTAAAAGCCCCATCAAAATACAAAACAAGAGCTGTTGGTGGTGTATCCATTTCATCTTTAATGTTCTCCTTACATTTCTTTTCTTCTCCTAGATCCTCCCGTCCTATGAGCAAATCTGCCATAGTGGACCTAGTGGTATTTTTAGTGACAAAAGAGAAAGAGAACTCTTGAAGCTCTGACAACCATTTTGCAAATCTCCCTCCAGGATTAGGCTTGCGAACTAGATATGCTAATACAAACTGAGAGGTAAGGAAGAAAAATGGCCAAGGTAATAAATAAGAGCGAAACTTTTTGACTGAAAACAACAAAGAGAGGGCTTGCTGCTCCATTTCTTCATACCTTGTTTCCACCTCTATAAGCTATTGGGCTGGCATAATAGATGGGTTGCATTCTACCTGCCTCTCCTTTTTTTAGCAGTACAGCACCAACTAAATGCAAAGATACACTTGGATTTACATAAAAGTCTTGAGACCAATCAGGGGGCTTCAATATTGGGCCCTTACTCATGGCCTCCTTACGTTGGTGAAAAGAGTCCTGTTTCTCCATACCCCATTGGAAAGAAACTCCTTTTCTTGTCAACAAGTTCATGGGATGCACTATCTTTGTGAAATCATCACAAAAGCATTGATAATACTTGATTTTTCTTAGAATTCTGCAAACACCAGTGACACTCTCAGGACTTGGCAATGCCATGATTGCTTGAACCTTGTCAGGATTCATTTGCAGGCCTTCTTCAGACACAATATGCCCCAATAAGACTACTTTTGTTTGAGCCAAATGACACTTTCTAGGATTTAGACACCATTTTGCTTCATCAATCCTAGCTAAGGCCATCTTTAACTTCTCCATCTGATCTATGTACCAAGAATAAATGCAAAAAATCATTCGAAAACACCCTTATGAACTTTTCCAAGTAAGGCTCAAGCACTTGACTCATGAACCTTTGAAATGTAGCTAGTGCATTGGTCAACCCAAAAGGCATGACTCTGTAAGCAAAATCTCCTCAAGGTGTGACAAATGATGTTTTCTTTTGATCTTCCTCACGAATACGAATTTGAAAGTACCCAGAATACCCATCACATATAGAATATATCTCATGCCCTACTACTTGGTCTAGTATTTCATCTTGGAATGGCAAAGGAAAATGATCCCTCTTAGTGCATGCATTCAAAGGATGAAAGTCCACACAAACTCGCTACTTATTTCCTTTGATTGCAGTGACAACTATAGGAGATATCCATTCTGAATTATCAATAGGAAAGATGAATCCCACCTCAAGTAGTTGTGTTACCTCTTTCTTTAGTGCCTCAACTTGGATCACCACTAATCACCTTGAGCATTGCACAACTGGCTTGCATTTTGGCTGCAACTCAATCTTGTGCTCCATAAGAGAGACTGGTCGAACCTGTGAATAGCTTGTTGCAAAGAGACATGGAAAATTATCTAACATATCCAAGTACGGGAGCTTCTCACTACCTATGATAGAGAATCACCAAGAAGCTCTTCATTGTGTTGGTGTCGTTTAGTGTGCTCCACATCCTCCACATGAAGTGTCTCTACGGGATCTTCTTGTACCACCACCTTATTCTCATCCCGATCAACACCAAGACAAAGAGCAAAGGCCACTTTTTCCACCTCACCCTCTCAGTTGGACTCCTCGGAGATACACCCTGTCTCTTCTTCTTCATCGGTTAAGTCATAGCTCGAACTCTTTGATGTTGAAGACGACTCCTCGACAACTTCCTTTTTGCGGCTTCTGATGTTGTAGTGCACCTTCATCAACAAGACTATCCCCCCGGCTCCTTGTTTGGCATGAAGGACTAAAATCCCCATCAAAATACAAGACAAAAGCTGTTGGTGGTTCTCCCTTTCATCATTAATGTCCTCCTTATAATTCTTTTCTTCTCTTAGGTCCTGCCATCCTGTGAGCAAATCTACCATAGTGGACCTAGTGGTATTTTCAGTGAGACAAAAGAGAAAGAGAACTCTTGAAGCTCTGACAACCATTTTTCAAATCTCCCCCTAGGATTAGGCTTGTGAACTAGATATGCTAATATAGACTGAGAGGTAAGAAAGAAATTTACTAGTTGAGGTAATAAATAGGAGTGAAACTTTCTCACTGAAAACACCAAAGAGAGGGCTTGCTGCTCCATTTCTTCATACCTTGTTTCCACCTCTGTAAGCTATCAAATGGCATAATAGATGGTTGCATTCTACATGCCTCTCCTTTTTGTAGCAATACAGCACCAATTGAATGCAAAGAGACACTTGGATTTACATAAAAGTCTTGAGACCAATTAGGGGGCTTCAATATTGGGCCCTTACTCATGGCCTCTTCAAGTTGCTGAAAAGACTCTTGTTGCTCCACACCCAATTGGAAAGAAACTCCTTTTCTTCTTGTCAACAAGTTCATGGATGCACTATCTCTATGAAATCATCACAAAAGCGTTGATAATACTTCCTCTTTCCTAAAATTCTACGAACACTAGTGACACTCTCAAGACTTGCCAATGCCATGATTGCTTGAATCTTGTCAGGATCCATTTGCAGGCCTTCTTCAGACACAATATGCCCCAACAAGACTACTTTTGTTTGAGCCAAATTACACTTGCTAGGATTTAGACACCCTTTTGGTTCATCAATCCTAGCTAAGGCCATCGTTAACTTCTCCATGTGATCTATGCACCTAGAATAAATGCAAAAATCATCCAAAAACACCCTTATGAACTTTCCCAAGTAAGGCTCAAGCACTTGACTCATGAACCTTTGAAATGTAGCTGGTGGATTGGTTAACCCAAAAGGCATGACTCTGTAAGAAAAAACTCCCCAAGATGTGACAAATGATGCTTTCTTTTGATCTTCCTCCTGAATACGAATTGGAAAGTACCAAGAATACCCATCACATACAGAATACATCTCATGCCCTACTACTTGGTCTAGTATTTCATCTTCGAATGGCAAAGGAAAATGATCCCTCTTAGTGCATGCATTCAAAGGACGAAAGTCCACACAAACCCATCAGTTATTTCCTTTCTTTGGTGTGACAACTACACGAGATATCCATTCTGAATCATCAATAGGAAGATGAATCCTGCCTCAAGTAGTTGTGTTACCTCTTTCTTTAGTGGCTCAGCTTGGATCACCCCCAATCGCCTTAAGCGTTGCACAACTGGCTTGCTTTCTGGCTTCAACTCAATCTTGTGCTCCACAAGAGAGACTAGTTGAACCTGTGAATAGCTTGTTGCAAAGAGACATGGAAAATCATCTAACATATCCAAGTACTGGAGCTTCTCACTACTTGATAGAGAACCACCAAGAAGCTCTTCATTGCATTGGCATCATTTAGTGTGCTCCACATCCTCCACATGAAGTGTCTCTATAGGATCTTCTTATACCACCACCTTGTTCCTTCCTGACTCATCCCGATCAGCACCAAGACAAAGACCAAAGGCCACTCCTTCCACCTCACCCTCTGAGCTGGACTCCTTGAAGCTACACCCTATCTCTTCTTCTTCATCGGTTAAGTCAGAGCTCAAACTCTCTGATGTTGAAGACTCCTCCTTGACAACTTCCTTTTTGTGACTTCTGATGTTGTAGCGCACCTTCTTATCATTTCCCTACAAAATCAATTCTCCAGTATCCCACTTTTGAACAGCCTTCACCTTGCATAGCGAAGGCGTTCCCAAAATCAATGGATAGGCACATGCATCTGGCTTGGTAGGGATCACCTAAAAAGTAGTCGGCATAGAAATTGTGGGGGTTAAAGGTCACTGTGCCTTTACCCTAGTTACGTACAATACTCAAACACATATATAAATGAATAAAAGGAAGATTAGGGTATTCTGCACCCACCAAAACTTATGTGGCTCTGTGTTTCTCTCTCTCCCTCTTCTATTCTTGCTTCCATTGAGAGCACTCTCAACTGGTATCAGAGCCCTGGTGATCTAGCTGAGCATACGTGAATGCCTGGAAGCTCGGTAGCTCTGTGGGAGGAAGGAGAAGCTTTGTGGGAAGGTTTGTGGGTGATTTTACTTGCATCCAAGTGCACAGAGACCTTGAAGGAACCTTTGGAAAGTCACTTTGGTTTTGCGAAGTGGTTTTGAGAGCCTATTAAGTGTTTTCAAAGAAAAAGTCATTTTTTACGCTTTTCCCTATTCCGTCCAACGATAGAGACTCCGTATTGACTTGTAGAGGCAACTATTGCTTAGTTTTGGTGTCCATTTCACTTCAGGAGCTTGGAAACACCTTCATTCTTGAATTTGGGATCATTTCATTGGATTTCTGACTCACTATGTCAGTTTCTACGTTTTTCTGCTTGGGTGTTGGAACTCAAGTTTGGAGCAACCATTTGCAGATCTGTCAATTTCGATGGACTGAGGAGGTCCTAAAACTTCTATGTTGCTCATCATTCGCACTCTAGTGGAGTTTACAAACAATTCTATTTCCAAAAACTTTTTTCAATCCATGTGTTGGACCCAGTGATTGAGACCACAGTTTCTAAAACCGTCTGTCCCATTGCATTCCGGACGCCTAAAAACCCCTACTTGTCAATTCTTTTGCGATTCGATGGAGTATTTTCAGAGTTATAGATCTCTGTGTATTGGATTTCGTCTCTCTGTTATGCATTTTTCATTCTAAGGTTTTGAAACCTTAGATTTATGCCACATGGTAGTGGATAAGTGTTGACTCCCATTTCTCACTCATCGGTTGGGATCTTGGAGTTCCAGTAGAAGAGAGATATTTTTAGATTGTCTTGTTGAGTCCAATTATGAATGGCACCCATATTTTGAGGCATCTCAGGTTCTATTTTCAGTAGCGGTCATTGCCGTGGGACCATGATTTCTTGAGCATACCTTATGCAGATCACTCTGGTTGCATTTTGAGCCATGTGCACTCATTTATGGTGTGCATTGGGTTGTAGTGGATGATTTATAGGCCATTTGGATGCATTGCGATCCTTATTGGATGCACTGATAGGCATAATTTGCCTTGTGGGATGCTATTTTTATGGACGCTTTGCACCTGGATGCTATTTTATGCTAAGGGATAGCTTTGACACATTGCAGGTGATGCACTGATAGTGTTATGCTCTCTTGGATGAGATATTGATGATGCATATGCCCATGGACGGTGTTTATGCTTGAGCCATTTGGCACTTATTGGCATTTTGAATTTCCATTGCAATTGGCATTTTCTTTTGGGCCAGATTTGCTCATATGGATGCATAGTACATGCATATGAGTCATTTGCATCTTTTAATGCTTTGAGCTTTGAGTTTTGGTGATATTTCACTCTATTGTGGCATACACATTTGGGTGCACCTGGTATTTGGTGTGATTCTCTCTTGCAGGCACTAGCATTTGGGATTTTGCTTCATTTGCATCATGGCATCCTCTTCCACGTCTGAAAATGAGTTTTTCAGCATTAAAAAGTTTGATGGGACAAACTTTTCTTTGTGGAAAGAATAGATAAGGGATGTGCTTATTCAAAAGAAGCAGATTATACCCTTGGCAGGGATTGAAGCTAAGCCTGTAGATATGTTTGAGGATGATTGGAATGAGTTGGATGCATTAGCAAAGTCTACTATTAGACTTCATCTTGTAGAGTCAGTTTATTTCATAGTAGTAAATGAGTAGACTACAGAAGATTTGTGGAAGAAATTGTGTGCCACTTATGAGAAGGAAACTGCCTCTAATAAAGTTTACCTCATGAAGAGGTTGTTTGAGCTGCAAATGAAGGAAGGGGTCTCCATTTCTTCTCACTTGAATGACTTCAATATTATTTTCAGCCAGCTTCAAACTCAGAAGATGAATTTTGATGTGGAGACTAAGGCAATATTTCTCTTATGTTCATTGCCATCCTTATGGGATACCTTCCATATAGTTGTCAATAACTCTGCATCATTCATGACAAGATGGATCAAATGAAGACTTGCATACCAAGGCTACAACCTCTATACCAAAATCATTGAATCGTATCATGCGACTTCCTATAGCCTTAATAGGGATGCTCACTCATGGACATGGGCAATTGGCATATGGAAACTTATCATTACAAAGAAGTGGGTTCTGATTCATGTATCACTTTGACCATATAGGTATAGTGAATGGCTGTAAATCCATCATATTTCAGCCTATCCACAAGATACCTAGCTCTGGCAAACCTGTGCAAAATAGGCTCACTACCAGGTGCTCTCAAAACATCCCTTATCTTCCTTACTCCAGGTGTAACAACAGAAGGAATACCCAACTCATCATCAAGGCTCTATTCTGAGCCACTGGATTCACCATCCACATAAGAGTGACCTACATTCACATCACCATGGGCTGATCTACTTTCTCTTTTCCATTTCGTGATTCTTGCATACCACTATCTGCATTGCTTTGAGGAGATCCTCCTAATCTCAATCTACCTATCCATGGCGAAGTATGTGAACCATTGCTAGAGGACACTACAGGTCCACTAATATTTTGTGATTGCGGCTGTGAATTTTGTGCAGCATTACCATTTTGTGCATCTACATCATCAATCACATTTATTGGTTTATACCAGCTGCTCATCTCATAAAAAACAAGATCTCTACTCACTATAAACTTATGAGTAGAAGGGTTATAGCATCTATACCCTTTCTGTTGCAAAGAATAACCAATAAAGATGCACTTCTGAGCTTTTGGATCCAACTTGGATCTCAACTCATCTGGCACATGAACATAGGCAATGCAACCAAAAATTTTCAAATGAGAAATATATGGTTTCCTACCAGTATACCTCTCCTCTGGTGTCATGCCATGTATTGTTGCAGTGGGAGTCCTGTTCATTTTGTAGACTGCTGTAGCAACTACTTCAGCCCAATAATAATCTGGCAGGTTTTTTTCGTTGAGCATGGCACGAGATACCTCTCCAATATGCCTATTTTTCCTTTCTGCAAGTCCATTTTGCTGTGGGGTATGACTGCATGAATATTGCTGCTTTATGCCATGCTCTTGCATGAAAAGAAAAACGTGTGGAAACTTGAATTTTAAATTTTTTGCCTTTTTAAAACTTTTAAATGAGTTTCCTTACATTTTCAATTTACTAGTTTAATTTTTCAATTGAAACTTATGGAATATTATAGTAGAAAAAAAATGTACTTTGTGTTGGAATATAGAGAGTAGAATATTTCTCACCTTTTTAAAAATTTTAAATTAGTTTAGCTTACATTTTCAATATATTAGTTTAATTTCTCTCCTTTTAGGGAGAATTAAAATTTGCTTCTACTTAAATTTAACATTTTTTATTTTAAGCTTTATTTTCTAAATTTTACATTTAAATTTTCACATTTTTCATAAAGTTAAATTTTAATTTATTTACATTTTGAATTTTGTGATTGAAACTAATAAGAATTTAGAGTTTAGATTAATAAGAATTTACTTTGTCAAAATTTAAACTTCTTATTAATGTGAATTTTAAATTCTTATTAGTTTTAAGTGAAATTAATTTGAATTAAAAAAGGGTTTAGGGTTTAGGGTTTAGGGTTTGGGGGTTTAGGTTTAGGGTTTGGGGATTTGGGGGTTTAGGGTTTAGGGTTTAGGATTTGGGTTTAGGGTTTAGGGTTTAGGGTTTGGGCATTAAGGTTTAGGGTTTAGGGTTTAGTGTTTGGGAGTTAGGGTTTAGGGTGTTTGGGGGTTTGGAGGTTTGGGTTTAGGATTTATGGTTTAGGGGTTTGGGTTTTAGGTTTAGGATTTAGGGTTCAGGGTTTAGAAGGCCAAGATTAGGGATTAGGTTTTAGGGTTTAGGGTTTAGGCTTTAGGGTTTGGGGGTTAGGTATTAGGGTTTGGGGGTCTTGGTTTAGGGTTTAGGGTTTGGGGGTTTGGGTTTTGGGTTTAGGGCTTAGGGTTTGGGGGTTAGGGTTTAGGGTTTAGTGTTTTGGGTTTTGGGTTTTAGGTTTAGAGGGACAAGATTAGGGTTTAGGGTTTGGGAATAAGGGGTTTGGGTTTTGGGTTTTGGGTTTTGGATTTAGAAGGCCAAGATTAGGGTTTAAGGTTTATGGATAAGGGGTTAGGGTTTAGGGTTTAGGTTCTAGGGTTTAAAGGTTAGGGTTTAGGGTTCTGTGGTTAGGGTTTAGGGTTTGGGGGTTTATATGATTTTGGGTTTAGGGTTTTGGGTTTTGGGTTTAGAAGGCTAGGATTAGTGTTTAGGTTTTAGGATATAGGGTTTGGGGTCCGGGTTTAGGGGTTGGGGTTTAGAGTTTAGGGTTTGCAGTCAATTTCAATTTGTAGATTTTATTATTTTTCATAAAGTCAAATTTAAATTTATTAAGATTTTAACTTCTTATTAATGTGAATGTTAAATTCCTATGAGTTGTAAGTAAATTGTTTTTTGTAAATAAAAATATTGCCTCATTTTTTAAAAAAATTGCCTCAATTGTAATTGTCTTTTTAAAACTCGCTACCTAAGCATATTAACAAGAACAATGGAAAATAAATTATTTCTTGCTTTTATTCGCTTCGACAGTTGGTGTAGTCTAGATTAGCATAGATTAGTTTATGCTTAGAGGGGAGAACTCCAAAAAAACCAATCAAAGCCATGCTCAAAATTCTCGACTAGTTCCTAATCAGAGTCAATCTATTCGCTCACATGCAGTTTCACACTCACAACAACCCTACCATTTAAGCAACAATCAAGTTTTTAAAAGTTTCAAGATGATTGGAAGTTGTATCAGTGCACAAAGCAGATAACAATTGTATCAGTTGTGGGAGTGGACAAAGCAGATTTCATTTGTACCAGTTGTCATGAGAGTGGATAGAGCATATTACACTTATATTAGAAGGACTTCAGATTTGTATCCGATTGTATTTTATTTCATTTTATACTATCCACAAGCTCATTGTAAATCCTTTTTTTTTCCCGGGAAGATAAAACAAACTAATGATGAGATCTTCTAGTGTGGTCTTGGCCTATGTGCCCTATAATAGTCATTAATCTTATTTTGTATTCTCTACAACAAGCCTGGTAGGGCTGAGCAGATCATATTAGAATTGCTAATACAGATTGTTTTTTAGTTGCAAAACCCAAGCTTCCACTGACTCCACATTTGTATCCTCAACATAATTACAATGATGGAAGAAATTCAAGCAGTCACAGATTGTTTCTTTATAATCTCTTTGTAAGCCCTTATTGTTCTTTCAGCATCCGCATCAAATCGGCCATACCGAGTGCTGCGATAATGTAAGTTGCTTAAGAAGTCTAAGAGATCTTGTTGTGCTTTTATAATATTTCATAAAAGTCTTTCTCTCTCTGCTATCTTCTAATTCTCCTCCCTCTCTGCCCGCCTCTGTGCATTGAATTCCTCTCTCTCCATCCATGTCAATGGAGAGCCTTGTCAAATTTTTGCGTCTCTACTTACTCCTTGGTCAGCAATCCATTTTGAGACTGTTAATTCTAGACTATATGTCTACGACGATGCCAAGACATCCATGGGTGGGGAGATGATAAATTAAGAGAGATAGAAGAAGAAAGTGCTTGCAGAAGGACTAGGATGGAAGAAAGAAGAGAGTGTTAGTGGAAGGACCAGGATGCAAGAAAGAAGAGAGTATTCGAAGAAGGACTAGGATGGAAGAGTACAAGTTCAGTAACACAATGTCGAGGGTGAGCAGTGAAGAAAATAAATAGAGAAAGAATGAGAGAAAGGTGTGTTCGCTATGATAAGGATGGGTGAGTGCCGTAGTGTGTTTGCACAGATGAGTATGGGTGAACGGTCCAACTGACACTTCAATTGATAGTGTCAAATGAAAGGTTTAGAATAAAGTCAGTGGAGCATTGGGAATGCTCCACTTTAAGTGAGTGGAGAATTGGGAATCGATACTTGGAAGTAAAAGATTACGAACAATTATTATGTTCTTCTCATTAGACATTTAATATTGCAATAGTTTGCTTAATATTGTAACTTTTGAAGGTGTTTGTTAACACCATCCAATCCTATTACGAGAGTTAACAACTTCTAAATCTTATCTATGCCACGTTAAATTTTATACTTTTGATTTCATCTCCTTTGAAAATCTCTAAAAATTTGCTTGTTTTTATGTTTTCATCTGTGCTTAGAAGAATGGGTTTTTTCTTAAATTTTAGCCAAAAACTAGTCCAAAAGTATTTGTAAAAATGATTTTTTACATTGACAAGTCCAAAATTAATGAAATGTGTTTAGATAGTCTTTGTGCTCACAAGCACATACTACTCTCATTCTTTTTAGTTTTCCTTTCCATTTTGGATGCTATCATATACACCAAACAAAATCCACAAAAAGGTCTTATACATGAACCCTCTACTTACTTAGTGCAATTTAAGAGGGGTTGCTGAGGATGGTGTAAATTGCACCATACCTCTAGAGCATTAGGGGCAAACAAACCCTAACCCTAACCCTAAGGGGTTCACATGTATATATTCATTTTTATGTTCAATACAACAAAATGTATAGGTAGGTATATCGTGCTCTTTCTCTCTCTCCCTCACTTTAGCTATCAATGGTGCACATTTGAATAAGACACTTGGAGCTTGTTTTTTTAGTGTTTTGCATGACGTTTGGTGAAAAAGATGGTGTGATGTGATTTGAACCATGCAAAACATATCCAATGGGCATGATACGTTACACTCATGCTCAAGGTAGGTGGGATTGATGCATGTGCAAAGTATGGTGCCCAATGGATATGTGCATGTGCACTTGAATACTACCAAGAATGTTCGAGTGCAAAGTGCCTTGGATTGAATGTGTTAAGTTGTTTATTGAAAGGAGATTGAAAGTGGGAAAGGCAAGGGGGTTGGCTCATGGAAGGAGATGAACTGGTACACAAGCTTTGCTCCTGGTTCCCTTTGAGGATCTGGGGGTTTGACTTGGCCTCTGGATTGGTGGATGCTTGAAAGATGTGCAGTAAGTTGATGATATGGAAAGGCAGATCTAGGCTAAGGGTAATGTTAGTATTTTGGAATGTCCATGGTGGAGCTAAGTAGTGACTGCATAGGATAAAGCCTTGGCATGGAATGATCTGAGGTCTGTTAGCTTTATACAAGAAAGGTGTAAGGACTTGGCTCCACATGTGGGACAGTAGGAGAGCTTATTGGAGGGCTATTTTTGTCATATAAGGATTAAGTATAATCTTTCTGAGAGAGAAAATGGTGCAAGGAGTGTTGGCCAATCTGCCTGAGTAGTGGCCGACCAATTGTCTTAGCTCTGAGCCATGGAGGATGAACCAGTGGTCCATGGGATCTACTGCAGTGAGGAAGATAATCGCTCAGGTGGTTTATAGGAATTCGATAGAGGGTCAATTGTTGTTTGCTAAGCTTAATGAAAAGTGGAAGTTAAGGAGTTCTATTAAAACGTGGAAGCAAAGACTCATTTGGATTTGGAAGGACATTCTGGTAGGAAAAGCAAGCTTTTTAATGTGGAAGATACTACATAAATGGATTCGGGTTAGAGGAAGAATGGCTCAGTGGTTAAGGGCTAGTCTCTTGTGCCCCTTGTGTGGGAAAGCTACAAAATATGTTTTGCACCTGGTTATGTCTTGGGTAGTCTCAAGAAGAGTATGGAATGTAGTGGCTGGGGCTATCTGAAAGGTAGGTCTGATGACCTAGTTCTCTTTGAGGTTTAACTAGAAGTTGGCAGTACTTGGGGACACCACAAGGTTTTTGTCCATGATGTGCAGGCAATATGCTTGCATCATATCCGCACATCTGTTTTACTATAAATTTGGAGTGCTAAGAATAATCAGGTGTTCGGTTCGAGAGCTAGGGTGGGTTTTAGAGAGTAAGTGGTGTTGGGGACATATGTGAAGAGTACCCTTGCTGATCTGGGAGTTTCTGTGGGGAGAAAGGATTCCTTCATGGGGGCTTGAGTTGAGGTTACTTTTGATGTGATAAATTTCTTAGGTCACAGGAATCTTGCCCCATAATATGGCCAACTTTTGTAAATATTTTATCTTATTAGTCTAAGCTGTCATGTTTCTCTTTATTAAACAAAAAGGTGGCTAACGAGTGGCACACTATCCGTTGCCTACACTACTCAGTAGTAAGATCAAAGAGAATGACTAATGTTGATCTAGGACAGGAACTCGTGAGAGAGTCTTTAGGCAAAGTGATAACACTAAAATCTTGCATCACATATTTAAGCAATTGCAGCACTCTAATATCTTTTCTCCAAGAACATATTTGCCATCGAAGATCAAGCTATTCCTTACTCCGAGATTGACACTATAACTACCGTTCATATATATGTCTAGTGGGACTATATATATATATATATATATATATATTGGTGGTAACGGCGAGGAAAAGCGGCATGCACGTAGTTTGATGCGGCGCCATGCAGCCGATTTTCAGCGCGCTCTCCAAAAGATTGCCATTTTGGCCTCGCAATCCATGCACCTTTTCTCGCATCCCTCTTGTGATTCGCGCATCCACACCCCCCCTTTTCGGTCGTTGGATCACTCCCTTTCACACTTTCCGTCGTTGGATCTCTCCTTTGCCACCACCTTACAAATGCTATTCTCTTCTCATTCTATCCTTGCTTCTTGCTCGATTAGCTCTCTGCAACTCCCCCTTCCTTTACTTCCAACACCTCAACCCACCACAGCTCCGATGTCCCGTTTCACTGTAGCTTCCTTCCAATGACATAATTATATTGTCTCAGCTTTCTATTACGTTCTTTGGCTTTCCGCTTATGGTTTTACGTGTGTACGCAACACCTGCACAAATACGATACCATGGATCCCACCAGGGAGTTCACCAAGTCTGCCAAACGTTTGATCGTGAAGGTACTTAATGGTGGTCTTTTAGAGGTCATATATCAACCTGCATCTTTGTCTGGCCGGATTGAGATTCCTGCAGATGGTGCTCAACTGCAATGGAAGTGACTGTCGAATCAGTCACAACTGTTTACGCAAGCTTATGATTTGTGTTCTATGTAACCTTTAGAGCTTTACAAAAGTAGCCAGCTTTTCAAGTGGGAACAATGGTCGTGCAATAGTCCGAAAGGAGTAGTAATATTCAATTTGGAGGGAACGTTTTGTGGTCTAATCAGCGTTGGTATTGTAATTTTTGGCAGGTTGGAACGGCTGTCGTAACAAGGGCCGAAGATGGAAAGTTTGCATTGGGCCGCCTTGGCTCTTTGTGCGAACAAGTACTCTGTTGAAACAGAACTCTATTCTTTAGAACTGTGTTGTTGGGCATTTCTAGACTTTGCATAGCGATGTGTTTTGCTTCAGGTGAAGGAGTTAGTAGATTCGGGCATCGAAATCATCCTCGTTACCTCAGGAGCAGTGGGAATGGGATGTCAGCGTCTTCGTCATCGCCGACTTCTAAACACCAGGTGAAGCCTTGCGAAAACTATCCAGTTATTTCAGCTCCACGTTGAAACGCTTGTTGTACCCGGCCTAATTGACTAATTGAAAAGCCGGCGAAGGCAGTCGACTGCCAAAGAAATGGGTCGTCGATTATTTTTATTCCGATGCCGTTGGTCCTCGACCGGGAGTATTGCCATTCCTTCGTGTCAAACGAGAGTAACGGCGAGATGCATGACTCCAAATCTACTAGGGGCATCTGGCGAAAGGGGAGTGGGGGTGTTTATGTTTAATAGACGAATAGTGGTACGCGTGCGTGGATGAGGCATTCAGCCTAAGGGGTGGTGAGTACTTCGTGTGGAGCTGGCTAACGGATGGTATTTTTGCTGAATGGAAATGGCCCTTATAGCTTTGTGGATCTGGAGAAGCCAGAGGCACAGCTGGACGGGAAGGCATGTGCGGCAGTAGGACAGAGCGGGCTTATGGCGCTATACGACATGCTTTTCAGCCAGGTCCACCTCACCTAGAACCTCATCATTGCTCACTGCTACAGTCCTCTTCTACATGTGTTTTAACGCAATTCATTATTTACCATGTTTTGCAGTTAGATGTGGCATCTTCTCAACTGCTAGTAACAGACCGTGACTTTAGTGAGATCAATTTCAGAAAGCAGTTGGTTGACACCGTCAATGCTCTATTGGCGCTTCGAGTGGTGCCCATCTTCAATGAGAATGATGCCATTAGCACAAGGAAGGATCCTTACAAGGTTATTTGTTAATTCATAAAACTGCAATCTCTGGTTCTGATACAGTATCAGTGGTTTACGTGAACACTTTTTTGATTAACTTCTTTCAATGCCAAATTTGGTAGTCTCCATCTTTACTAACGAGTCCATGCGTGTGAAAAACTATTGCAGGATTGTGGTGGCATTTTTTGGGATAACGATACCTTGGCAGCACTTCTAGCATTGGAACTGAAGGCAGATCTACTTGTACTACTGATGGATGTGGATGGACTTTACACCAAACCTCCCTTAGAACCTGGATCAAAGCTTATTCATACTTACATTAAAGAAAAACATGATGAGTTAGTCACATTTGGTGAGAAGTCCAGGGTTGGAAGAGGCGGAATGAAGGCAAAAGTTTATGCTGCCTGGAAAGCTGCAACTGCTGGCATTCCAGTTGTTATCACAAGGTAGATTTGAATTATTCACGCAAAGCTATCTTGCCAGTCAAATTAAAAGCTGTCTTTTGAAGGTCATTTTTCACTCTATAGAGACAACAAAGTTAGGGCTTTTCAGAGCCCCTAAAATTGATTGTCCTTATCAGATCTTGCTTAGTTTACTTCAGGTTTTGATTGTCATTTAATTTTAGCTTTCCTCAAAACAGATGTCATAATATTTCCTGAATAGACGTTGATGTCACTTTGCTTTTCGTTTTTGTGCAGTGGCTGTGCTGCAAATGCATTAAAGAGGGTTATGCAAGGGGATCGGATAGGAACTTTATTTCATAAGTGTGCATCCGAATGGGATACTATAGAAGCTGTTTGTGATTCCCGGGAAATGGCAACAGCTGCAAGAAATGCGAGTAAGCGTCTGCAGGTAAGTTTTCCTTACAAACAGAATTTGAAGTGCAATACATTCGTGAACATGTATTTAAATATCTTTTGGATATTGATTTTTTAAATGAAATTCTCCCCAGGATGTAAAGCCTGGCTTTGGAAATATTCCAGTGATACTCTCTCCAATGTTCTGGTTACTTGTTGAATCTTTAAACATGCCACGATCTTACAGCATAGGACTACTTTTGATTTTACTGAATTCTAGTTTTGGATTTTAACATCATTCAGAAGATTGAAAGTTCTTTGCTCAATCAATGCAGGGACAGTCCTCTTTAGAGCGGCAGAAAATTCTCACTGATATTGCAGATGCTTTGGAGAACAATCAAGAAATTATCAGATCGGAAAATGAGTTGGACATATATGCTGCAAAACAACAGGGTCTTTCAGATGCTTTGATCAGTAGATTGAGATTGCAACCTGGGAAGGTGAGGACTAGAGACCAGCATAGGGTATGCCATGGTTTCTAGACATAATCTTGTGGAAATTCTATGGAAAAAGCTGCTTTAATCTCTGCTTCTGAAAAATGAAGTATTTTCCAGATCTGATTTCTGCAAGGTCTATGGCAGAGTTGAGAGGCCCTGTGTTTTAGTGCAACATAACCTTTATGCTGGAAATTTCAAAACTCATTACTATCTTGCAAATTTCAGATAGAAAGCTTGTCCCACTCTGTACGAATGCTTGCTGACATCAAAGAGCCAATTGGCAATATACTGAGGAGAACGGAGGTTTGTTTCTTCACCATGGGATCATTCTGTTCTGGATGTTGTGTCTGTATGCAAGCTCTACTAAAATAGTCAGGAAGCTTGGTCTACTAAGCAGCAGTCTTTCTGGAGAGGGGAAAAAAAATGTTTTTTGAAATTTATAAACTTGCCACTCCATTTTATGAGGTAAGGTTGGGCATCTTTAGACTGGTGGTCAAACTTTAAAATCTTCAATTATTCAGGTACTTTCAGACTATTCCAATTATTTCTTTCCCCTTAGTAAAAACCATTCTTGCAGATTATGGAGGGACTTATTCTGGAGAAAGTCTCATGTTCCCTAGGAGTTATTCTTGTGATTTTTGAGTCCCGACCAGATGCATTAATTCAGGTGAAACTTAATGGTGCTATGCTTACCAGGGAGCACTTCATTTTACTTTCTTGTTATGATAGCTGTGAACATCTTGAGAAAATAGAGAAAAGCAAGGATGTATACAGATATCTTCTTTATTGGCAGATAGCAGCATTGGCAATTCGAAGTGGAAATGGCCTCCTGTTGAAAGGTGGGAAGGAAGCATCAAGATCAAATGCAATTCTTCACAAGGTATATTTATTCTACAATTTTATGCAAGGCACTGAATCTGGGTCCTAGGATTCTTGTTTCACGTTGAAGCTTAAGAAAAGTTTCAAGACTTTTGAATATGACATTTCGGAATTTTGTTGCTCTTGATATTTGATTTTCCTGGAAATTGTTTGCATGAAGTACTTTTGGAGTGCTTCAGGTAACTTTTAAGATGCCTCACAGAACTACATGTATGCAGGTTATTACCACAGCATTACCTACTTCTGTCGGTAAGGAGTTGATTGGGCTGATTACATCAAAAGATGAAATCCCGGACCTACTCAAGGTATGGTTATGATTATCATTTCATAAAATCAAGCTCATGGTGTCCATTTCTCTTCGATGATGAAGGATATTAAATAATCGTGAATATGTTTATGTGCAGCTAGATGATGTGATTGACCTTGTGATTCCAAGGGGCAGTAATGATCTGGTTGCTCACATTAAACAAGCAACCAAGATCCCAGTACTGTGTCATGCCGGTAAGTTCTCTATCATCAGAAAATGTTTGAGGACATGATGCTACCAATGTAATGTTTCAATGGTTGCACCTCATGAAACAGAATCTAGAGATTTAGCTCAATTTTATCAAAACGGTTTACTCTACGTTCGAATGCAGATGGAGTATGCCATGTGTATGTTGATAAGGCAGCCAATCTGGAAAGAGCGATGCGCATTGTTTTGGACTCCAAAATTGATTACCCTGCCGCATGTAATGCCATGGTATGCAAAATTCTGTACTTTTTTCAACTTCAAGTGAGATTAACTGTACGGTTTATATGACAAGATGTTAAAGGAAAGTTGTATTTGTTTCCACTCTCTTTCTCACAATAACAAACAGGAAACATTATTGGTGCACGAGGAATCGACAAGAAATGGAGTTCTGAAGAAACTTTCATCTGAACTGCAACTGGCAGGTTTTCTTCAAGCTCTCTATAAATTCTAAGTGTTTAATGCAGTAGACAAAACAAAATTATGCCTAATTCCGAGTATGATTCAAATCTGTGCTCAGTTTTTCTTGTGACAAATAGAGATACCTAACCTTTGTGTCAAAATTAGAAGTGGGACTAGCTGCTTAACTTGAACTTGAAAATGGAAAAAAATCAATAAAATACATCAGGTAAGAGAACGGAAACCATGGTTTTGTTTGATTTTCTACTTTCAGAACTTTGGAATGTGTGAATTTTATCTCACGGGTAATTTGTTGGGATACATGGGTCAACTCCTCACGTGTAAACCCCAAAATGAGGAGGACACGGTGGAGTGTCACCTGTTATAGGTATGGCGTTGAGAGGATTTCCACGTGGCAGGACATAAAGCTGCTTCATGGGAAGATCCAAGAGCAGCAGATCAGGCTTCCTTACGGCAGATCTGGGTGATGCATGGGCTGCCACATAGGCAGCCGGGTGGCTGCCAGGTGGGAAGCACAATCAGCAGCCACTTTGGCCTGCATACGTGGCAAGCAAGGCTGGTATGGCAGGGGTTCAGGGTCATTTATGGGGCCAGCAAGGGACCCTGGAGAGAATGGACTTCATGTGCAGCAAGCAGTCTAGGTTGGGCTGTATGTAGGGCCTAGATGGTGCTGACAGTTGGCCAGGGGAGCTATCAAGTTTGGCAGATGGGACAGGCCTGGCCCTTCATGTTGGTTGGACCAACGGGCCCAGCACCCTGCAGACCGGCTAATCAGCATGATCTTTCGACCTTTTGGCCTCTCCACATGATAAAACAAGGTCTATTGCCTAGTTCTCCCCAATCAATGAGAGCCACGTGGTAGCAATTGGAGGGAGATACTTAAAGGAGCAGCACAAATCCCTTATTTTGGCATTAGAAAACGTAGCAGCCTGCTGCAGGTGTAAGGTACATTGCCTTTTGAACTGAGATTTGTTAAAATTTTGGATGTTGAGTGTATACTCTCTTCCAAATCTGTAAATATATTCAGGTACACTTGTGTACACAAGTCATTAGTAGTGTGTGTGTTCCAAGAATTGGGGAAGAAGGCCTTTGCTTTAAGAGAAGAGGGTGATTTTAAATCCGTCAAACGGCCATTTGTCAAGTTGCTTGGAGTGTGTTGCGCTTTAAAATCTCTTTCAGGGTATGGCATCCCACATGCAGATTCCAAATTTTGGTGAGGTAGGAGGGACTGACTCTCTTATTTGAAAATATAGATTTGGAACCACCTGGTTGCAAGAGGAGATTACTGAAAGTGTGGAAACTAAGTCCAAGGATCAAGTGGATGCAACGGGCAAGGTCATGAAGGCTGCAGATCTAACAGATGTTAGAAAATGATGGCCTTGGGGCCCTGGCTAACCCTAACCGTAATCGCCAGTTTGGGGGTATATTGGCATTAGCGATACATGCTATGATGAATTCGCCTTTTGGAAACCAACAGGGCAATTTCCTGGGATGTCATCTAGCTCCTGTGACATTCCCTTGTAGTAGTAAGGGAGGAGTTACCTTGGGACGAGTAACGACTGTGCAAGCAAGCCCCCCCCTAAATACTAGTCTCGCTCCTGCTAGAGTTAGGGGATATAGCAAGGGAGAAACTGCTTGGGATGGGCAGGGAGAGTGCAAGCAAGTTCCCCAATGTTGGATCATTTGACCTCACCGAACAACATTGGAAATTCTAGTGATGGTCTTGTCTCTTTGGTTGATTTAGTTGGGTCTAGCTCGGTAAATCAAAACAAAAAAGTTAGAAGAAACATATATAGAGAAAGGTATAACTTTTTAGCTAGGTCAAACATGAATAATTTGGGGAAGGTAACATTAATTGGTCTAACTTTAAGGCTTTGTTAGTTAGCACTCATTATACTAATAATAACATAAGAATTCTTAATAAACTAAGACGTCTTAGAAACAAGCATCTTAAGACTTCTATTTCTATTAGTCCTATTCATGCCACGCAATTAATTTATGTTGCCTATAACATACATAGTAGTAATATGCTTTATGTAGGACAAACCTATAGGACAGCTTTTATTCGTTTTCAAGAACATGTTAGGGAAGCTAGAAAAGTTCATAGGAAGAATTCCTTAATTGAGAATTCAAAACCCTTATATGCAGCAATGGCAAAGTCTGGTTTTGAATCTTTTCGTTGCTTTCCCATTGAGCATATAGAGGGCCATTTTAATAATGCCAAGGACTTTTACAAGGCTGCTCGTCCTCGTGAATTGTTTTGGATGAGAACTTTACACACTTTCTTCCCAAGAGGTTTTAATTTGGAAGGAAAATCAACTCTTCGTAAAAATAAAAGAACCCTTTGATGTGGAAAACTCATATCAAGCCCTTTAACATTCATCATTATCAACATAGTCATACACCTAACATCGTATGGAAACCTAGAGTTATGTTACGAGGTTGTCCTAGCTCTCCTGCAATCTCACATGTAGTTCGTGAGTTGCCTCCCTCACTTCCTCTTCCTCCACTTCCTCCTCCTTTAGTTCCTTTAACTTCCTCAGCTCCAAGAGTTTTTGCTTCTCAACACTATAAAAGAAGACTACTCTACCTAGATAGATTAATGTCACTAGGTCTTTTTTCAATAAAAGTTTTTGAAAAATATAATGTCAAAGTTCTTTTTAAACTTTAGTACACCTTGGAAAACTTCTCTTTTGAGGATTTGAATCTAAATAAGCTCCATTATATACAACTTAAAACTTCTTGGATCGCTTCTTAAAAGTAAAAGCTTCCTTTCAAAGCAAAGAAGTCTATCTAAATAAGGAACTCTTGATTTGTATTTTTACTTCTCCCTCACTTGACAAGATAGGCTTAAACTCCATTTTGAAGTCTCCTGAAGTAATGGAATCTCTCCCTCATTTTGTGAGAAGAATTTGGAAGCATCCAGTAGTAGCTTGGAAGTAAGTAAATACTTTAGGACAAAAGGCTTTCAACTATGGAGAGATAGGTAAAAGGCTTTCAGAGCATTCAAAATCTTCTATCCTTAAAGAACCTTGTTGTTGTAAATGTAAGAGATTCCAAAGCTTTATTGATGCTGATTTAGGACATGTAGTCACAAGTGATACGTCAATTTTGCTTTCTAGTAACCTAAGAGACCTTTTCATGAAAGGCACGAAATTTCGATTGTACTCTTTTAAAGAGTCTTGCCTTTTAAAAGCTATCGATAAGGGAATCTCAAAGTTTGTTTTGCAATTAGAAGAATGTTTAGGAGTTAAAAATATCTTATCAGAATGGAAAGGGAAGAAAGTTTCTTTGAAACTAGAAGAAGTCCCTTCGGTTATTTGCTCAAAGAAAAGTAACCATCTTTCTAAAGAAGATGAAACTCTTCTTTGAAAATTCCATAGGAATTTTATCATTTCTTATGTGGACAAATGTTCCAATAACTTTGTTTTTATTTGCAAAAAGTTTTACTTAGAATGTCTTTTGAGAGAAGTGAACTCGTCTGCCAAAACTTATGCCCCTGCCTTAGTTTCTCAAAAGGATTTGATCTCAAAACATCAGAGTTTTTGCAAGTCTTCTTGGTTTGTTTGCAATCCAAGCATACCTTTTCTTTGTGGTGCTTGGAAGTTTCACAAAACTCCAAAAAGCCCAAGATTTATTGCAGCTGCTTGTGAGACTACTATGACGAATGTCTCTAAATGGCTAAGCTACTGCTTCAAAGCCATGTTGCCTAGTGTCCATGAACTTTGGAGGGACTTATTAAAAGAGACAGATGTCCCCTCGAACTAAGCAGGATTTTAAATGACTCTGTAGGAATGATTCCTGTTGTAAAATTTTTTAATTCCTCTCGAAGCATTCAGGAAAAAGACTCTCCTATTCTCCTTCAAACCTATGATTTTACCACGCTTTACACAAAGATTGAGCTGGAAGACCTGAAGTTTAGAATTAAAAAGCTAGTGGCTGAAGTTTTCAAGCTGAGATTTGACAAAGATAGATGTAAAGTGCTAAAAGTTGAGAAAACAGCCTTATGCTTTGACTTTTTGTGGCTAAAAAATAAAGATCATAACATAGGTTCTAAAAAGAAAAGATACACACAGGTAGTAAGTGTAGAAGATGTTTGCTCTTGGATGGTTTTTCTTTTAGATAATCTTTACATCACAATAGGTGATTCTTTGTTTCAACAAGTTATAGGAATCCCCATGGGCACTAATTGTGCCGTCTTTTTAGCAAACTTTTATCTTTTCACTTATGAATTTGAGTTTATGCAACGTCTTATTTCTGTCAATACCTGCCCTATCATTTTACATAAGCTTAGTCAAGTTAGGCATTTTATAGATGATTTATTTATACCAGATGTTCCTAACTTTCAAGACTTTATGTACAAAGATGCTAGAGCATTTGGAGAAGGAATCTATCCTCGTGACTCTTGTGAACTGAACTGCACTTCAAGAGGGGATTCTTGTGTTTTCTTAGATCTTACTCAAACATTTCTGATTTGGCAAAATATGGAGTCATTTCTTCCCAATTCCATAGATTTTCCCGCCTTTGTACAACTAAGGAGTATTTTATCACTCAATGTAGTAATTTGATCACTTTACTATTACACAAGAGGTATAATCCAAGGAAAATAATGAAAAAAGTTCGCACATTCTTAGATATGAAGTCTTTTATCTATGGTGTTTCGGCCTTAGGTTTGTTTAGAATGATTGAACATAAGCTGAAAACAAAAAGCCCGTTTTTCTTTTAGTTTCAAAAGAGAGTTTGTTTGAGTATACTTGTGCTTTCTAAGTTAGAAATGTATTTTTGCCTCTTTGTAGAAACAAGACATAAGTGTAAAGGGCCATTTAGCTTTTCATGTTTTAAATAAGAGAGAGAGAGAGAGTTTCTAGTTTTTTGGAGGTTTTTGTTTCTAGACTTGCTTGTTTATTTTTTCTTAAGTCACCTGCTTCGTTTCTTCTTTATTTCTTGTTTTCATTCTCTTTTTTTTATTTGACGTATTTTAGTAAGCACTGGGTTTGCCCAAGAGACTCCGCAGGTCTTTAGAAACCTAGTATAGCTGCTTATGCTTGGGCACTGATGACAACATAAGTGTTGCTTTGCTTGCTAAGTATGTCTTCCTTTTGTTTTTCATAAAAGTTTTTGTTTACCTCTTTTTTCTTCTCTTTCATTTTCTCTTTTATTTTCTTTGTAGATTTTTTATCTTTAGAACAACAAAAATTCTAAATTTGTATGATTGGACTTATTCTAGTCTTACAAAGGTATATATATATGCTTTGTAAATTCTGAGTCTCTTTCCACGATCACTCCTATGACTGTAGATTTGGTCCTTTCACAGACTCAGTTACTAGTGATAGCATGTGAGGCCTGGACCATCTTAAAGGATCTATTCGAGACCAATAATGCAGCACAGATAGTGGTAATTGGTTATTCATGCTTATGATTGATTAGGGAGAATTTGGCAAAGTCGCCGAATCAATTGGCAGCGGTTGGTCAAGAAAAGATCAATAACCAATTGACTATAATCATGGTCAACAAACTTCTAAGGAGTACAATGGATTAGTGACGACTTTGATGGCTAGAGAACAATTGCATCCACTCATTTTTGAGAAGCTTCAAGAGGAGGCTCAACAAGAGTTGTTGATAGAGATGGCGATCTTTTGATAGAGAGATCAAGAAGAAGAAGACGGGATACTACTCTAGCAACAGGCCACGGATCCAAATTCCTTTTTGGAGGTGAAGGACAGCATGAGTTCCTATGGAAATTTTAGTTCTTGCTTAGGATAATTATGATTAAAGTCTTGCACATATGAGACCAATAGTGGCACTATCAAGAAACTATCGATATAATAATATCTTATTAAATGCTTTCCATGTTTTAGAAGTAGTTCCAGGTGTAGTCCATTTGGCACTGATCATGCCTATGAGATGCTAACTCACCATCCAAAGCTTGGAGGACTCTTGAAACATTGCAGTACCAAAGGCCATGTCAGATAGGCATATGAACTGCACAACTTCTCTGTTTGTCCATAGGCTCCATCATATGTGACGAAGCGGACTGACTTGTCTCCTCCTTTGAACTTTTGTCCTTGATATTGGATCTCTTTCCTTGATGTCCTTTGCGTGAAGTGTAGGACGAAGAGAAGGACGAGGACGATGAAGAGGGGCTGGAACTAGGAGGGTTTCTTTTGTGCTTTTTGCTCCGAAGAGTGGGCGATCTTCATCTTCTTCTTCTTCTGCTTGGATTTGGACTTCTTTCCCTTTATGGCGTTTTTGGGGTGGTATGGACTAAGAGAGCGCCTTGTTGAACTTTTCTCTTTCAAGATGGTGATGCATTAGGAAAACATTTTGAACTCACCTCCTTAGGGGAAGAAACTGTGACCTATTTGGACACGAGATCCATAGAACCAGCTTCAAAGCGATGCTGAAATTGAGGGATCTTTAAAGTCTTAAGGTCTTAGATTTTTGCTTTTACAAAATCTTTGTCAAGCTCATCATCTAACTCTGCAGATTTTCTTTTACTGGTCATCCAGGTGCTGAGCTTCCATACTCTGAAGGATCAGTCCTCTTGTTGAAAAGTCGATACTAATTAAGGCTGAACTATTTCAAAACCTGGCTAGTCCAAAAAGCACTGGATTGTTGATAAAGAAGCAACCGATTGTGGATTGCACTTTGGGGCACGAACAGAAATTCGAACTGAAACAAATACTCTCTTTCTGCAAATTGTCAAACAACTTTCTATTTTGGGACAGCAAACAAGGCTGAAGCAAATCGTCAAGATTTGAGACTGATAGGAGCTTGAAACTTGCTGTTTTGCAAATAGGGCAGAATTCACCATGCCAAGTTTTGCTGATTTCTGAGGTTGTTTGCAGGTCAAAATCTGCTTGCTTTCTTGCTGGAATTCACAAACTAAAACAAGCTCATTGGGCTGAGAAGACTATGCATAGAATTGCGATCAAGCTAGAAACTACATGTCTGGATTGCTTGCATTTAAAACTTCTCTTTTTACTTGGTTGATTTTGTCTACTCCAATTCTTTGCTATCTCCTAGGGCTAGGGATCATAGTTGTCACTTTTTCTCTCATTTCCAAGGTCCGAGGGTGTTGGTCACCTACAGTCGTGTCATTGCTTGTTGTAGCATAAGTGTTCACAAGTGTAGAATAGGTCCTCGGGTCGTATTCCGGTGAGAGGTGCAGGTTGAAGTGTGGAAAGCAGCTCTCATACTCACGTAGGTAAGAAAGAGGGCTGGATCACAATGATGGGTGGAGGCTCTTGCCTCCAAGGGAGTTCAAGGGTTTAGAAGGATGTTGCAGGGTTCAGAAGGGGGATAAGGTTGAGAGAGCTAACTAGGAGTTCCAGGGTTCAGAGAGGGTTAAAGGGTTTAGGAGGAGGCCAGGGTTGAGAAGTGGAGAGCTAGTCTCCTTCGTGACTTCAAGCGGTAAAGGGTTGAGAAAGAGGATCAAGGGAGGAAGGAGGAGGGGGAGGGAGGTGGAGGAGGAGGGAGGAGAAGATAGGAGGAGGAGGAGGAGGAGGAAGGAGGAGAGGGAAGGAGGAGGAGGAGGAGGAGCAGGAAGGAAGAGGAGAGGAAGGGGGGACGGTGGGTAGAGCATGCAATCACATCAAGGGAGCATGGACCCAAGGAGAACAAGCACATGAACACTAAAGTGAATTGCCCCAAAGAGTGGGAGCTTCATTACATTGAGAGAGATTGAATACTGAACCCCAAAGAGTGGGAGCTTCATTACATGTGATTCCCTTCACTTGTGAAGGTACCTTTTGGAGTCCCTTCACATTTAAAGGTATTTTTTTGGAGTCCCTTCACCCTTTTGTATTCCTTCGTGAAGGTACCTTAAAAAGTGAAGGCGTTTAGTCTTCTCTCTCTAGTTTTATTCTCTCTCTCTCTAGATCTTGATTTTTCAAGTATGATTGGATCTTGAGTTCTAGCTATCTTATCCTACTAGATTCCTCAAACCATCTTTCAAGCTCATGATATTACAAGTGGAGCTTTGCCGCTACTCCACACACACACTGACCTCATCTTTGTTGCTCTAGACTCTATTTCTAGCACTTGTTGTCACAGAGTGAGCAATAGTCACCAAGGAAAGTGACAAAGACAGCACTAAAACCTTAAAGACTCCTTCAAATTAGCAATAAACAACGTACATCACCTTCAAATCATAAGCCCAAGGGCTCAAGGGAAGCTAGGATTTTTTAGATGAAGGGAGAATTCTCCACGAACAGGGTGGAAACTCCAAATTCTTGATGGAAAACCACAGAAATCATGCGAAGATGGAAAAACAAAGGAGGGAATAACTAGAATCTCCATTGCAATTGAGATAGGGAGTGGGGACAGAGGAGAGAAGACATGTATTTTGCTAGCCTTTAATGGGGTAAAGTGTTGGAGTTTGTGTAGGACTTGGAAGAGTGCTAAATGATGGAGTAAGTGGGAAAAATCAGATCCGACAAGTCAAAAAGCACCAGGAAGATGGGGCCATTAAAGAAGGCCCCACGGGGTTCTAAAACGAGTATAAAGGCTACCCCAAGGGGGGCTAAAAGCACGAAAGCTAAGATTTTGTAAAAAGTAGCTTTAGGAAAGCAAGTCTAGCTTTTTGCTAGGCCAAGTCTAAAAAAGAAGAGTCTCCATGCTCCTAGATTCATTCAAGAGATGTACTCAGCTTCATGCTCTTCTTAGAGTCAATTGTAGAAAGTTTATTTCTATTGCAATAAAGAACTTTGGGGGGTTCCAACCCTTATTTCTAGGCCCTAGTGCTGTCTTCTCTCTCTCCTAGATGCCTTCTCTTGATGTGAATCACTTTTCCTTCTCTCTCCGTGCCTTCCCCACTTAGATGCGATTAGTTCTAATGCGCGATTCCTTTCCAATTTGCGTGCGTGTGCTTCTAATACGAGAGAGAGCCTGCTGCTGCGATTAGGGTTTCTTGTGTTCCAGACTTGCTCTGACTTATACCAGGAAAACACTGGATTCAATTGCGATTTATTCCAAAAGGATACTATCTGCTGTGATTTGATCCAGAACTGCTAGATTGGATTGTGGGCAGCCTATCAGAGCTCCTAGTTGTTGTGATTTTCTTACCAAGGGTGGTTTTGTTGTGCCTGGAGTCGATTTTAGTGGTATCAGAGCATAGTTTTTCCACTTTCCTTGGTGGCAACAATCCAAAGACTCCTCTGTTCAAGCTAGGGCAATTGGGATTTTGAAGGATCCTCCGCTTGAGCTCATCGCAATTCAGTTCAGGTTAGCATATACTATAATTTTCTATTTTATTGGGTCCAAATGTCGGAATAGTGGTTGCATCAGACAACCAAAATCCACTCCCACCCTTACTTCATCGCACTCCCATCTTCACCTATAAGCATTTACCTCCTTGGAAGGAGTCGTTTTAGGCTCCACCAAGCTTGCTTCAATGTGTTCGATTTTTCATTTCCCACCTCATGAGGTAGTTCAGCCACAAGGCAGCCCAGTATGAGACGTCCTATTGCACCTAATGAAGATCTCAATAAGGGATTCATAAAGGGAAGAATTCAGGAGTTCCAATCTCTGACTTGATTTCAGCACTTGTTCGTGGAGATTATGCCTTAGCACGTTCCTTCTTCCCACAAAGAGAGAATCGGTTGTAAATCTCCCTCAATTTCTAAAGAATCTCCTAGGAAAATCGTGCCTCAGGAAAGCATTCCCAAAGTTCTCCTTCGGTTCAAAGACATTCACATTCGGAGAAAAGAGGAAGGAGTCCGAAGCCTTATGGAAGACTAAGCAAAAAGCACCGATAGAGATTTCCTAGCTGTAGCCCAATCTTCTTCCAGTTCCTCTTCTTCTTCTTCTTTCTCTTCTTTCTCCTCTTCATTCCAAGAGTTTTCTTCTCAACCAGAACAAGACTAAAGGACTTCAAAGGAGGAGGCAAGTCCATCAAATGTACTACTTTTGATGGAAAATATAGAAAACAAAATTGAAGATTGTATGCCTCCATCTTACAAGAAATGCCAGGGCATGGTGGGCAGCTCTTCTAAGTGGTGGATGAAGCAACCAAGAAGTGGAAAAGTTTCAAGAATGAGTTTTTCAAGAAATTCTTGCTAAACAATTTTTATGATGATGTTCATACAACTTGGGAGAGTGTATCCATGACAGCCACGGATATGATCAAGAATTATAATCATAAATTCTTTTCAACGTATCTCCAGATTACCACCTTAAAGGAAATTTCAGAAAAGTCAAAGATGCGGAAGTACCAGGCTAGTCTACATCCAAGTATTTGTACCTGAGTCAACATTGAACACAAGACAAAGCTGTGAGATCTGATGCACTCAGCCCTAGTGGCTGAAGAAATGAAGAAATGTTTGCTACGGATGATGGCTGCCTCGAAAGGAAAGCATGGAGAAACCATCAAAAGGAACATGACCCTAATAGTTTGGGGACAAAATCAGCTCTAGTTTTAGAAGCCGAGGGATCCATTGAAGCCCTACAAAGGAAATTCAAAGTTTTCACCAGAGCAACTAGAGGCCTTTCAAAAGGAGGGAAAGTGTTAAAATGACATTTGACAGCCTTATGCCCCAAAAAGCCTATAGGGTTGAGGGAACATAAAACACCAAAAGAACCTTCAAAGACTTTGGCGGGAGGAGTCCCTGATATGTTTGGAAGAGCAACTAATTCAGAAGCTCAGGAACTTTGGGTAAAGTAAGAGACCAAAATTGTTTTATCTTATTCGATCCAGGAGCTACAGACCATTTCATCTCAACAAAGTAGCTTTGAGGCTAGGAATCAAGACTAAAGAGTTGGGACCAGCTCTAGATGTGGAACATGTTTTTGAAGGAAATCTAGTTAAAGTTACTCCATTGATTAGAAAGCTCAGAATTCATATCCAAGGCTATGTGGGCCATGAGGAGATCTATCTCTCACCCCTCAAACATCATGATGTCTTGATATGAAGACAAGAACTCTCAGTTACATGCACAAAAACAAGGAGCACAAGATTTTGGCCAAAGGAAGAGGCAAGACAATCCCAGTTGTATCTAACAGTTCTATTGATAAATCAATAAAATCAGCTATTTCTGCGTACTTTATTTTTGTATGATAGAGAGAGGGTGAACCTCAAGTGGAAGTGAATCCTATTGAAAAAGAAAAACTTCAGTTTCTTGATTCTTTCAAAGATTGTTTCCTAGATTCTCTTCTAGCAGAGCTTCTTCCTGAGCGGCTGGAAGATCATGTCATAGAGCTCGTTCCAGGAAGTGAGCCTCCAAATCAGCCATCTTATCGCATGAGCGCAGCATAGACCGAAGAAATCATGGCACAAATACATGATCTACTTTCTAAAGGAATCATTAGACCTAGCTCCTCACCCTTCTATTCACCCGTGCTCTTAGGTCAAAAGAAAGATGGATCCTATCGTATGTGTGTGGATCATAGAGCCCTCAACAAAATGATGGTCAACAATAGGTTTCCAATCCCTTGCATACACTATATACTGGACAGAATAAAAGAAGCTACGATTTTGAGTCACATGGATTTGAAAAGCGGGTATCATCAGATAAGGATCCATCTTCAGGATGTTCATAAGCTCGATTTTCCGACTCTTCCGATTATGAGTTCTTGATGATGCCCTTCGGGTTAACCAATGCACCAGCCACTTTCAATCGCATGATGGACAGGATTCTTATAGACATTTCAAAGGTACTTTCTTTGATGACATCTTGGTCGTTTCAAAGATGGAAAAAGAACATAAGGAGCACTTGGCCACTGTGTTTCAAGAACTTTAAAATTACAAGCTTTTTATTAATGGCAAGAAGAGTGTGTTTTTTCTTGATGAGATTCACATCTCTGGCACATTTTCTCTAAAGAAGGATTGATAAGAGCTATATAATAATGACCAGATCTTACCTCGGTACATGAAATACACAGTCGTCTTGGGATTTTCTCCTATTACATACGCTTCATCAGACACTTTGCTCATATAGTAGCCTTGTTACATGATTTGACCAATAAATATGTAGTGTGTGTGTGTGTGTGTATGTACACACACACACATATATGAACAGCAGCAGCAAGGATGGTATGGCAGGGTTTCAGGGCCATTTATAGGGCTAGCAAGTGGACTTGGCAATATCCAACTAGGTCTGCAGGAAGCAGCCTGGTCCCTATATGTAGGTCTTCTTTGGCCCAGATTTAGGGTCAGATAAGGTTGACAAGGACGTCCCTTCATGTGGGTCAGCCCACATACCTGTCAGGGTTGGAAAGGGGCCCATTTGGCCATACAAACAGACTAGTAGGCCCTATCTATTGATTGGTTGGCTAGCAGGTGCAGGGGGGACAGGCTGGCCCCTCCACCCTCTATAAAAGGAGGCATATGGCCTTATTCTCCCCTACTGAGAGCCAGTGAACTGCTGTGAGAGGCACACGGTAGCAGAGAAAGGGCAAAAATTATAGTAATCGGAGCCCTCATTTTGGTACCAGACAGAGCAGCAATGTGCTGCAGGTGTGATGGGCAGAGGGTGCCTTTGAAGGTGCATGGTGGAGAGAGAGAGAGAGAGAGAGAGGGTAGGCTAGGGAGAGAGATAATGATACTCAAAGAGAGACATAATGAAATGGAAATGAAATAGCAAGAGCAATGAACAAAGCCAAAGTACTCACATGTAGACCAAAGAGCTTGTATGCTTGATACTTGATTGATTTGACACTAGACAAGTATAGCTCTTATATAGAGCGCACACACACACATATGAACAGCAATGCATATGGGATAACTCCCAATGTGACACGTGGCATCCATAGGACACACTAGACTAGAACTCACTAGAACACACCAAACTGACTCATCTTGACTCCATTTCCTAACAGCCTTTGTATATGGTATTTTGTCTGTCTACTTGAGTGCACATTGTGTTCCAGATCGATAAATATTTGTAGGTATACTTGTGTGCATCACTAGTAATGTGATGTCGATCTGGGGAACATTCGGCTTCAGCAGAGCGGCCTCAATTATTAAAAGTAATCATGACATGCTATTAGTTTACTGAATAAGGCTACTCTCCACCTTCAAATGGATCTATAGTGGCAAAGATTCCTTGGAATTCCATTCATGAAGCTTTACATTACCCATTAGCGTATTGATTTGAGACTACATAAATAATGTCAATAGTTACGTGTACTTTCTCTTCTATATGGTCAAGAATCAAAACCATGTAGCCTGTGAACGTTTTCTAAAAAGGGTGCCTAAAGACCATTAATTTTGCTATTCATGGCTACTGAAAAGTTTGAACATTCCATCACAAACAACCGTTCAAATCTAGGAAATCTCACACTTTATTTTCCAGGATTAGTCTGTCTTGGGATACCTACTGCATCCTCCAATTGAGCATACAGTAGGGAGTATTTTCTGGAATTTTCAGTTCATTACGTAAGGACGGTGGAGTTTTCAAGCTCAGTTTTATCACTGTGAGAAAGGCATAATCAGCATCATAAAATTCATTTTCTACAATTTAAAATGCAAAGTTTAAAGCACATTCTGGCCCATTATATTTCTCATGAAGCACCACAAGTCATGCACAAGTTCCTACATTTTTCAATCCCATATTATCAATGCCTTGAAGACGTTTGACAATTTTTGTTGCTTTTTTGGATACTTCAAGGATTGTGAAGTTCTAATGTGATGGTTGGATTTAAAACAAGTCCAATCCTCAACAAGAGATATATTACCTGGAACAACTCATAACTCTATACCAGATGGTTGTGGTGGTGAAAGACACTTCTTTTTTCATACATATTTTTCCATCTTTTGGACTGATTTTTTTTCAAAAACTTGAGATTCTTAGCAAAATCATGGAAATTTTGGAAGAGAACAGCATCCGTATCCCAGAGTTTTATTGCTTCCATCTGTGCCTATTGAGACATTACTTTTGACAAAAGTAAAAACTGTATTCTTTGGTTGTAGGTGTGACATTGTACGGTGATACACAGGCTGCAGAATTATTGGGAATACCAAAGACAGTCAACTTCCACCAAGAATACAGCTCATTATCATGTGCAGTAAAGATTGTCAAAGACGTATATGATGCAGTGTGTCACATTAATGAGCATGGAAGGTAATTCCCTTCCATAATGCCCTCCACCCCTCCCGTTCTCTCTCTCTCTCTCTCCACACACTTTTCTTTTAGTAGTGAAATCCATTGAAGATTATATTACAAGAACCAGTCCTGAAAGGCGGGACTCTAGTTACAAGGATCTGAATATATTCTTAGCAGCTGTCTCTCTCTCTCCACACACACACACACACAAAATTGATATGCACATGGTAGTGTGCGCATGTGCTACGACTAGTACTTGGAACATAGTCCCTAATGGATTGAAAAATTTATAACTCAAAAGTACAACAATTGCATGCATATGTGTGTGCATTCAAGTGCCTCCTGCCAACCCCTAATACACACACAAGTACACCCACAAGCATGCAACCTCATCCATAGATATGTACACTCACTTGTAAAGACCATGCATACACAGCCATGCCTGCACATGTGCATGGTGGAGACGCCCCGAGAACACACATACTCAAATGTGTTGATCTATAAAGTTTGCATATTGCTCATACACAGCTCTGATTGCCATCTTAAAGTGTACACATTGAGTGCCTGAAGCCTGCCACAGGTTGGATCCATCCATTCTTCCACAGTTTCTTGTAGATGCTGGAGGAATTATTTTATGTATAATACATATTAAGTGGCAGTACACATATTGTTATATCATTATTGAATACAAATTTGAATTGCATATTACCTGGCAGTGCTCACACAGACTGCATTATTACTGAAGACATGCAGACTGCGGATGTATTCTTACGGAAGGTGGACAGGTGACACAACATTTCTTAGCAAATTTATATCTCTATTTGCTGTTTTTTAAATCAATTGTACAATTTAAGATCTAGGACATGCACAGATAAGTAATAGTTAGACATACTTTGTTTACTGTACTCCATTGATGGACACCCTATGCATTTGTACGATGATTTCTGAACTTGATTAGAGATCCAGTAGCTTTAAGTGTTGATACCTGTTGGAGAATAAACTACCCTGCATCCATTTCTGATATTTTATATGATAAAGGCAACTGATCTCTCATATCCATTGTTAAATAATTAGTGCTGCAGTTTTTCACAATGCAAGCACGAGATTCTGCGATGGTGGAAGATTTGGGCTTGGAGCTGAGGTAAGTGACACAATTCATCTATTAGTTTGACGTTTTGACAGACAGTGTCGGAACTGTATAAAAGGTATTTGCAATGCTCTGTGTTGTCAGGTTGGCATAAGCACAGGAAGAATTCATGCTCGCGGACCAGTTGGAGTTGAAGGGCTCCTTACGACCCGATGGTATAACAGTTTCAAGATACTTTTGGAAGTACTTCAGTTGGCATATCAGAGGCTTCCAGTATATTAGATTGAATTAGACACATTCTTTCATACAAGTTTCATGTTTAAGGTTGCAATTGTGATCATCTGATTTCTGTGCAGGTTGATGAGGGGTAACGGACAAGTCGTCAATGGAGACTGTGGGATCAAATATGTGCACAGAGATTTGCCTTTGGAAAGTCAGTGTAACACGTCTGGTATCAAAGAGATCAAAAGGTCAATTAATGGTTGCCGGGCTTTATCAAGTGTTTACTCTAATGTGAAAAATGATTTTTCATCATGCAATGGTGGTCCAATTCATGGTAATGGAGTATCATCTGCAATGTAATCCACAAAATACAGACCTCTCTGCACGTTACAATGTCTGTATGAGACTCAAGTCCTTACAGAAGATCCATTTCTTTGAGATCGTTAGTCACAAGCCATCGACCTTCTTCTGAAATTGAGCTTAATTTAAAATTTTGTCATGGAAAATCGAATCGGATCTTCGCAGTGAGGTTATCTTCATGGAGACTCTCTCTCTCTCTCTCTCTCTCTCTCTCTCTCTCACACACACACCCCCCCCCGCACATGCACACGCACGTGCGCGGTGCAGGTGCACGTGCACGTGCAACGTGCAACTTGAGTTGGCACTGTTAACAGCTTCAAACATAAATTTGAACATTGCCCTTTAGCTTAGGCCAAAATAAAGTTTTATTTACTAAATCCAAAGTTCTTTGTAACCTTGGGTGATTTGCACTAGGACTATCACGACATTGAAATAAGTTATTGACATCTCATACCACCCTTTCAAAGAAAACCATTCCAATGACTACACTCTAATTTTTCTTCCAAGAGGGGGATTCCTAGCTTGCACTTCATGCCATACGTCTTTGAAGAAGTCATTTTTAGTAAATGTCTATTATACAATCATATAGGTTATAGTGAATCTCTATGAAACAAAGTTGACTCATACTACCCATTCTACTCAAGGCATCAACTAACTTTTTGGTAAATCTTTTCGATAACAGATCTCAAATTCAAACTTTTGCATAAGCTCTAAAGATCAAGATTTCGTGTCCCTTAGGTCAAAAGTATTGAAAAAATGATTTAGAGAAGAGTTGTTCACATAGACCACAAAGTACATCCCTATAATTTAATCTACTATACTATAGGACAATGAAAAAGGGTTAGTATAATCAAATATATGTACCAAGATCTCCTAAAACATGTATAAATGCTCAACATATGTTTAACAAAAGTACAAATAGAAAACATAAAAAAAGAATACAGACAACCAATTCTACCTAGATCCATAATATAATTATGGAAGCATCGTCCTATCCACCATCAATCTAGATACAATATTTTAAATCCATCAATTCGGACCGATTATTAAAACATATAGTTTGCCTTTTTGATCACATAATTCGGGTTATGGAGCACCTATGTACCATTCATGGTCGAAAATGAGAACATGTGCATGCCCACAACACAAGTGATGTTTAATCCTTATGAAAATTAGTGAGTATAGGGATTATGTGTTTTCCAAATTTTATAACCATTGGACACGTACACCAATTTTTTATATGATCCATGGTTGATAATGACCAAGTGCATATGATCCATGGTTGATAATGACCAAGTATGCACGCCCCATCATAGTAACTATGCTGGACCCATAAGAAACTTTGTGAGCATATAGAAATTTAATCAAAATGTCCCCTTAAAATTGTTGTGACCACTCGTGAAACACAAACATTTCCTCATTTTCAGCCATGCATAGTGCATGATTGTTTCTAAATGAACATTCTAATCTTATACCATACATAGATATGTAATATTTTTATGAAACTTAGTAGGGGACTTATTTTATGTAAGGCAAATATTTTCATATGAGTCCAACACCGTTTGTGTGGAGGGATATGCACATATTTGACCATGCATGGTGCATATGTGCCAAAATTTGGTATGCTTGTACCATAGGTGTTTTTGTTTGATAGTCAAAAACATTTGCAAGTATCTTGGGTTTAGTAATCTCTATATAATTACAAAGTTTATTATGAGTTTGAAATATTTTATTTGGTGGGTCATGCGGCCATGGTCATTTTTAACCATGCATAAGTGCAAAAAATTGTGGCTTGGGACACATACAATAGGTGTAGCTGTAAGATGGTCACAAAAGTTTGCAAAAACTTTGAATGAGACAGGTATATATAATCTCAAGGATCAAACATCACGTGCATGGAAGAACATGCACATTTTCTCATTTTCGATCATAGATGGTTCATAAATCCTTTTAAAAATGCATTTTTATGCTTACACCATGCCTCTATGTGCTTCATAGTCATGAAATGTTGAAAATTCCTTCAATTATGTATAAGGATGAGACATCACTTTTATGCTGGTACATGCACATTTTCTCATTTTCAACCATGCATGGTGCACTATAGTAAACAAATTGGGCATTGACATGCTAAAATCATATGTGTCTCCCACATGTATCTGTGATGCAACCATGAAACTTTGTAGGGACCCTCTTTTAGGTAAGGCACATACATTCAAAATTTCTTTATTGTTTAGGCACCATTTGTGTGGTGGGTCATCCACATTTTGGACATGTATGGTGCATAGGTTCCCCAAAATTATACATTGGTATGCATGCTCCATAGTTTTATATGCTTGATTTGGCATATTCAGTGTATTTGCAGTTGATTCATACAGAGATCTTCATGACACTTTTGAGTACATTTCTTGCACCATGTCGACTAGCAACCTCAATCTGGAGGCATCTGCTAAGTTAGATAACTCCAATTATAGTACATGGAAATACCAAATGGAGACCATTCTTGTGCTTCAGGACAAATGGGGGTATGTCGATGGGTCTACACCTAGACCATTGGACAATCCAGCTACTAGTAGCTCTACTCCATCTGTCATCACAGCACCAGCAACGGGATCTACATCGGGATTTACATCTACACAAACAGTTTCTGCACCAGCAGCAGATCCTGCCATTGCCTGAGCTCAAGCAGAATGAGATAAGAAAGACAAGTATGCCTATCACCTGATCAAGTAGAATGTGCAAGATGTCATGCTAGGACAGCTCAACATAGTCAAGGCATCAAAAGAAGCATGGGATATGTTCGCAGCTCTCTACAAGTCCAAGAACACATCCAGGATTCTCACCTTGAGAAACCAGATCAACCAGAGTTTCTGCAATAGCAATGAAACTGGTCATGCTTATGTTCTCCACATCAAAGACTACAACAATCAACTTGTAGCAGTAGGAGAGACTATGAACCCCGCAGAAATGGTTCAAGTAGTCCTGAATGGACTAGGAGAGGAGAGTATTGCCATCCAACGGCAAATTCCGACATTGGAAGAACTTCAGTCAGTTCTACTTGGTGAAGAACTCAGGACTCAGGCCATTCAAGCACATAAAGGTCATTCTAATGATCAGGCATTCACAGCTTCAGATAGAAGCAGAGGCAAAGGCAGAGGCAGAGGTAGATCATACCAGAAAAGTGGTCATCATCATCAACAACAAAATCAAAGTCAGAATTAGCATCAGCATCATCCTCAGCAACATCAGAATCAGCAAAGAGGAAATCAATCCAACCGAGGAAGATTCCATGGACGAGGGAATGCATCCACCAATGTGTCAAACATTCAGTGCAACTATTGTCACAAGTTTGGACACTATGAAAGAGATTGCCGCAAGAAGCAATACGACCAAGGCTATCAATCTAGCAGTAATCGAGGGAATTCCTAAGGCAGAGGAAATCATCGTGGTGGACATTCTAGTCACAGTCATTTTGCAAATGAACATGGAAATATGTTTCTTACAAGCGAGAAATTGCATCAAACTGACACAGTGTACTCAGACACTGATTTCAATCCCAAAGAGGATTTCAGCTATCAAGTCGACCAAGTGGAATAGAATCCTTGGTACATCGACAGCAGTGCATCATCTCATATGACAAATCATCAGGAATGGTTCACAGAAATGAAACCATTAGAAGGACATAAAAATGTCATCTACACAGCAGACAATACACCGAATCCAGTTCAAGGGACAGGTGTTATCCCTATGAACAATTTCACTGGTATGAAAGGATTAGTCAAAGATGTGCTCTATGTTCCGAAGCTCAACAAGAACCTTTTGTCAGTAGGTCAAATGACGGAACACAATTACAAAGTCATCTTTGATGGTGATGAATGCACTATCAGAGACAAATCCAAAAGATGTCAGCTAGTAGCAAAAGGTGTCAAGGAAGGACACTTATACAGAATGCTAGCTGCAGTACTAGATAAGCATGCCATGTCAGCTCAAATGCAACAGATGCCACTATCTGCAAAATGGCACAAGAGATATGGTCATGTCAACTTCAAGTACTTGTTAGATCTCAGGAATCAGAATATGGCAATTGGGATTCCGAAGCTACAGTTTCTTGGAAAAGTTTGTGAAGCATGCTGCTTCGGCAAACAAAAGCGAACCAACTTGTCAGAAGTACCTCTCATGCACGAGGTATTCTTGATTTGATTCATATAGATGTATGGGGTTATGCCCAGACCCGCAGCATCAATGGTTCACTTTACTACTTGACCTTCATCGACGACTACAGTAGATATTGTTGGGTCTACTTTCTAAAAGAGAAATCTGAAGTGTTTTCCGGATTTCAAGAATTCAAAGCCATGGTAGAAAACCAGACAGGCAGGAAGATCAAGGTCATGAGATCAGACAGAGGAGGTGAACACATGTCTTCAGCATTCATGAACTTTTGCAAAAGTCACGGTATTCGAAGCCAATTCACATGTGCAGATACTTAGCAGAATGCAAGAGCTGAAAGGAAGAATGGGACTTTAGCAGATAGTGCTAGAGCAATGCTTAGTGAAAAGCATCTTCCAAATCAGTATTGGGCAGAAGCAGTAGCTACAGCAAACTACTTGCTTAATCGGCTTCCTACCTCTTCGATATAGGGTATGACTCCTTATGAAGCATTCAGTGGACACAAGCCACACATTGGTCATCTCTGCATATTTGGTTACATAGCATATGCCCACATACATGATGATCATCGAAGAAAATTGGATGCAAAGTCACACAAATGCATCATGGTTGGCTACAGTGAAGAAAGCAAAGCATACAAATTGTATGATCCCATCAACCGCAAAGTCATTATCTCCAGAGATGTAATCTTTGATGAGGAATCAGAATGGAAAACCTCACCTACACGAGAGATAGAAGCATCGACTTCACAGTCATCTATAGAACGGGTTGATGAAGAAGAGCAAGAATTGCTAGCAACACCCCAAGCAGAGCCACAATAGCTCAGACGGTCTCCCAGGGAAAGCAGACCTCCAGCCAGATTGACATATGCTCAAAAAGGCAAAGCAATTCAGGTGGAAACCACCAACTATGCTCTTATGACTACCATCATGGCTACAGAAGAGCCAGTGTACTTCGAAAACGTAGTAGACAAGCCAGAATGAAAACTGCTATGAATGAAGAAATGGATGCTTTGTATAAGAATAATACTTGGGAATTATGCGACCTTCCACCAGGAAAAAAGGCCATAGCAAACATATGGGTATACAAAGTGAAGTATAATCCAGATGGAAGTATTCAAAGATATAAAGCCAGATTAGTTACAAAAGGATTTGCACAACAATATGGTCAAGACTATGATGAGACTTATGCTCCAGTAGCAAAGATGGATTTCATACGGTTCTTGATATCACTAGCAACACTCAGCAAATGGAATGTGTATTAGCTCGATGTCAAGAATGCATTTCTCAACCAAAACTTTGAAAAGGCCTTGTTTTAGTAAAGTACATATAGTGAAAAAGTTTCTTATGGTTTTGAAATTGTTTCTATGGTGGGGCTTACATAGTTGATTGGTCATTTTTTACCATGCATGCTAGATCTTGAGGGAAGGTGTTGAGAAACCATGCCCAACATCATGTATTTGATGTGTATAGCACTAATCCAATAGAGTGTATAAAGGAAAGGGCTAGATGCCCTAAACCTAACCCTAAAATGTTTTGTATATATTCTACAATTTCAACTAAATCTAGTGTGTAGTTAGTCATTTGTGGTGTGCTCTCTAGCTATACCCTCTCTCCTCATCTCCACTCTTTTCCTCTCCCCTCTTCATATTTTGTCAAAGTTTAGACCTAATACTTTGTGCAAATTGAATATCATTCAACAATCAAAAAATTCACAATACTTCCATTTACAACGATCAATAGTAGATACTTATGTGATTGCATCCCCCACAAATCTAGACGATGATAACCACATGCCATGTTTTTTTGCTTTCTTGTTTATCATGTAGTAATGCCTCATTTTTTTAAGTTTATCATTTTGTTCCTAATTTTCCATATTCTTTTGCACAAATTCACTTGTAGAGGTTATGGTGTCTTTGATTCTTGATGTATTTACATCTAAAAAGGTTATTTGTGCAATGGTCCATTAATTTCTTATGGATGGTGTTGATGCCTGCTGTGTACTTTTCATTGCTAATGCTTAGACTATCTTCAACAAGCATTTAAAATGAGCAAGTTCATATATGTGTGCCCCTACTAAACAAATCCCTCAGCAATGCACAAGACTTTTTTCTCATCCCATATTAAAGCTTGTTTATCCTTCCATGATTGTGAAACGGTAAACTGATCATATTCACCCACATGCTAGACCTCAATGGTATATCATTCACTGATATTTCAACTCCATAGACATTATCCACAAAACTAATTGACCAATATCTCCAACAAACAACACTACCCAAAGCCTCACAAACTAATAATGCATCCATTGTAAGAAATGAAAGAAGTACACCTCCATCCATACAAATGGCTATTGCCACTTAAACATTGTTTTCTCCCGATTAGCACATGCCATCATGTGATGTAGAGTGGCTATATTTTAGGGGATGGTAGATAGGAGAGAATTCATAGAGATGCATTAAAAAGAAGGAGATGATGCATTAATAAGACACATAAATGCGCACAACTTTTGGTTTAGATTCATGAAAAGACTCCAATGATGTAATGGAAACACTACTTAGTGGATGGAGATCATTTATGGAGTAATCCATTTGCTTTACTACAATTGAATAACTTCATTGGAGGAAACTCAATTTGTTCTTGCAAAGAACATAAATTAAATGAAAGGCTTGAAATCATTTATTAAACATCGTTAAAGTATGATGCAAAAATATATTGAGCAGGCAGGTAAGAATTTGGAGATAATCAAGTCAAATGAGGCACTTATCAAAAGATAATATAATGAGCATTGAACACTCCAAATCTTTTTGGGAAGAATGAGATAAGGCATGAGGATTTACATTAGTTTGAAATACAACGACAAATGCACAAGAAGCTGAGCAAACAAAAGTCTTTGAAAAGTATCCCAAAAAAAGAAAAACAATGAAATAGCTCTATGAAGGTTTCTTACAAAAGTAATGTCAATGGGTTTGAAACAAAAAGGGCATAACAAAAGGTAGAGTTATATTCATTTTCCTTATCTTTCTTGCCATCATTCTGGTTTGGAAGATCAATAATGTCATCCTCATCCTTCTCTTCCTCATTGTCTTCATCACTAGTATCACCTTCTTCCTTGAGATCTCGTCGTCATTTGTTTGGACTGCAATGGTAGTTTCGCTGATGGGAGGAACCTCTTTGCAAGGGGTGGAATTGAGAACAACATCATATCTCCATTTTGAGCTTTGTACTCTTATCCCACATTTCTAAGGTAGATAAAATTCTATGATATATACAAGATCTATTCCTCAAAGTGTCGTGGATGTACTTTAGTGACTCCAATTTCTTTTGGCACCCAACTTGAAGTATATAAGTGTCAATAATTTTATGCATCATCTTGCTTATACCACATGTATTGCACATGTGTTTGATGGTCATAAAATATTGCACATACATCTATTTTAGTGAGGTATATATACTTAAAATTGATAAGTATAGGACAACCTATGGGATAATCATACCGATGCACAACCTATATACTTAAAAGTTTCATAAGATAGGACAACCTATGCATATTGATGCACAATCTTTTGACACTTTTGCACCATGCATCTAAAAAATGATAAAACATGCATGGCCCACAACATGAGCTATGTCAGATCTATACAAAAAATTTGGGTCTATGCACGTTACCTAAAATAAGTACTATACAAACTTTCATGGACATTTGACACATAGATATGGCATAAGTGTATGGATGTGCATTTTTATGTACTATACAAAGTTTCATGGACATTTAACACATAGATATGGCATAAGTATATGGATGTGCATTTTTAAGCCATGCATGGTTGTAAAAGAGAAAATATGCATGTAACACCATAAAAATGATTTCTGATACTTATGAAAATTTGTGAGTATAAGGGCCTTACTCACTCAAACTAGTCTGACTTTGTATCTTTCAATGCTTCCATCTGGATTGTACTTCTTTGTTGGTGGAAGGTCGCATAATTCCCAAGTATTGTTCTTGTATAAGGCTTCCATTTCTTCATTCATAGTAGTTTGCCATTCTATCTTGTCAACTGCATCTTCAAAGTACACTGGCTCTTCTGTAGCCATGATGGTAGTCATAAGAGCGTTATTGGTGGTTTCAAGTTTCAACCTGAATTGCTTTGCCTTTCTGAGCATATGTCAATCTAGATGGTGGTTTGTTCCATGGTAGACCATCTTAGTTGTGTTGCTCTTCGTGGGGTGCTTCTGGAAATTCTTGCTCTTCTTCATCAACTTTTTGTGTAGATGATTGTGTAATCAGTGTGTCTATCTCCTGTCTATTTGAGGTTTTCCATTATGATTCCTCGTCAAAGATTAAAACTCTAGAGATAATGACCTTGCAGTTAATGAGATCATACAACTTGTACTCTTTTCTCTCTTCACTGTAGCCAACCATGATGCTTTTATGTGACTTCACATCCAATTTTCTGCGATGGTTATCATGTATGTGGGCATATGCTATGCAACCAAATATGCGGGGATGCCCAATGCGTGGCTTATGTCTAGTGAATGCTTCATAAAGTGTCATACCCTCTATCGATTCGGTCGAAAGCCAATTAAGCAAGTAGTTTGCAGTGGCTATTGCTTCTATCCAATACTGATTCGGAGGATGCTTCTCACTGAGCATTGCTCTAGCATTGTCTTCTAAAATACCATTCTTCCTTTCAGCTTTGCATTTTGTTGAGGAGTATCTGCACAAGTGAATTGTCTTTGAATGCCATTACTTCTGGAAAAGTTCAAGAATGATGAAGACAGGTATTCAACTCCTCTATCTAATCTCATGACTATGATCTTTTTGCATGTCTGGTTTTCTACTATGGCTTTCAATTCTTGAAATCTAGAAAATACTTCAGATTTCTCTTTCAGAAAGTAGACCCAACAATATCTGCTATAGTTGTCGGTGAAAGTCAAGTAGTAAAGTGAACCATTGATGCTGTGGGTCTGGGCATAACGCAATACATCTGTGTGAATAAAATCAAGGATACCTCGATGTGCTTGAGAGATGCTTCTGCTAAAATTGGTTCACTTTTGTTTACCAAAGCAGCATGCTTCGCAAAAATTTTCAAGAAATTGAAGCTTAGGGATTCTAATTGCCATATTTTGATTTCTAAGCTCTATCAAGCTTTTTAAATTGACATGTCCATATCTCTTGTGCCATTTTGCGAAAAGTGGCATCTTGCAGTTGAGCTGACATGGCATGCAAATCTTGTACTCAAGCTAGCATTCTGAATAAGAGTCCTTCCTTGACTGCTTTTCCTACTAGTTGATATCCTTTGGATTTGTCTCTTATGGTGCATTCATCTCCATCAAAGATGACTTGACAGTTCTTTATTGTCATTTGACCAATTGATAAGAAGATCTTATTGAGTTTCGGGATATAGAGTACATCTTTCACCAATCCTTTTGTACCAATGAAATTGTTCATAGGGACAATGCCTTTCCCTTAAACTGGATTCGGTGTATTATGAGCTTGGAAAAATCAGAAAAAGTCACAGTTTACAACGTACTATCAAATTGTCAAATGTAATTGCAGGCATGATATTGCAATGTTCATGGATATATGTGATGGTATTTGGATGCCCAGTGGTTGGATGTTAATGGCAAGTAGCTTGACAGATGCTATGCCTTGCCAGTAATAGTAGCAAAGTGGCATTTTGAGTCCGGTTGATCCATTGAACTAGTAACTGGAAGTTTTCGGACTGCTGTCAAAAGTGTGCAGGTGCTTGTATTTAGCAGCAAATAACAATGAAACCTTACAAAATTTGGACCTGCACTAAACTGAAAAGTTGTAGACCTGTGGATTGGCTACAATTTGTTGTGCTTGTATTTAGCAACAAATAATAATGAAACCTTACAAAATTTGGACCTGCATTAAACTGAAAAGGTGTAGACCTGTGGATTGGCTACAATTTGTTAGTTGATAGTTTTTGCATCTAAGGTAACGTGCAGAAGTTATTGACTGTGCAAAACAGCAAAAAGTTGCAGAAATCTACTGTTGGAAACCATGGCTAATGCTAGTGGAAGTGACAACATTACACAGATTGTTGGAGAGAAGTTGGATCAAAATAATTATGCCATTTGGAAGTTTTGGATGGAAAATTTCCTGACTGGAAAAGGCTATTGGGATTTGGTTACAGGTGATGAGAAAGAGCCTAATTTGCAAGAAAGAAATGCTACTGCAGAACAAGTTAAGAATCATAAAGCTTGACTAGAGAGACCACGGAAGGTGCTACACTGGCTTTCTCTTTGTATTTTGAATGCCATGGTCATGTAGATTATGAGTTGCACATCCCCCAAGAAAGCCTAGGATATCTTGATGAGGTATTATGGCACCACCACAAGTGCCAGAAAGATACAGTTGAAATAGAATTTTAACAATTTGTCAAGAAGGGGGAGAACGATACAAGAATATGTGACTGACATCAAAACTATAGCTGATCAATTGGCCTCTATTGATGCTCCTGTGGATGATGATGACATGGTTGCAGTCACTCTGAATGGACTTGGTTCTGAATATAAGTCATTTGGCACTTCTATTTCTGTGAGACAGAATATGCTGGATTTCAATGAGCTGGTTGCTCTTTTGATCCATGAGGAAGTGAAGCTTGGGCTAAATATCAATGGCAGTAGCTCAAGTAATAGTGATGCAGTGTTCTACTCTGATTAGAGAGGCCGTGGTGGATGACACAGAGGTTCATTTCGTGGTAGAGGTGATGGCAGGAATGTCCCTAAAACTCCTAGTTAGTCACCTTAGAGAGGAGGTGGAGCCTTTAGAGGTAGGGAGAGAGGTGCTTCTCATGGTAGAGGTACTTGGCAGCAACCGCAACAAATAGTGCATAATCTAATAGTGATAAGACATGTCATTACTGTGGCAAGGTTGGCCATATTGGTCATTTTGCCTCTTCTAGTCATGCACATGAGACATCCTCAGATCAGCTATTTGCTATGACGCATGTGCAGGATCATAAGCCTATTGATGGTGGCTTGGATGATATATGGTATATTGATTCAGGAGCATCTAATCACATGGCACCACATGGAGAGTGGTTTGATGAGATGACTCGTGGTGTGCATGGTTATGTTTGCACAGGAGATGATACATAGCATGACATTACACACAAGGGTGTTGTGCCTTTGGTGATGCATGATGGTAAGACCAAGAAGCTGTGTGAAGTGTTGCATGTGCCTTTGATCACCAAGAACTTGTTGTCTGTTGGACAAATGGCTGAGTAGAACTTGCAAGTCTAGTTTAATAAGGATGGATGCTTCATTGAGGAGTTTGGTAATGGCTACAAGTTGATTGCGAAAGGAAAAAGGCAAGGAAGAATATTTACTTTAGATGCAGGCATGCCAGAGCTAAAGGCTGCCATGTTTACCCATGGTACGAGTGTTGTCTCTGATTTAAAAATTTGTCACAAATGCATTGGTCATATTAATATTTAGAGGCTAAAAATATGATGCATAAAGACATTGTTGTTGGCCTACCAAAGTTCAAGTATACTACTGTAGAGCATGTTTGTCCAGCATGCTAGTTTGGAAAACAATCAAGGCTGCCATTCACTAAGCATCTGCGGGAGAGTAGTAGACCTTTGCAGTTGATTCACTCTGATGTCTAGGGTCCCACACACACTACCTCGATGGGAGGTTCATCATATTATGTCACATTTATTGATGATTTTAGCCGGTATATATGGCTATATTTTTTGAAACATAAGAGTGAGGTCCTGCCTACCTTCAAGCTTTTCAAGCAACATGTTGAAAAGGTTGGATCGACAAAAGCCTAATGCTAGTAATTTAAAAGTGTTTGTTAGTTTGGCATATGTGCATATACCAGATGAAAAGAGATGGAAGTTGGATCCCAAAGCTTAAAGATGTGTGTTTATTGGTTATGCACAAAACCAAAAGGGTTACAAATGCTACAACCCATGGACCAAGAAGACTATGGTGAGTCGGGATGTTGTTTTTGATGAGCTGGAATCTTGGTATGGCAAGTCGAAAGTGGCTGTTCCAAATGATACATCTGCAAGTCATGCATATGATAAAAATCAGCAAATTAGTACATCCATATTTGGGCCTACATCTACTGGTTCTACTACAGTGAATCCTTGGTTTGGCAGGTAATGCAATTCCACTAACACTTCTATGTCAGTGAGGGGGAGAGATAAAGGGAAAGCCAAGGTTGTTGAGGTGCTTTCGCAAGCTGAAAATGATGTCCCTGGGCCATCAAATTGTGGCTATGATTCGTCATGTAGTGACAGTTTGGATAGTGAGCTGGGTATACCATTTGTGTCTACACCTAGAGTCAAGGGAAGTAGGTACATACCTCCTCATGAATGAGGAGAGTCAGGCACTCCAGTGAGAAGGTCACAGAGAGTCAGGTATCCTATTGACAGGTTAACTTATAGTGGTTATGCTACTTGGCATTATTGCATATATGACAAAAGTTATGGGACATACTGAGCCAACTATCTTTGGTGAGGCTGTGCAACATTGTCATTGGTAAAATGCCATGGGTGAGGAGATGGATGGCCTTGCCACTAATCAGACTTGGGATTTGGTGGAGTTGCCTGAAGGCAAGAATCCTATTGGTTGCAAATGGGTCTACAAAGTAAAATGCAAGTCTGATGGATTAGTGGAAGGTATAAAGCAAGGCTGGTTACCAAAGGGTATGCACAGTAGTATGGGCTAGATTATGAGGAAACTTTCAGCCATGTTGCCAAGATGGCAACTGTGAGAGCTATCATAGCATTGGCTTCTGCAAATGGTTGGAAATTGCAGCAAATGGATGTCAATAATAATTTCCTAAATGGTGACTTGTTGGAGGAAGTCTATATGGTTCAGCCCGAGGGTTATGTGCACCCTGACTATCCCAACTATGTTTGCAGGTTGAAGAAAGCTCTCTATGGGTTGAAGCAAGCCCCTAGAGCATGGAATAAAAGGATCAGTAGATACCTACAGGAGCTTGGTTTTGCAGTTGGGAAGGCGGATCATTCACTCTTCACAAAGAAGACGATTGCTAGAAATGTTGTGATTGTGATTTATGTTGATGATCTAATTTTGACTAGTAGTGATGATGATGGCATTGCTAAAATTAAGAGCAAGCTGAAAATGGAGTTTGATATGAAGGATCTAGGGGACTTGAAGTTCTTTCTTGGCATAGAGGTGTTGAGAACACCTGATGGCATTTGGCTTATGCAGAGGCAGTATGCCTTGAATATGCTGGAGAGGTTTGGCATGAAGGATTGCAAACCAATGGATATCCCCTTGGATCAAAACAGATGATGGCTGATTCTGGAGCTGAGATTGATGACATTACCATGTATAGGCATATGGTTGGAAGCTTGATTTATCTGACTATTACCAGGCTTGATTTAATATATGTTGTGGGTCTTATAGTCAGTTTATGTAGAAGCCACGGAAGCCTCACTTGGATGCAATGAGGAGGATTATGCGCTATGTCAAGGCAACATATCAGTATGGACTCTTTTATGAGTATGGAAAGAATATAGAACTAGTTGGATACACATATGCAGATTGGGCAGGATGTGCCTATGAGAAAACATCCACCAGTGATTATGCATTTAGCCTTGGTAGTGTAGTGGTGAGTTGGAGTAGTAAAAAGCAACCCACAGTGGCATTGTCTAGTACAGAAGCAGAGTACAGAAGTGCAGCATTGGCTACATGTGAGTTTTCTTAGCTTCAGAAGCTTTTGCAAGATTTGAGGTTGCATGTGGAAAAACCAGTCAGACTTTATTTTGATAACATGAGTAGTGTGCAGTTGGCAAGTAATCTGGTTTATCATGCTAGAACTAAGCATATTGAGGTACACTACCATTTCATCAGAGAGATGGTGTTATCAAAGAAGATTAATCTCATACATGTGAAGACTAAAGATTAGGTTGCATATATCTTTACCAAGTCATTGGGTAGAGATAAGTTTACATGCTTTAGAGAGCTACTTGGTGTTATGCTCCCTACTTGAGCTTGAGGGGGAGTGTTGGGAATCAAGCTCTCTGTTATTGTTCCTGTTGTGTGAGTAGGTGAATAAGGTGAGTCACACTGACTCAACCATAGTTAGTTCTTATTTACTATGTATGGGTGTGATCTTAGTAGTGTTCAATTGTATTGTGTGGGGTGAATATGAGCTGATAGTGGAGGAGACTATTGCTCCCTCTTGGTTGCTTCCTATATCTCTCTTCTTGTTTTTTCCTAGTAATAAAGAGTTGCAAACATATCCCATGCTTCCTTCGATGTCTTGACTATGTTGAGCTATCCTAGCATGACATCTTGCACATTCTACTTGATCAAATGATATGCATATTTGTCTTTCTTGTCCCATTTTTCTCTTGTGCTTGGCAATGGCAAGATTTACTACAGGTGCGATCACTATTGGTGTAGCTGTAGATCTTGCTGCTTTGCTGGTGCTATCGCAACAGGCTAAGTAAAGCTACTATTGGCTAGATTGTCCAATGGTCTAGGTGTTGACCCATTGACATACTCCCATCGACCAATGGTCTAGGTGTAGACCTTGGGGTGTCAACTCAATATGTAATATGCTGCTACCCTCATCCAAAATCTAGGGTATGGGGGGACAAGATCCATAAATAATATGCATGGATTTTCTTAAAAATTTTCAAATACGCAAGGGAAAAATATGAAAATTTCATGTCCCCCCTCCCACAAAATATAAGATATATACCTTGAAAAATATGCAAGATTTTAAAATTTGTATAGATTTTTGATAATATGTGAGGCCCAAAGGGGGGGGGCTTTTGGATAAGGGGGGTTATAACAAAAAATACACTAAAATATGAAAACCCATCTCCTTTCAAATGAATGTAACTTTTTCATGTGTTACCCAAATTTCAAGGTGTAAAGACATATTTGAAGCTCTTTTAGTGTAGATCACAACTATGTTAATTTCAATAATTTCTACACATGGCATATTGTTAAATTCATCTCATACTCAAGATTTTGATAGGTTTTCTTACTAAAGGGAGTTGGCACCCTAGGGTGTAGACCCATCGACATACTCCCATTTGTTTTGAAGTACAAGAATGGCCTCCATTCAGTATTTCCATGTGCCAATATTGGAGTTGTCTAGCTTAGCAGATGCTTTCAAATTGAGGTTGCTAGTCATAGACATGGTGCAAGAAAATGTACTCAAAGTGTTTATGAAATCAATGTCTAAATCAACTGCAATACACTAACTGTATCAAGTGAAATTTAAACTATTGGTAAAACTAGAACTGCAATATATAATCCAATCTATTACAAGGCTTGTGGAAAATGATACTGGAAATAGCCAAGGGGCTTTACAAGGCTTGAATAAAATGCCCAATGCTGGAAAAATAGCCAAATAGGATTTACAATGATGGCATGTAAGTGTGAAATCAAATCTTGTGCTATATGCCCACTTAACAACAATTGGTCAATGCCTCTGAACACTTTAAAGTATGCTTGTTCCTGCTCTCAAGTCACAAGAAGCATGCCCATCAAATGAATTCTATAGCCTCAGCTGCACTAGCAGATCCACCAAAGCCAGTAGCAGCGACTTCAGCTTCAATGCCTTAATGGTTGCCTGCATCTCCTTCACTGCCTACAACTTCATTGCGCCAAAGCTCATGCAACTAACCCACTGGCATTCCCTCTGTAGACCAGCCTTCTCCTACTATCTACAGCCAAGGGTTGTAGCCTCTACTGCATCTCCCTCAACGAAATAGCGTCGCCTTCTCCGAATCTCCACCGCATCGAGCGTCATAGCAGATTCAAAGTTTCTCTCTCTCATTTTTCCTAAGGTTTCTACAAGTGACACGTGGTAGCCAAAGGAGAAGACACGTGGTAGATAAGCCACTCAACTTAGGTCAAGATTGACCTTAGGTTAGCTCCATGGTTAGGTCAAAAGATAACCATAGTTAAAATTTCTAGCTTGGGTTAACTAAGCTGGGTTACAAGGTCACCATAGTGCCACCTAAGCATAGAGGCCCTTGCTAAGCATAGTATGGAATTCTGCATGTGAATCCCTATGCCACATTAGCAAAGGCCTTCTCTTCTTCACAGAAACTTTGACAAGGCGTAACTTACAATCTAGGAGGAATTTGCACACGCTCCAAAAAGGAAAAATAACCAGTTTTTTGAGCTCTACGTACCTGTCAACTTAAATTTTATGTATGCAATTATACAGTGCTAGATTTGAAAGTATCATCAACTGGTAAGACCTTTGCAATGGCAATCTGCACCCCAACTGTTGAGAAGTTCACCGAGGAAGGATTTCACACATGGTCTACACAAATGAGATATCTCGTGATGCACCAAAAGCTTTGGAAGACTATAAAAGAAGACATACCCACTGCACAAAATGATGCTTGGAAGGAAAAAGATGAAGCAGCACTATCACTCATTGGATTGCACTTGGGTCCAAACATAATTCATCATATAGACTCTAAGGATCATGCCAAGGATGCATGGGATGAGTTGAACACAGTGTTTGGTGCAAAAGCCAAAAACTAAGATATCCATCTTAAGATTGAATTCTATGGTATGCACATGGGCTTCAATGAATCCATGGCACAATTTGTCAACAAAATCAAAACCATTATGACCCAACTAGAGGGCATAAATGCAAAAATAGGAGAGAAAGATGCACTTGCAATTCTCCTTAAAAGCATGCCTGGAGAGTATAGTGCATTGACAACCACTTTGAAGAATTTGCCAGATCCAAAGTTTGAGGAATGTGTATCCTCTCTTCTTGAAAAAGAAAGAGAGTTAAAGGCATCGACATCAACATCTACACGCAATAGCTATAATGAAGAACAAGCACTATTCAGTAAAACATCAATGAAGTGCTACCATTACGGAAGGATGGGTCACTATCAAAGTGACTGCAGACTGAAGAACAAACCAAAGTGTCACCACTGCAAGAAGCTGGGACACAAGGAAGAAGATTGCAAATTGAAGAACCAGCAAGTCAACTACGTGGAGTCATCATTAAGCCATGAGCAGAATGACAGGAACAACATGTATTAAGAAACAAAAACCTTGCCAACCTTGCCTATATTTTGTAAATCAAACTTGACCCTGAGAGTAGCTATGTAAGCACCCAGGGGGGGATTTGATCCTGTAACTCACATCTGACCACCTTGCAGTAACCAAAGGATCATGGCACCAAGGGGAGGTGTTGAGAGTTGTGGTGCCATGAGCACATGTAGAGCAAAGGTATGAGTAAAGGGCAAGCTGCCACATGGCATGGAGGAGATATCCCACATGTGAGCAAGAAATGGATGTAAGTACCCTCACCTATAAAAGGGAGGTTCATTTGAAGTAATATCAATCAAGCACTTTGCACTATCTCAAGATTCTCTTTATGAGTCCAAGCTAATCTATCTTGGAACCTAATTGACTTCAGTTATAGATCATGATCACTCTTAGGATTCATCCACCTTAGATTAGTATTGTCATTAGAGTAGATTAGGGTCCATAGGAGAGCTCGGTCCATGTGATTCAACAATTATTAGTTGCTTTTTCATCGCTCAACAGTTGGTCAAGATCTCGTTTAGAGTATATTAGATCATCCATAATGGAGAGATCTCCAAAGAAGCCAATCAAAGCCATGCAAACAAATTCCTAAATAGTTCCTACTTGGAGTCAGTCCCTTTGCTCACATGCAGTTTCACATCATCACATTTTCCTAAAACCCAATGTTCTACAGTTCAATCAATAGTAATACCTTTTCTTTGCTCGTTTTAGGTGTTGGGTCAGATGCATCGATATAGATAGTGTATGATACTTGTGTCAAAATGTGAGCATGATATAATGAGCGTGTATAGAATGAAAAGTTGAGTTTTTTTTCTTTTTGGAGTGCCCTCAAATTCTTCCTAGATCAAGAGATATTGCTTGATCAAGGTGGAGGGGTAAAAAGGGTGCTAGTGATGATGTAGCACTCAGAGTCACATGCAAGGGTGTGACTACCAAGAGGTGTGCTAGCGGAGCAATGTGCTTAGGTGGCAGATGAGTGCACATGCAAAGTGATGTGTGAGCCTAGCAAGAGGTGACTTTTCCTGGAAGGGGGTCAGTGCCACGTGGTAGTTGTTTGCTGAGTTGGCCAACTGAGGTGGCAATGTTGCTTGGGATTAATGATGTGCTATTGACATGTGTCACTACTAACATGGCAAATGACATGTCTTTGTTGTGTCAATAGATGATGTGGCAGGCAACTGCCATGTGTTAATGATGACATGTTACCTCACCTAGCCTTGCTGTTGTGGCATTGTGTTGTGGTTACTGATGTGGGATAAGCTTTGCCACATATCAAGGTGATGTGTCAATAGGGCTGGCCCTGTGATGTGGCAGATAAGGCATAGCACTTGTCAATAGTTTAGCCAAACTTTTGTGGATGTCTTGATGGTGTTGACTTGTCCTAGCATGACATCTTGCACATTCTACTTTATCAGATGATATGCGTACTTATCTTTCTTATCCCATTCTGTCTGTGCTTAGGCAATGGCACGATTTGTTACAGGAATAAAAGCTGTTTGTGCAGCTGTAGATTCCACTACTGGTGCTATGACAACAAGTGGAGTAGAGCTACTGCTAGCTGGATCGTCCAATGGTCTAGGTGTAGATCCATCGACATACTCCCATTTGTCTTGAAGTACAATACATTTGGTATTTCCATGTGCCATAATTGGAGTTGTTTAGCTTAGCAAAGGCCTCCAGATTAAGGTTGCTAGTCATAGACATGGTGCAAGAAATGTACTCAAAGTGTCATGAAAATCACTGTCTGAATCAATTGCAAAACATTGATTGTAGCAAGTGAAATCTGAACTGTTGGTGAAGATAGAAATGCAATATATAAAATCCAATTTGTATTACAAGGCTTATGGCAAATGATGCCGGGAATAGCCAAAAGGCTGAAATGATGTGCACAATGCCGTGAAATAGCCGAATAGGCTTTACAATGGTGGCATGTGTGTGTGAAATCAAATCATGTGCTATCTGCCCAACTGAACAATCGGTAATGCCTCTAAACACTTTGAAGTCTGCTCACTAAACTGATGAACATCATGTTTTAGGTAATGTGATGATGTGAAACTGTATGTGAGTGTATGGACTGACTCCGAGTAGGTACTAGTAGGGAATTTTGGGCATGGCTTAGATTGGCAACTTGGGGAGATTCAAAGCATCCCCTCTATGGCAATCTAGTCTACTGTGATGTAGATCTATGCCAACCATCGATCAATGAAAGAACAAAAAATAATTTCTTTTCTTTGGTTCTTTTTAAGTGACATCTCAAATGCGTTGATGTAGAGGCTGATGTGTGTGTAGGAAGTGGTTTTGTCTCTACGAGGCTCAAAAGTGAGTGATACTTGCACCAAAATGTGGGCGTGATGTGATGAGCATGTAGAGCACAAAAAATCGATCGTTTCACTTTTTTGTAGCACCCTCAAATTCCTCTTGGATCAAGAGATACGGCTTGATCTAGGTGGAGGGGCAAAAAAGAGTGAAATGTGCAGTGATGATGTGGCACTGTGAGTCACATGCAGTGAGTGTGCCTAGCAGGGACTGTGCCTGTGAACCCTTGTGCTGAGGTGGCAGGTGTGGTCACATGCAGTGACTGTGGAGCACTGTCTGTGCTTCCAGAGGTCAATGTTGACTGTGCTACTAATGTGGCTCTGATTGACCTAACCTAGGGTCAAGTTGACCTAACCCCATATGGTATGGTTGACTAACCCTAGGGTCTATTTGACTAACCTAGCAAGGGCATCAGAGTGCCATGTGGCAGTGAGGAGGTGGCACAAATGATGTGGCAGATGATGATGTCACTTGATGACATGGTTGTGCTGACGTGGAGCTGAGCTCATAGGGATGACATGGCAGAGTGCTGATGTGGCACCTATGATTGGATTGCTGATGTGGCAGTCTACGTGGACCTTGTGATGTGGCAAGAGGATAAGGTCTACTGATTTGGCAGATAGGTGATGATGTGGCCTTTGGATAATGTGTGCCACCTAAGTAGTGATGTGGTAGATAAGATGACGTGGCACTGTGTGGGATCCTGTTGACATGGTAGACATACCCTACATGGTAGATAATGTGCCATGTGGCTAGACCCTGACCAAGTTGTGGTGAGGTGACCTAGAGTGGTGAACAATGTGCCATGTGTCAAGTCTTGGGATACCAAAATCCTCGGGGGGGTCACTCATCATATGTAACCCTATTACGTGAGTTCAACAGAAGGATTTTTTTAATTTCCAAAATTTACAGAAATAAATATACATAAGGGACTATTTAAAATAGTTTTGAAAAAAATTTACAGATTTGTATAGAAAAGGGGTACATTTTATTAATGAAAAAATTACAGATAAGGGATTTTATAAATAGGCCTTGAACGCACGTGATATAGAGGGTTTATACATAGTGACCCCCCCGAGCCAAAATCTTCTAAAGATCTGTCGAAATCTTTGTAGATTCTGTTGGAGCTTGGGCTAGCTAAGGTGCTAGCTGGGGAGTTGTCGGTGGTGACATCTTTGCCTAGAGACTCGTTGTGGGGCAATGGAGTGGAGAGCATCGCTGCAGGTCCTGTGTCATAGGAGGTGGAGCTTGCAGGTCCTTTGGCCACCGAGTTGGCATCGTTTGATGCATGCTACTGTAGTCGTAGATGGAGTTGTAGGTGGAAGAGCTTGTGAGCTATCCACGAGCAATGGAGAGGATGGTAAGGCTGTTCATTGGAGAAGCTTCAAGGTCTGTCAAGTGTAGGGTCAGTCTGAAGTCCCGACGCTATTTGTCGATGGCACTAGAGTCCGCAAATGGTCGGGTTGAGTGTGGAGGAGTTACGTATGGAGCAGCCCATGGCGAGACTGTTGGTGGGAGAGGCGTAGAGTCGAGGGACATGAACGTCCAGTGAAGCTTTAGAGCTAGCTGCTCACGTCATAATCTAGCATTGATGTCCGTTAAAGGAGATGGCTGACGTGTAGGAGTTTGCACTATGGGAGCTGATGGCAGTCATTCGGGACTGAGTCGCGTAGCTGTGTGTAAGATCCAAGTCCGTCGCACGTTGCTTTGGGAGGCTGAGTTTGGGATAGATTGGTAATGCCTATGAGGAGCCGCGTTTGCATATTGGAGATGCCTTGCAAGGAGCCGTGTTTGCTCGATCGGTGGATGTTGCCCTTGCAAGAAGCCAAGTCCAGGTTGCATGAAGGGCATGGATGCTCACTAGTGTTGGGGTCTAGGGGTTGGAGATGCTTTGTTGCAGGAAAGACGGTGCAAGTGGCTAAGTTATTGTTGAAGGTCGAGGGTATGGAATGAGGTGTTGTTGCAGCTCTAGCTTTGCTTTGCATGAGAGCTCTCTCTTCCCAGTTCTCGAGGAGTAGAAGTGTCTCTTTGGAGACTCAAGATGCTCTCTCTCCCTCTCAAGCTTAAAAAACTCATACAAAGGAACCTTTCTCTCTCCGAATGGGAAGATGGAAATCCCACAAATTGAAATATCTCAAACTCTCTCAAGAATGGAATTCTCTCTTTCTCAACTGGAATTCTATCAAAGAAATCGAAGAAAACACTCAAGAAATCTAAAGAGATTAACGAAAATCTCTCTATCACTCAATGATCGGAAATTCTCTCAAAGTGTATGGAAATTCTCTCAACGGAAGTGAACGGAAGAAACTCAGAATCACTCAAGAGAACTCTCAATCTCACAATCTCTCTCACACTCTCAAGGATCGCAATGTCTCAGCGGAAGACAAGGGAGCTCTAATACTATGACAAAATATGAAGAGGGGAGAGGAGAAGAGTGAAGATAAGGAGAGAGAGCACACCACAAATGACTAACTGTACACAATATTTAGTTGAAAATGTAGAGTATATACAAACCTATTTAGGGTTAGGGTTAGGGTTAGGGCATCTAACCCTTTCCTTTATAGCACTCTATTGGGTTAGTGCTATGCACATATGATCACATGATGGTGCTATGCACACATGATCACATGATGTCGAGCGTGACCTCTCAACATGCTGATTGTTGATACCAAAATAATATTTGTACAACTCAGTATTGCCACCAGCCCATCTTGCTGTATTATTTGAATTTTTTGAGATGATGGAGGAGACGATGGTTGGAGAGAGGCCGAAGACTATGCACATTGCTAGGACTCAGATTACAGCCCCCCCAACAAGATGAGAGTACTCTGCTATGAAAATCATGAGCCCTTCGTAAACGTCTAGTTCGAATCCATAGAGCATAGCCATATAGATGCTAGAGGTGTGCATGCCATCCAAGCTTGTGACATACAGATGTGGGTGGAATCGACCAAGGGAATGAAGAGATTCCATAAGAGCTAGCATTTCCAGTCCTAAAGAGTGCAACGTAATCACCTTATGACAAAATATGAAGAGGGGAGAGGAGAAGAGTGGAGATGAGGAGAGAGGGCACAACTAGAGAGCACACCACAAATGATTAACTGTACACTAGATTTAGTTGAAAAAATAGAATATATACAAAACCTTTTAGGGTTAGGGTTAGGGGATCTAACCCTTTCCTTTATAGCACTCTATAAGGTTAGTGCTATGCACATATGATCACGTGATGGTGCTATGCACACATGATCACATGATGTTGAGCGTGAACTCTTAACACCTTCCCTCAAGATCAACATCATGAAGTAGGCCTTCCCTCAAGATGATGATTCTAGGGAATCGAAGAAGGATTGAGCATTACATTTTATCACACCCCTTTAATGGGAATGTCCTTCCTTTGCATCAAACCAAGAGCTAGTCGGTGTTTCTCGAATAGCTCTTTACTGAATGGTTTGGTAAAGATGTTTGCAACATTTTCTTTGCTATCACAATGCTGCAATGTGATGTCACCAAGTAACACTCTTTCTCTGATGAAGTGCTCTCTGACATCAACGTGCTTTGTCCCGGAGTGATATATTGGATTTTTGGCCAATGCTTGAGCCGATTGATTATCACAGTATATTGTTGTTGGCTTTGACTCATCAAAGTAAACTATTTCTGACAATAGTCTTTTGAGCCATATAGCCTCACATGCACCTATAGTGAGTGCTCTATATTCTTCTTCAGTCGAAGACAAAGATACAGTCAGATGTTTGTTTGATAACCATGATATAGCACCTTGACCAAGGAAAAATGCATATCCCTGTGTCGATCTCCTGGTCTCATGATCTCCGGCATAATCACTGTCACGGTATCCCATGCAACCGTGGATGACTTCCTCTGTATTCTATCCCAAACTATCTTGTACCTCTTATGTATCTCAAGACTCTTTTGGCTGCATTCTAGTGAGACTGTTTTGGATTTGCCATAAACTGTGCTAGTGAGCTTACTGCATAACAAATATCTGGCCGTGTGATTGTCAGATATATTAGAGATCCAATGAGCTGCCTGTAGTATTTGTCATTGACTGTAGGTTTTTCTAAATCTTTAGTAAGTTTCAAACTCTGTTCCATGGGAGTGGCTGCAATCTTGCAATCTGCCATATGAAACTTCTTCAGGAGACTGTCAACATACTTGAGCTGACTCATGAATGTGCTATTTGAATCTCTCCAAAACTCAATTCCAAGACAATAGTGCATAAGTCCAAGATCTTTCATGTCAAACTCTACAGATAAGTCTTGTTTCAATTTTCTGATGAAGCTATCCTTGCTTCCTGTCACAATCAGATCATCTACATACAAAAGTGCAATAGTAATGTCTTCCCCTTGAACTTTGTAGTAGAGAGTATGATCTGCATTGGACTTCATGTATCCCAGATCAGAAAAATACTTGTCAATTCTGATGTACCAACTTCTGGGTGCTTGCTTTAAACCGTAGAGACTTTTCTTGAGATGGCAAACCTTATTCTCCTTTCCTGGTTCAACATAACCTGGAGGTTGTTGCATGTAGACTTCCTCATCTAGATAACCATGAAATCTCTGTATCGTCGGTGAAGATAGAACTGCAGTATATAAAATCTGATATGTATTACAAGGCTTGTGGCAATGATGCCAGGAATAGCCAAGAGGCTTTACAAGGCTGAAATGATGTGCACGATGCCCTGAGATAGCCGAATAGGCTTTACAATGGTGGCATGTGTGTGTGAAATCAAATGCTATCTGCCCACTGAAACAATCTGCAATGCCTCTGAACTCTGAAGTGTGCTCACTAAACTGATGAACATAAGGTTTCAAGTAATGTAATGATGTGAAACCGTATGTGAGCGTATGGACTGACTCCGAGTAGGTACTAGTCGGGAATTTTGGGCATGGCTTAGATTGGCAACTTGGGGAAATTCAAAGCGTCCCCTCTATGGCGATCTAGTCTACCCTGATCTAGATCTAAACCAACCGTCGATCGATGAAAGAACAACAAATAATTCCTTTTTTTTGTTCTTTTTAAGTGCTGGGTCAGATGCGTCGATGTAGAGGCGAATGTGCATGAAGGAAGTGGTTTTCTCAGCGAGGCTCAAATGTGAGTGTAACTTGCACTGAAATGTGTCTATGATGTGACGAGCGCATACAGCACAAAAAAACGAGCGACTTTCCTTTTTGGAGTGCCCTCAAATTCTTCTTGGATCAAGAGATACGACTTGATCTAGGTGGAGGGGCAAAAGGAGTGCAAATGGTGCTCAATGATGATGTGTCACTGTGAGTCACATGCAGTGATGATGTGGCACTAAGCTAGCAAGAGGTGTGCCAGTGAAGCTCTTTGCTGAGGTGGCAGGAGTGGTCACATGAAGTGACTATGAAGCACTGTGTGTGTCTGCAGAGGTCAATGCTGACTGGACTGTTGAGGTGGCACTGTTGAGGTGGCATAGATGATGATGTCAGTAAGGTGACATGGCAATGCTGACATGGCACTGATGACATGGCTTGGATGATGTGTCATGCTTATGTGGCAATGATGACGTGTCAGTTGAGCTGGGCTACTGACATGGCAGTTGGAGATAAGATGATGGCATGGTAGCTTCAGAGATAAGGTTGCCATGTGGCATGCACTGGAGACTGCTGACATGGTAGTGGAGATAAGGTGCCACGTGTTTGGTTTCTATGGGTGCCACATGTCTTGTAGAGATAGGATTGACAGAATCTTCTTAATATGCTGATGGAATCTCAGGATTCCGTCCTTCGTCGTCGTCTCTCCCATCTACTTGCAGAAGCTTGGAGGTCCGTCGGGAGTTGGTCATTGCCCGTGCTAGATCGTGAGAGTCGACCGATCATTCGAGGGAGATGAAGAGGCATGCTAAAGCCGGAGGAGTCACCTGTGCAGGGGCCGGTGAGCTATTGGCTATGGCAGGTATGCGAGCTTGGAGGTCTGGATGCCATAGCTACTGTGGACAGCAGCAATAGTTGTTGGAGACGCTTCGGCTAGTTGTTGGAGGTCAGTTGGCAGACCTGGCTGAGGTTCCGTAGATGTTAGCTTGGGTCATGTCATTGGAGCCTTGCTGAAGTTGTTGCAGCGAGGCTTGTCGTGATGGCCATTTCCTCCTCGGGTGGTTGCGCTTAGGAGGAGGAGCCACCCGTTAAAGGAGCTTCTGAGCGTTGAAGGTCACTGAGCGTGTTGAAGCAGCCAGCATGCTGAGGGCTGATAGCAGTGTTGCAGTCGTGGGCTCTAGATTAGAGGGCGTCGAAGTCTTCTGATGGCTAGAAGCTATGAACAAAGTTTCTCGTTGAAGGTTGCTGGACGAAAGAGCTTAGCCATTGATGGCTGTGAGCTATGAGCACTAGAGCAGTCGAGAGCTTATAGTGGAGTCCGTTGGTGGAGCTGCACTTGGAGCAGAAGCTATGTATGGAGCCTTAGAGCTTGGGTTGCAGATGGAGCTCTGTGGAGCTTGTGAAACGATTGTCGGCTAGCTTGCTGATGCCTCAAGGAAGTCGCTGGCAATGGCGGCTAGAGTTTAGGAGGTAGTGGTCATTGTAGCTTGGTGGCTAATGGAGATCCGGCCTCATTGGTGATGCGCTTGCTATAGGGCTGCGTGTGTCATTTGGTGAAGCTCCAGAGCCAACTAGAATGCTACTGAGCCAATGGTAGTTTTTTTTTTTTAATGCTTGGCTGTAGAAGGCAATGCTCATCTATGGATTTGGAGGAGCTACCGACCACCGCAAAGCTGCCTCATTATTTGCAGTTGGAGTTGGACTTGGAGGTCCTTGGAGTTGAAGATCGAAGCTTTTCTTCATATGGGATGGCGCTACAGATAGAAAGTCGATGAAGGATTATTGTAGGCTTGCTTGTAGACCTGGAGGCCATTTTTACCACGACCTCTAGATCAGCCTACTCTACCTCTGCCTCTACCTCTTCTAGCATTTGAGTAGAAGACAGCTTCTTTTGATGTTCCTCCTGAAGAAGATGCACCACCATTTCTCTGCTCTTCAGAAATTAGAAGAGCAATCAACTCCCCAAAATTAGAAAAATTCTCACGGATAGCAATGGATGTCCGAAACTGTGCATAATCCTTTCCTAGACCATTCAAGGTCACAGAAACTAAATCATCATCTTCCACTGGCAACCCAATGGAAGCAAGTGCATCTGCAATCTTCTTCACCTTCATGTGGTAGTCATTGATGCTCATATTTTCTCTCTGCACATTATGCAACTCCTGCTTGAGCTGCATTTTCCTGGCTTGTGTATTTGTGTTATACATTTTTGTCAAAGTATTTCATGCCTCCTTCGGCATGCTTGCATCCTGAATATGCACAATCATAGAATTTGAAATACTGATAGACAGCCAGTACATAACTTTTCTGGCCCTCTCATGCCAGCCTTTAAATGCATGCAACTCCTGTTGATTGGGAACATTAGGAATAACAGGTTCTTGTTCAACTCCAGTAATGAACTCCCAATAGCCTTTTCCCTTAAGGAAATTTGTCATTCTAAACTTCCATGCTGGGAAGTTGTTCTTGTCAAGATTTTCAGTGACTATCTGTGAAAGAGCATCAGATGCCATTACAGAACACTGCAAAAATATTGTCACTGCAAAAAACACAACTTCTGTCTCACAAGGGCAAATCTGCAAAACTGACGAAAGTGATATTTGAACACATAGTCACTTCCTAGTGACGATTTTGCATCAACAGGCAATAAGAATGATTTTGTCACTCCCAATATCTTTGTGCATAGGCATACGATACAATTTCTGCGACAACTTTTCACGGACCTATAGAACAGTGGTCGCACAGCAAAAATAGGGCACCTTTTTGAGTGCCTGCAGAAAACTTTCGCCACCAAAATGGACCCCGAAATATAGCATATACTACCCTCTCGCCACACCGCAAAGGGAATCCCAATTTGAGACAGTGCACTCTTGCACTTTTTGGCTGTGCTACCTGCAAAGATTTGCTCCCAAACTCGAAAAAGAAAGCAACACTGATTCTCTTACCAAGACACCGTGAACTTGGTTTGCTTTCTTGAGCTCCTTACCATGAATCGAGCTCTGATACCATGTGAAGAGAGTGGGAGAGAAGTAAGGAGTCTCACTTGTAGCTTTCTCACATACACAATGGGGGAATACACACAAAGGTGGAGGCTGAAAACAGTTTTCCTCTTCTTACTTGTGAAAGCCAAAAGAATTCTCTCTCTTAGTACAAAAGGAATAGATGAACCCTATATGTGGTTCTCAAACCAAACTCAGCTAACCTAGGTGGCATACTAAATGAGCCACTAACTAGAGTACATAAAGATAGCTATTATTCATGGGCGGTGTACCAACCGCATCTGCAGCTCTAACAAGTCGGTGACATAAATGCACAACAGTCACCTTGGCATATCACGAGTGGAGCTCGATATCTCAATAGTATTTAGGTTGTAACTTGTCTAGACTCTTTGGAAAGACTTGTCAATTAGGACTAGGTAAAGAGTTGTTAGTTGCATGGCTTGGGATTTTAATTTTTCTCTTTGGTGGAGACCGGCTTGCTGAGATTATGGCCTCCTCTTATCCTTTCCTTCTCCCTATGCTTGAGTACAACATCACTTGGGATGTTACCATCTTCATTCTCATCTAAGGGAGGAAAGTATGGTGTGGTCTCTTGGCATTAAAGCTTCTTTTTAATGTCTCTTTCCCAGTGATAAATATCTTTGTCACTCAGTTCGAAAGCAATAGGAAGTGAAGAGGTGCATGAAGTTTATTACTCCCAACTTCATGTCACAATACTTTCAAAATTCAGGTGACTTGGACAAAAAAGTCAAAACATCAACATTGAAATGAAATGTTATAAGGGGAGTAAAGGAACATCATTATTAACTCACATTTGCTACAGTGACATTTGGGCTGCAACCTGTGATCATATAGCCATGGAATCCATTTTTGCTCTCTTCAAAACAAAACAAGACTTCTTCCTAGCACACTTCTGTGAAATTAAACTTCTTTGGGTTGAATGCTTGAATGACCTGGCTTGTTTGATGCTTCTTCACTTGTCATCTCTCATTGAGTTGTGCAATAAATCCAAACTCTTTGAGGTGAACCTATGACAGCACGTTCAAGACTCAAAGCAAAAAATTGATGTCACTTCCCAACTTTGGTACATCTCTCATGGAAATCTGTTTGATGCTTGAATGACCTGGTCTCACACAACTCTGTTTAATTCTCATTCACAAGCCTTCTCTCATTGCACTGTGTAATAAATCCAAACTCTTTAGGGTGAACCTATGACACATCACATTCAAAACTCGAAGCAAAAATTGATGTCACTTCCCAACTCCGGTACATTTGTACAAGACAACAATTCATAAAATGACAAATCTCACCTTTGTTTCACATACTATGACGTTATAATAGCAGAACAAGACACATGCCAATAGTTCTTCCCCCACTTATGACAAGCAATCAGAAAGGACAAGATTAGAGACAACAACCAAATGATAACCTCCTTCCACCAACTGAGACAAAAATGAGATATGCATTTACAGTAAGTCAAGGTGGACCAAAGAAAACAGCTCGTCGCAAGCACCAGTGAATGACAAAAGTAGAACAATTCTTGGTACATTGATCCTTTAGCCTTGCTTGGGGAAAATCGAGAGAGCTATGCAATTCCTTTAAGACATTGCCATGCAAAGGATATCAGTGGAACTCCCGAAGATCTATCGTAAAGCATGAACAATGCTATCATCCAAGACCATATTCTTAGAGTTTATGAGGTCTGCTCTCACCATGTCCTTCTGTTGGATGGTGCTAGTGCTCTAGATCTAATTTGGGTTGAGAGACACATCCAAAGGAGGTGACTGGTGGTGGTAAGATTGAGAGAAACCTTGTGGGAGATTAGTTTGTCTCTGTTGGAGAGAGCCAAATGATGGTTGGATTGAGAAGACGTGGTTTTTGAATGAGCATGGGAAGAGCACTAATTAGGGAGGGTGCGCTAGAGGACAAATAAGGATACCAAGGGCTGGTTGGCAAGAAGGAAAGTGAAGCAAGCATCTAGAGAGGTCAGGTAGGAATGAGAGGAGGCAGGGAGGCACGTAAGAGTGGCATGGTGTAGGAAGGAGAGCCAAAGAAATGGGCATGAAGGTGGCATAATTTCTTCAACTCAGGGAGGGCACCTTTAACTTAACCTTAATTTTCTATTCATGGTGGATGCAGAGGAGTCTAATTAATTGATTTGGGGCTTTTAAACAATTTTTTGAGAAAGATCCAATATATGATCGCCACTAAGCCTAGTGCACACAAGATCAGCAGAAGAACTAAGAAGGCTCAAAGCACACTAAATAAGACATAAGAGGGAGATAGCAAATCTATATCTCTTGCAATGTGTGTTCTCAACAATACATGATAGGCCTCTTATAGAGAGTGCCCTTTGAATAGTTAACACGTGGGATCCTTTGATCCACATCTCTCTTTGTGGATGTCCTTGATCCACATCTCCACATCTTGTAGTCCACATCCTATGGTGGCTACTTTAATACATTCCTTAGCACATATATTTGCCTCTAATTATGTGCTCATGGCACCACAACTCTCAACACCTCCCCTTGGTGCCATAATCCTTTGGCTACTGCAAGGTAGTCAGATGTGAGTTACAAGATCAAATCCTCCCCTAGATGCTTACATGGCTATTCTCAGGTGGTCAAGTTTGATTTACAAACATATGGGTTGAAGGTGGCAAGGTTGTTGCTTCTCAATGCTTGATGTCGATGGCGTTGTCTTCTTTGCTTGATGTAGCTTGACGCATGATGCTTTGTTCTTCTATGTGCCTTAATGCTTTCTGTGTGGATGCCATGCTTTTTGCTATGGTCATCTCATGCACTTATGCTTTTGGCATGCTTATGATAGCAATGTTTGCATTCATGCTTTGCTTTAACATTTGTCGCAAAGTTCTTATCAATTGATTTCTTTCAATATTGTCAGTGTCTAATTGCTAACAATGATTTTGATTTGACAAGCGCGTAGAGCTCAAAAAGGCAATCACTTTTCCTTTTTGGAGCATGTCCAAATTCTTCTTGGATTGCGAGTTACGGCTTGTCAAAATTTATGTGAAGAAGAGGCCTTTAATGATGTGGCACAAGGGTTCATATGCAGTATACAAATTGTGCTTGGTAGACTGTGTGCTTAGGAGGCACTTAACTAACCCTGAAGTTAAATCTAACCATGGTTTAGTGTGGGTTGAGTTGACCAGACTTGGTTCACTTAACCATGGTTTCTTTTGATCTACGACATGGCAAAAATTTGACAAAGCCCATACCTAACCTTACCTAGGGGGATTTACTTGACTAACCCTATCTAAATCTAATCTGCCACATGTGAGGTAGTGAGAACCTTGGCTTGAACCTTTGGAGTTTTTGCTCATGGCACATCGTCGTCATTGTTGCTGAGGTGGGTGAAGCTGCAGTTGTTGAACGTGTCTCCAGATCCGGAGTTGTGAGCCAGGAGCATATGTGAGATCCAAAAGTGTCGCCTTTGTCTTGTGTAGAGATGGAGCGGCTAGTTGGACCTCTGTGAGCTTTTTGAGTCTTTGGTAGCCAAGCTGTCATTGGAGAGGCAAGCTCTCTCTCACAAGCTTGTTTCTTGCCCCGTAGCTCCGATTCAGGAATGCATTTGCTCGAAATCGGAGGTGAACATCTACATTCCATAGCTCTTGCCATTGTTTGCCTGCTTTCATCACCTTTGGAGGCTTGGCAAACATGGAGGGACGCCAAAATTCTTTGACATCCAATTTATCTGTAGATAATTCCGCTCTACTGGGAAGTGCGAACGAGGTCACCAATGCATCTAATAGTGGGAGGATTGTTACAAGAAGAGGGAACCTATCGCACGTATTTTGGTTGCTGCATCAAAGAAGCAGCGGCAGGACAATGAGAGATCCTTGGGTGCTTTTCAGGGAGACGGCAGCCCGAACAACTAGAGGAGTGCCAAAGCGATTGGCAGGCCTGTTGTCATCCTTGACCAAATTGGCTAGAGAGCGTTGAGGATGGCTGGTCGGTAGTGCACTATCAAAGAGACGGCAGTCGTCTGTAGCTATTGAGATATGCAGCGTCATTTGTTGTAGAGAGCTCATTTGTTGTAGCCCATGTGGTCTTGCAGTTAGTCGATCGTGGGGCACGAGTTGGTGCTAGAGAGGTTGAGAGCCGAGCGTGAAGCTTACTAGAGATTCTTGGAGCCCTTGTGAGTTAATGGTAGCCGCTGAAGTGGGCGGAGGAGCTTATTAGAGGCGCTAATCAAGTCACTCGTGCTTGTGCCGTTGAAGATGTTGGAGTTGCATGGTCATTCGCGCTATGGAGCATTGCTTCTTTGCTTCTCGGGAAGCCATGGAGATCATTGAAGGCTATTGTTTGTTGCAGGAGTAAGTACTATGGAGGCCGAGCTTGAACTCCAATAGAGGCAGCTAAGCATGGCACTGGTTTTGTTGTAGAGGTGCTTGGTCGCACTGCAGATAGTTGTAGCAGGTGCTGTAGTTGGACTAAGAGCTAGGACGGTTGGGGCATTGGCTCTTTCAAAGGAGTAGAGATCACTCCTTATACTCTCCTAAACTCTCTCACACAAAGATAAGAACTCTCTCACATAGAGATAAGAAAGATGGGACTCTCTCACAACAATCCAAAAATCTCTCTTTAATAAGTTATACAACACTCATCTACCTAGACTTTGTGGGGAACCTATTCTCTGATACCGTGAGAAAGATCCAATATATGATCGCCATTAAGCCTAGTGCACACAAGATCAGCAGAAGAACTAAGGAGGCTCAAAGCACACTAAATAAGACATAAGAGGGAGATAGCAAATCTATATCTCTTGCAATGTGTGTTCTCAACAATACATGATAGGCCTCTTATATAGAGTGCCCTTTGAATAGTCAACACATGTGGGATCCTTTGATCCACATCTCTCTTTGTGGATGTCCTTGATCCACATCTCCACATCTTGTAGTCCACATCCTATGGTGGTTACTTTAATACATTCCTTAGCACATACCTTTGCCTCTAATTATGTGCTCATGGCACCACAACTCTCAACATTTTTCTCTCAAATAGGTTTCTTGTGGTTCTAATCTTCTGGATTCATGCTTTATTTCTTTGGTTCATACTTGTACTTCTCATTTTTTTTCCAATAACTAGAACATAATGGATACATTACATAGGTTTTTTCAACATAAATAATAAACATGGAGCTAGAGAGTGTCTTTCTTAGTTAGCCTACCCAAACACTTCTCCCTTGCAAGACATGATATTGCACACTATAAAGGAGAGTGATGTAAATACATCATAATGCTCAACATAGATCTATAAAGTTACAAAGCATCTCTTGATAGAACTTTCCTTCCTGATAATGTTTCCGAATGAGGGGTGGGATTAAGGCCCTAAACATGTCTTTTGTGTGATCATAGCTAAGTTATGTGTCATAGCAAGATAACATGAAACCAACATGTCCATTCTACAAGCTATTCAAGGATTTTAAATAAGGTAACCATCATGAGCAAATTACCACGAATGGAATTGGGATTATTTCTTATATGATTTGACAAAATGTTTGGCTTAAAATTATTGTATCTAATCTGAGTGGAGCACCAAAAGGAACCACTATCTAGGGCCTAGTACCATGTCATAAAACAATCAATGGTTTGGGGAAAGCGTCATCCTTCATCTCAAGTGCTCAAGGTTTGAGCAAGCACGACAATGGCCAACAAAGCCTTGCATATGTTCTGCTGTAGTAGTGATGGCATGCCTCACTAAGTTGCTATTCTTTGTAGAGGTAGTAGGACTTGTAAACTTGCCCCACTTTTCCTTTCGAGGAGGCTCCTAAAGGTCAGGTAGCTCCTTGAATAAGTGGCCATCTTATTGAGGTTACTGGGTGGTAGCATTGCAAGAATGTTCTCGATAGCTAGTTGCATTTTGGCTTGTAAAAAAAGGAGCATATTTGAGCATCCTCAACATCATTTGAGTAGCATGGATCAGCATTGGCTTGGAGGAATTCGAGGAGAAGCATTTAGACTCCAAAATTCGAAGGTAAACAGATAGCCTCCAAAATAGAGGAAAAAGGGTTGAGAATTTGTAAAAAGCAAAGGCTCTACATCCTTGGATCGTAAGAAATCTAACGGTTTTAGCATGTACATGTGTCTGAATGAGAGGCCATTTTTTCTTTTAATGGACTAGGCTAATCATGTAAAGAGATGATTATTTTATCAATATTTTTAGTACAATCCAATAGTTTTTCACAATTTCAATTACTAACATGGGCTTACTGCAATGGTCTTTGGTCCCAATCCAATGTTTGCCCAAGTAATCCTGACTTAAAGCAATATCATTTAGAAAAAGAATAAACCCTACTTAGCAATAACAATTAGATATCACATAATCCATGGTAATTAATTTACTTTTGGCTTAAGGGAAACTCAAATATAAAGCTTGTCATCCCAAGGCAATTGTGTGTTCAGAAAAGTGTGAGTTCTTCTCATTATATAGACCTCTTCACCGAATTTCTCATGTATATCCACCAAATGTACCATAATGTGGACGCGGCTAGTTGGAGTTGCATGTGATACTAAGTTATAAAGCCCCAATTACTAGCATAGAAACATCCTTACATTAAGGGAGAAAAAATGTTCCCATATCCTACCACATTTTCCTGTAGGTCATAACTCTTAGATAATTTTTAATTAGCTTTTTTCTATCTCATAATTTTAATTCTCTTGCTAATAAAAGTTTTCTAAAACATAAACTCAAGTTTTTTCATTACAAAAATAAAAAGTTTCTAAGAGTGCCTTTATTCTCACATGTATAACTATTAATACATGCATATGTGTACATTAGAGTGAACTGTATGCAATGTATGTGTGGAATTTTGTATGTGTCCACAAAGAAAGGTGTGTGTGTGTGCGTGGAATAGGATCACTTCTCATGCTTTCATTCCAAAATTTTGCAACCTATACATGTGGGGCTTAGATGTGAAGAGTAGATTCTCCAAAACTTCTAACATCAATAGATCTTAAAATTGGGTTAGACTTACAAAGCCATGAGGCACTCTTGATTTAAGCAACAAGACTTATTTTAAAGGAGGAAACCTTTCAAATTTTATTTCTTAAAAATCCTATTTAACTCTTCAACCACTCATAGAGGCAAGCTATGATGTAATGAGAAAATATACGAGTTTGAGAATATAGAATTAGTAGCTGATTGCACCTCAAAGATAAAAAAGAAGGCACCAAGACAAATATTACAAATGGAGTCAAGAACACCATAACACAAAGTCCAAGGATGCTCATCAAGATTAGAGATCAATGTAACAAAAAAAGCATGCAATCCAGGTGCAAAGGCCAAAGAGCGAAATAAAGAGAACAACATCTAGAATTTAATAAAATACAAGAAGAGGGCCTACTCATTGTAAAATGAAAAGACCAATAATAGCATTCTAAAATGTCCCATGACATAAAGCACTCTATCGAAAATGTCTATATTGCATGTTCGAAGCTTTGATGGAGCTTCTTGAAAATTTTAAATATAAAAACCCCTTTTGTATATTAACTTTTAACTCTTATTTTATTCCCTTATGTATATATAAATCTGTAAGTAATGGAATTAATAAAAATCGATCTATTTAACTCACATGATAGGGTTACATATGATGAGCGACCTCCCCAAGATTCATAGCAAATTGCCATTCTGGCTTTGTCAACTGCATCCTCAAAGTACATTAGCTCTTCTGTAATCATGATGGTAGTCATAAGAGCATAAAATTGGTGGTTTCAATCTTAATTGCTTTGCCTTTTGCTTACTCTTGACCTAATAGTATGTAAATGCTAATTATCGAATTAGTATCTAAGTGCGAGTGGATTCCGACCAACAAAAGTAAGACCACCACCGAACTTACAAATTTCTTTGTAGCTTTGTTTATCCTCTTTCTTATGCTTCTTGTCTTTCCCAAGACTCCATGAAATTCTAGGAATCTCGATTATGTGAAAAGTACTAGTGCAGCGCTGTTTATATATAATTAACAACACCGAGTGGTGTAGCTAAACACCACTTGATGTAGTGGAACACCGCTCAGTCTACTTAACACCTACTTAACACTGATCAATATAATAGCTTATCATGTATTGTTGTGTTGATATATTGTGCGGTGTATGGATTTACAATGCAGTAACCAGTTGGAGCTGGTCCTAATTAAAATTCACTACTGGACCGTTTTAAGTGCCCTAGGGTTAATTTAGAAATGTTCAAAACGTTTTAATATAATGTTTTAAAAGTAACATTTTAATATGACCGCAAATCCTTGATGGAGATAAATTGGGGAAGTCAATCCAAACCGAACACTCATGAGAGAGAATTTATCAACATTGAACTAAGGGCTCGAAGGAAACACTAAACTAGTAGCTCTTGCAAACATAAAGGACCAATCCACCAGATCATTTCTAAAAGCCTCCGTAATAGAGTGAACAAGGGCCCAAGGATTGCATAGTATAGCCATCTATTGAAAGGTCACACTGCAATGCTAGGAATTACTGTAATTCACTATAGAAAACAAGAAATAATCCTTACCAAAGGATCACTCAACACAACCATTTGCTAAAAGATTGCTCTTAAATGTAAGGAATTACTCTAACTCAGCCAAAGAATGAACCTCCTAGTGAAAAATAGTACACATGACCTCTCCCAACTTCTTGAGCTCTGATCTAACTTGGTTCAACCAATTATCATGAGTCAAGTTCCAAGGGTAGTTGAAAACTCTCCTTGCCGTACGATTAAACATACTTCCAAGAGAGAAGTCAAATTGCCACATGCCAATAGTCAACATCACCTAGAAGATCGAGCCATCAACATTGAAAAGTTGCATAGAATGATGACTTTATGAGTTGTCCTGCAAATGATGTACCACAAGTCTCAATCACACATCATTTTTAACCACCTCGTGGTTGGGAATTCCAAGAAAAAAAGGCTTGCGGCTCTCGCTGCTCACCAATCCTTTTTCTAGAATTTCTAGGTGCCGCCCATAGGCATTTCTCTAAGAGAATCCTAATGATGCCTACCCAATTCTTTCCGGTCTTTGTGTTCAATTACCTACGCTCGATGGACCACATCTACCTTGAGAAATCTTCCTTGAGAAATCTATAGGGTAATTCCCCCTTGGAGCTTCTTAACAACTATTTTTGTGTACAAGGGCATGCAGGTGAGTCCTCTCCTCAAGAGATGCACTACTAAGAAATACTAAGACTGTATTAGATAATTTGGGAAAATCCCAATTCCCAGCTTGGCAATATTTTGATAGATCGTAGCCTTCCTCCATGAAAAAGTAGAGAAAGAGGAGAAAGCAACTACATTATCATTCACAAAATCATGAAATTTTAACTATGCTCTCCCTTGATAACTGCATCATAACACAAACCATGCAATATTGTGCTAAAAAATTTGAACATTTCATTGTGAAAACAAGCATCATTAAATTCTCAATTTGTAGTATTTTTGGGGAGAATCAAATTTCTCCATAATTGTTTGCATAGAGAATGGTTCTGAAGTCATAGTCTTTAAAATAGCTTGGAATCTATGGAGTGATCATCATCTCATGAAACTATATGGTGTTCATAAACACCTTTAATCATAGCTCTTACATCCTAATCATGTAAAAAATAAACTATCCTAATAAAAAAATCTTACATCCTAATCAAAAAATGAACTATCCTAATAAAGATGTACTGTGTCAAAGTATATATACTGAATGGGAAGAATCCAACCACTACCATTCCTCAATAATTCTATGCCAAGGAGAATGGTACCAAGTATATATTTGTTTAGTCTACAAACACAAGCCAAATGAATACAATTTAAGGAGTTAGAATCATCTCATGAACCTTGGTGGTGTTCATAAACACCTTAGTATCTCTTACCTTAACCATACCTATTCATGTGAATCTTCCATCATGTCATCACCCTCAATGGCGTCCATATCCCAAGAAGCCCTAGACTAAGTGGACGTATGCAAGATTATAGGTGATGCAATGATATGAGGCAATGACAAAGTGTTTAATATTCACAAAGTGTTAATATGAACTATGTATCATTGCCTTAACTATGTGGACACATTATGTAAACATGAGGCACACATGCTTAGAGCACTGCCCCCTAGAAGCTGAGTATAACTGCTATTGCTCCACTTTCAAAGGGCATCAGTACCTAGAGCTCTGCCCCTTACGGGGCAGTGCTAACAAAAATCATACAGAAAAGTTAAGACCCAAAGTCCACAACTTGTAACTTAAAGAAAAAAATGAATTGGCTAGTATTGAATGTTCAAATGAGTATATATCATGTATAAAAAATCATAGATCGCAAGTAGCTCCTCTCTTGCACATATCATCTATGGTTTCAACACAAATGTATCCATATTCTGCAACATCTGCTCTCCTCCTAGAGATGGACCAAGGTGGTACATAAGCGGAAAATACATAACAAACATTTGTCTTTGAATTTGTATTTCTACAGCTGTTCATAAACCCGGCCACATTGCCATAACAAACATCACCAACAATGTACACAATATCCTCCATAGAAACATAAGGGTCCTCTTGTATAGAGACTTTTTTAGCCTTGGTCTAACCTCACACAATTCTTTCCAATCTTGATACACATATTTGTCACCTCCTTAATGGAGAAAAGTAGTCCCTCTCTTAATGAAATCATGCACAAATAAGAGTGGCCAGTGCCTGTAATAGTTGACTCATGCACCTTAAAATCCACATTTTTTATCCGAAAGACTTCCTTAATGTGGATAGGAAACTTTGGTGTTCCAAATGGATCACATCCTAGTATGTACATACTTAGACAAGATTTTAAATTATATCTGTCTGCATGGCAAACGACAACCCAATTAGCCCAAAAACATTATTATAACTTGAGACAAAATCAATTGAAAATTTGGCATATGTACCTTCATGGAAAATATGCATTTAAAAGTCTCTTTGGAAAGGCCTTAGCAATGTTCTTCTTGATATAGCGACCTTTGTACCATAGTTCTATAGCCATATGAGAAGCTTGCATAGCACTCATACTATTGATGGGTGGAGCACAGTCCTTAGCATATTTATTTGTGACATGTTAAGGTAAGGAAAGAATTCACCACCACCGTGACTTGGCATATGGAATGTGCCCTCTAATTCTCTCTTATCACATCTAACCCTCTCCCTTAGTTGGTCTGCAGGAGGAAGCTTTCTTGTATTATATTTTGTTATTGACCATTGATGATTTTGATCACTCCATTCTTCAAGAACTTCTTGGATGAGGTTGAAATCTTTATGGCCCTCCACCACCGGTAATTGCCCATACTGTTTACTCTTAATCATGACGTGCACATCATTGGCCGCTTCAAGTTGTAGCAAGTAAGGCAGCAACTCACCTGTAGAATGTTATCTTCACTGTCTTGCACATTAGATGTTAAGAGGAAATATGCAATTTGATGGAGGATTGATACAAGCCTTGTATGGAGAGGCATCAATTAGTATTTTCCTCCTACCATCACATCCAAATGCCTTCGATATTTTTCCTAAGGGTTTGAACATAGCCTCAACACCAACCTTGTCGAGCCTATTTGTCCTCCTCTTACTGTAAGAGTAGCATCTCTACTGAGCCCATATCACGAAGAAAGGGAGGTTTTCCTTTGCATATATTTGAAGATTTTCTACCATTTCAATGACATTATGCTCCATTGCTGTTGACCAAATACCTACATTAAATTTTTGTAATAAGATCCTTGGAAATTCAATGCACATGTGTTGAAAAACCATAAAACTATTGTGGCCATACATAACAGACATGTGTATTGGCGACTTGAATAAGCAACATGTTAATAGTAAGCCATTCAAGTCCAATATCACAGTCATCCTTGGCTTATCCCAAGATGATGGAATTGGATGGATTACATTTGGAATGCCTGCAAAGTTGCTACACCTTGACTCCTCCAAGCTCCCTTGTGCATTGTGCTCAGTAATGTTTGGCACATCACGAAGATGCAAATTTACCTCATATTCACTAGCTCTTGACACCACTTCCAAAAGTGCATTGCTATTGAGGTTGCTTGCAGTTGTCCACAATTCTGATAGCATGTTTTCTTGTCTAGTAGTTGTCTCCACTTTCTTCAAAGCATCACTGATTCTAACATCAACAAGATATGAGGTGACCTCACACTTGCTAGCTCTTAACACCACTTCCAAATATATATTGCCAATAAGGTTGCTTGTAGTTGTCCCCATTTCCAGTGGCATGTTCTCTTGCATATTAATTATCTCTCTCTCCTTCCTTGCATCATTCATTCCAACAACCTTATTGACCTCAAAGTTGCTCTCTCCTGATACCACTTCCAACAATGTACACATTTTTGGTGTCATGTTTTCATTTGTAGTATTTGTCCCTCTCTCCTTCCATGCATCAATAATTCCTATGGAGTATAATTCCAAGAAATGCATTCATTATATACAATGTTATTGCCATGGCATTCTCCCTCTAAGAATATGGAGAATGGCACTAGCACTATTCTCCCTATGAAGTAAAGGAGAATGTCACTTTCGACATAGAGAATTGTACAAAGTACTATACCCTATCACCACATCAATAAGGTTCTCAATGAAGCACTTAAAATACAACAAAAAATGCATTACAAATAACCTTTCTCTTCTTCTCCACAACCTCATAAAATGTGGCAGAGAAAATGCACTAGTATCATTTTACTTTCAGTGGATGACAATAACATCATCCCTTAATGATGTTATGGTGAATTTCTTAACAAAATCATCAAAGAATGGCACTAGTGCAGCTCTCCAAATTTTGATAGATCTGTGCAAATAAATTCAATTCAAACACTTTGGAAAAACAAACATTACAATGCATTGGGTTCATATCACACAAAACCAATATCAATTAAAAAGTGGCAGTGTTATATTATTGAAATGGTCGCTACTACTATTTTTGAACTAGGATTGGCATGCCATAGATTCCTTTACAATTCATCCAAAGACATAATAAGAGGAATATTAGAAATATCTTCGGCAACTATAGGAGGCAAGGGTCCCATTGGCTCACCATCATATTCTAAATCACGTGGTGGCAGCGAAGCAGCACGTGTTTGCAGTGGCTTTTCAATTCCAGACCAAGGGGACCTGGCTTGTTTGAAATTGTAGATGCCACAATCACAAATGCAAATCTAGAGACTATACCAAAGAGTGACTTGAAGTCTTTCACAGATGCCATGACAACTTCCATTGTGAGGGATGTAGACAGATGTAGGAATTTGTTGCCGTCACTCACAAAAATCCACCCTCTTTAGATGGATGTGTTGCTATTGAGCCAACATACCAAAAGTTGCCAGAGAACTTGCTACTCCAGCTATATAATTGTGAGATAATTGTGGGTTTGAGAACAAAAATAGATACTTGTTTGCATACCTTTCTCTTCTTATAGCAAGGGGCATTTTCAAGATAGTTCAATTGGGCTTCTTGATGGTAGAGCACACACATGAGGACATTGATGCAATGTTCAGTAGGTTCTCTAAGAGTTTGCGAGTAGGACAAATGTTCACTTTGCCTCATCTAATGGATACATTCAGAAAATGTACATCAGCTTCTCCAGCACCATTTCTTGTTACACTGGTTCCTAACTTCAGGGATTATGTGGATGGCTACCTATGTGATGGGCAAGAAATGTTGGTTGGTCATGCGAAGCCATTACAATTTTGATTTTTCATGCAAGGTGAGAGACCTATGATGTCATACAAGGTGCATCCAAAATCACCGAACTGGATGCCCATTGAAGGGGGAATTGAGTTGTGGAAGAAAGATAGTGAGGGTCGTCCATTATTGCCTACAGGTTGCCCGGATATACTACCAATGGCTGCATTTGTGAGAGATCACTTGCAAGTAATATCAGGGATAAAGGATTACATTAAGTTTTGGGAGAGATGTGGAAGTGGAAAGAATGCATCGTACGAGTCTTACATTAGGCCAGTGATAGACTACTGAAAAACCATGATCGGTGAGCTTGAACAAGAAAACATCTCAGAGATAGGAGTGTACATAGATTTTTGGCCAAGAACACAATCGCCTGATGAGGAGGAGGATACAGATGCTTGCATTAATGAGTTCCAAGGCTATGAGAAATGGAATGATCACTATTGTGGGCCTCTAAAAGGTAAGCTAAGGGAAGAGTTTAGACCAATGGTGGATGTTAAGGAAGGTGACTTCATCTTGGTGAGGCCATCAGACCCGGTATACCCCATACGGCTTGAGGTTGCCATATCAAGTGCCGAGATGGATGCTGTATCTCCTAACTTCAAGAAATTATTAATTCAATATTGGGCACCATCAATTAAGAGAAAGGGGCTCAGTGATGCAGATGCCTATATTGACTAGTGTTGGAACAAGTGTTGGGCAGAGAATAGGTTGGATCCACAGGTGTGGGTGTGTATTGATGTAGTGGTCTGGTCGTGGACATCAAAAGCCATAAATAGACCCAAGAAGATTCCACAAAATGTACGTATCAAAGCACAAGAGAGCTTGCTTGGTATCAGAGAATAGAAAAATGGTGATAATTTTCTCCTTCTTGATCTCCCAAACTTCCATTTTAATATGTGTTCTCATGTGATATTTCTCAATCGTTGTTATCCTATCAATGCATATTTGCATATTATTAATATGACAAATTTTCAGAAGTTGTCTTTCACCAACAACTACCTTATTTCTAGTGGTTCACTTTCCACGGCATTTGTTAACACCACCAATTGGTGTTTATTAACACCTCAAGTAAAATATACATGTTGTCCCCAAATGGTGTTTCTTAACACCACCAAATACATGAACCAATGAAGTTTTTCATAATCATTGGAATTTCCAACTAACAGTATATTTCAATATTGGCAAAATTCCCACAATCAATGAAACTTTTCCCAAATTTAATGAAACCTTTCCCAAATTTAATGAAATCCACCCAATTTCAAAATTCCCAAAGTGCAACTTTTGTCCCATTTTATCTAATACGGTGTTTACTACGTATCACGCATGTTCAAGGGATATTAAAAAAACCCCTCAACTAAAATTTCACCCCCAATAAAACCACCCCTCTTTACTTATGAACTAATGTATTTCTTCCTAAAGTTGAATTAAAAAACCCCTCATGTTATTGTAATCTTGTTAAATTTTTTCCAAACGTGGGATTAAAATATCCCTCCTTTTGAATGCACGTGGTATACTAAAATTTTTGGAGGTGAACCCCCCAAGGTCCTCTCATGCTGCTCACCTTTCGAGGCATCACGTTGCATGGGCTAGCTAGTTCACGTTAGGGGGGTTTCACAGACATCCGCCCCGAAATGCATGGTGTCCCTGCCAATAAAAAAGCACTCCCACGGCAAAGCGTCTTCACACTCATCCGCCCGCCTGCAACAAAAAATTGATGTGGAATCCGAGCCACGGACGGACACCTAAAAAATTTCAAGCGGCCTCCTATGCCGCCCAATTGAGTGTCCGCAAGAGGTCCGCAATAACTCCACCAATTTGCGCTCTTCACAGGAATTGAACCCGAGTTCCACCTTTTTTGTTTTTGTTTTGAGAGCCGGCTTTGTTGTATGAGGCACTTACGTGCACCAGACATCTCATGGAGACAGCCTTACTATGTAAGATGGCCATTTTGAAGTACTGGAGCATTTATGACATAAACAAGTTTGCTTGTGAATACAAGTGCGGATGGATGCTTAAAAACGAGGGCGGACCAGGTTTCCCTAGTCACGGAGGACAGGTGTGAGACCCCCCTTAGCGAGTGATCATCGCTAGCACATCCATATAACCTGAAAGATTATGTCGTAGGTCTCCCCATTATATGGGCAGAGGTGTGAGACCCCCCTTAGGGAGTGATCATCACTAGCTCACCGATATAACCTCAAAGAGTATGTCCGAAGTCTCGCCATTATAACGGCAAGGAGTACGCGGCGAGTGAAGTTCCCACTGAGTCCAGCTTCTTTTTTTTTTTTTTTTTTTCGATAAGCTGCGATTATATTAAATTGAAAGAAAAGAGAAAGATTACAGCGCTGCCCGGAGGCAGAGTCAACAACCCCAACATGCTGGGGGGATTACCAAAGGAAAGTCCTATTCAAAAGGGAGGTGCTACTGTCTATCCTCTAAAGAGGATTTTGCTAGCACATTCTACAACAAGTTAAAATTTGATTTTTGAGAAGTGACAGGGCTACGAGGATTTCTTCTTGTTTGGCTAGGTTCTCCTCCATTTGAGCCAGCTTGGGATCTTGTACTTTGTACGTGTGGCCTTCCATCTTCTGCTTCAAGGCTTGCATCTTCATCCTCGCGTCTTTGAAAGAGTCTTCAATCTGCTTAAAAATGTCACGGATTAGAGGATGCAGTATATCTTTAAGCGTACCTTGAAAGAGCATTTCATTACGGCTGATCCAAACATTCCACAAGTAAGCTGATCTAATACTATTCCAAAGAGTTGTTGGCAATCCATAGATTTCTCCTAGAAGGAGTTCCTTAACTGAAATAGAAGAAGGATGGATGCAGGACATGAGTTTGTTAAACCAATTTAGTGCGGGAATGTTGAAGCTGCATCCCATAAACAAATGTTGGAGAGATTCATTTTCAGTTTTGCAGCGGCAACATTTACCATCTCCCTTTCCTATCCTAAAAGCCCTCATGGAAGTCCACACAGCATGATGTAAGATTAACCAAAGTAGGCAAGACTTTTTGGGGCTGATGTCCCTTTTCCAGCAGTTGCTGAACCTAAATTCCCATTGTTTTACATTCCAATTGATTTTCCAAAGTCTATTAAGTTTAAATTGAAGACTGGAATTCAATTTATGAAGAGAGGGGAGGGGGAGAAGCTGACTCCCTTGGTGCCATTTAAAAGATTGGATTTTGAATTCTCCTTTGAAGTGGATCCTTGCTGCCTTGGAGTCCCAAAGGTCTATCCTTTCCTGCACAAGAAGATAATCAGAGTTAGACAATTTGAATAGACTTTTAAGACTCCTTTTATCCTTCCATCTCCTATTAGCGTAGTCCCATATGTGACCCCAGAGCCGAATGCCCTTCTTGTGCAGTTTATAAGCATGTTTCAGATATCCAGAGAAGAAGTTTTGAAGTTGAGTGCTGAACCAAACAGAGTCCAAGTGAGCCCATGAGCAGATATGACTGGAGTATCTTTTGAGGATAAGTTGCTCTTTGAACTTGTTCCAAGAGTTCCAAATCCCCTTCACCAACTGGGAGCCTTTCGGAATGATTTTGAGAGGGCTATAGATGAGGGGGATAGTGTCCAAATTTTTCCAAGTAGGGCAGTCCTTAAGTCTAAAGTCCATGTTGTGCCTATGGAGCAGAAGGGACCAGTTGTCATTAGGGGAGAGAAGACTTCTAATGACCCATTTAGCAGCCATTCTGTCAGATAGCTCACAAAGGTTAGGGATCCCAAGACCTCCCTTCTCTTTGGGAGTGGTGCAGAATTCCCAGGCCACTTTGGGCAGTTTGTAGATGCTCCCGTCTCCACTCCACAAGAAGTTCCTGCATAATCTGTCAAAGGACTTTAGGTCAGCATTAGAAGGCCTCCAACAGGAGAGGAAATATATGGTGGCAGGAATCACTATGTGTTTGAGGACCAAAACTCTAGAGGCCATGTTGAATTGCATCCCCTTCCACTTGTCGAGCTTGGCTTTCAGCTTGTCAAGGACCCACTCCCATCTTTGGTGTAAGGAGACACCAAATCCCATCGGGATACCAAGGAGTCTAAAAATATCACCATCCCTAATCATTTTGCAACCTTGTTGCAGGAGCCAGTCAGGGGGGAGTTTGTTCATAGTCTTGATTCCAGTCTTGGAATGGTTAACTTGGCTGCCACTGGCCAAACAGAAAGTGGCCAGACAATCCCAGAAAGAGGAGATTGATTGGTCATCGTTATGGATGAGAGCATTGGTATCATCAGCAAAAAGTTGCAGGCAGAGGTCAGAGGGGCTATTGGGAATGGCAATTCCTTTTAGGGCGCCTTGTTCCATCTTATCCTGGACAAGCCAACCAAGGGCATCAGCAGAGATGGCAAAGAGGAGGGGGGCTAAAGGGCAGCCCTGCCTAATGGATCTCTTGAGAGGGAAGGGGTCAGACAAAGAACCATTAATGGCAACTCTAGATCTTGCATTGCCAAATAGAACCATGACAAATTTAATAAATTTTCTTCCCAAGCCCATGTCATGAAGGGATTGAAAGACAAAATCCCAGTCCAACCTATCATAAGCCTTGTCAAAGTCAATCTTAAAGAACATAAAGTCTTGGTTGGTAGACTGGGCATGTTCAATACCCTCCCACATGCTAATGATAGCATCAAGAATGTACCTTCCCTTGATAAATCCCTTCTGTTCCTTTCGGATCCAGGAGTTTAAGTGGTTGGAGAGTCTCAGAGCAAAGGCTTTGGCATATATCTTGTAAGCAGTGTTAAGACATGTAATTGGTCTCCAGTTATTAAGAAGGTGTTTTTCTTCTCTTTTATGAATAAGCTTGATAACTCCCTCGTTAACAGAAAGTGGGAGAGAGCCAAACCTGAGGGATTCGTTCCACACCATCAAAAGGGGAGAAGTAATACAGTCCCGAAAGGTTTGGAAGAATTCGTTCGGAAGGCCATCAGGGCCCGGACTTTTGCCTTTTTTTAGCTGGTCAATGGTGTACTTAATTTCAGTTTCGGAGAGGTCCCGGTTGAGAATGTAGTTCAGCTCCTCTGGGACAACAGCTTTTCTACAACGAGCTATAGTAGCTCGAGCCCTGGTCTTCTCAGTAGAGTAACAAGGATCCCTACTGAAAATTTCAGAGAAATAGCTTCTTATGTACTCTTTATTCTCCTCTTGGGAAGAGATGAAGAGACCATCTTTTTTCTGCATAAGGGGAAGGAGGTCTCTTCTAGACTTCTGTTTAAGGGTCCGAAACATTTCCTTCGAGGGTCTATCGGCTTTACCAGCCCACCAATTCCTAGTGTACTTCTTAATTTGGTTGCCCTCAATAAGCTCTTCCCTTTTGAGATCAGCCTTGGCTTGAAGGATGTCAGAGAGGGCTACTCGATTTCCAGCAAGCATACTAGTTTCAAGGGTTTTGAGGGAGTCATACTTGGCTTTCCTCCTGAGCTGCCTGATTTGTTGGACAGATCTTTTAGTCTCTCTAAGGAACTGTTGGGTTGATTTCACAGCACAAGCCCAAGCACGGGAGGGAGAAGAGGGACCTTCAAAATAGGAGGACCAAATCTTCTCAATCTGATCCTTGACAAGGGGGAGGTGAAAGAGGTCCTGATCCACATGAAACCACCCAGACTTGATATTAAAATTGGAGTTGGAGAGACTAAGCAAAATAGGTTTGTGATCTGAAAGACAAATGTCTTTGAAGACCTTGACCTGAGAGTTGTTGAACGAATGAAGGAGACCTGAGGAGACATAAGCCCGATCCAATCTAGCCTTCCTATGATCCTTTCCTTTCTGAGAATTATCCCAGGTGAAATCATTAGAGGACGAGGCATCGACCAGGGCATGGCTGTCTTTACATTTATTCCACTCTCTCTTCTCCCTACCACTTATAACAACACCCTTCCTAAAATATCTATCAATGCTAGACTCTACCATATTAAAGTCACCAAGCAAAATAACCGGAAATTGAAAAAAAGAGAGGGAGGTCCAGAGGGAGGGCCGAGAGCTAGCAGGACCCCAAGCATACACAGAGGCCACCACAAAGGTCTCCTCGGCTTGTATCTCTACCGCTACCCACCTGTGAGAATCATCATAGAAAATGTTAGTGATTGATGACCCCCATTTCTCATGGACTCCAAGGGCTGCTCCCCCCTTCCTTGGGGGGTGGTTAGTGTGGAACCATCTGTGGGAGGTTGACACAGCTTTGAGATTGTACTCAAGAGTCTTGTTAACAGCCTTTAATTCCTGCAAGCAAATAAAGTCAGCAATAATATTGTTGTCACTCATCCACTTCTTAAAGACCCTCGGTCTGTCTGAATCTGTTAATCCTTGGGTGTTAAATGAGATGGCTCTTATGGCTTGTTTCATTTCGAGTTAATTTTTCTGTTTCCTAGCTTGAGAACCTTTCTTCCCTATAGATTGGTGGGGGATTTCCTGGCTAGTACCCACTTTGGAGAGCCTGCGTTTAGCATTGAGGTGTTGGGGCTTACCTTGAACCTTGGGTGACTTTTCTAGAGGAGGTTGGAGGTTCCTACCTGGTAGAGTTTCTTCTTCAGCCTGCGAGAGAGAGTTGTCTTCCTCCATGATTGGCTGATTCATATCATATTCATTTAGCTCCCGAGATAATTGTTGGTCTACGTTGAACTGAGTGTCATCAACAAAATCGTCTACTCCCATGTCATCTGTGGAGGATTTTATGTCTTCTTCCCCTGTCAGTTCTACATTATTTTTACCAGCATCTTTAGATTCCTTTTCATGTGGCTGGGAAACAATTAGAGCTGGTTCAGTCAGGTCAACGAGGAGAGGAGAGAACTTATTAAAGTTTCTACTCTTCACCTTATTGTGGACAACAGTTTTTGAGAGTTTATTTTTCTTAGAAACGGTCTGGAAACCATCACTATCAGGCTCATTCTTCTGCCCTTGGACGAGGGCAAGCTGAGAGTCAGTAGCAGACTTTTTTATTGTCTCTGGGCAGTCTCTTACAAAATGACCAGTACGCATACACTTAAAGCAAGCATTAGGAAGATTTTTGTAAGAGATTTCCTGTTTTCTGACTATGTTTCCTTCTGAATCCTTAATCAATATGAATTCGGGCATAGGACCCATCACTTCCATCTCAATGAGCACCTGCGGGTGCCATCTCGGGTTGATGTCTGTGAAAGGGCGTTGGCCTAGTAATTTCCCTAGAGGTTCAACTATTAATTTCAGTATAGGGACGAGATGAGCAGGCAAATTAGGTAATTCTACCCAAACTGGCATTCGGGTGGGTTTTGGGCCCATAGGGTCAAAATCTTCGTTCCATTTAAACAGAGACAAAGGGGAATTGCGAACCATCCACTGTCCCCCCCCCAACACATTCAACGCTGCTTCTTGACTCTCAAATAGAAAGAGGAAAAAATTATTAGGCAGATACTGTGTAGATAATACCTTGTTTCCTCTAAGAATCCAATTTTGTCGAGTCCACTGACGAAGGACTTCCGCGGGAGGACGAGGGCCATGGCATAGACCAACCAACGCACGTTCCTGATACATTTTGGACCAGCTGAAAAGAAGGTTGGAAGGGATTTGAACAGAAGCCATACCTCCCTTCGATGCTGCAAGTTCGCTGTTCTCACCTGAGGCTTGATTGCTGGTTGTATATTTGCCTTGAGCTTGGGAGATTTCTGCAGAAGAGTACATGTCCGCTTGGAGATTCCCAGCAGAAAAGCCATCTCTCGTGGAAAGAATTGGAGGGCTTTCACCCAAGAAGGGGGCCTGGGGAGGGAATGGAGTCCTGAAGCTCCCAAATGCCGGGCTGTTGAAGCGGACGCTATCATTGTGCGGGGGCTGGGAATTAAAGAAGGGTCTCAAAGGGACTGAAAAGGGTTGGAACACAGGGTTCCCCGTTAGCGGAGGAAAGGAAGGTTCCCCAGGCATGCGAGGAAATCCGAGGGAGGTTCCAAACATCCTATTATTCTGAAAATCCAGGGCTACCGTCGTATTGGTTCGGGCTAGCGTCTCGAGCTGAGATAGTCGGTCTGTATGGCTTTGAAGGAGATGGTCGTTTCCTTGCAGTTCCTGACCTTGGAAGGCTTCGTGCTCCAAGTCGAGGCGAGGGGGAAAAACTGCTGGATGGCGTGATGCAGGGGAGTCTTCCACCATCTCTGTGGAAGGGCTTGCCTCACCCATGGTGAGGTGGCCCTCCTTTAGGGAGACGGAGAGCCTGTGCGGAAGGGAAGGGGGGGGAATAAAACAGACAGAGCTGGAGCTTAGGGAAGGAAGCTTGCATGTGAGGTGGAACGGACGGGGAGCAACGGCTCCTCAACGGCGCTCCTTCCGCTACTCTGCGATGTTCGAACTAACAAGTTAGATTACTCACCTGAGTCCAGCTTCTTGTTTGGTTGGTTTATTGAAAACATTAATATTAATATATATGTGAACTTGGCAAGGCTTGAAAAGCGGCGGGGGTCGAAATTATAATGACGGTGAACCGAGATAGAAGGACAAGCTGATTGCATAGCGTGTGCCATCCTGTATCCTCACCCTTGGCAAGGTTCTCGAGTGTTGAAGATGGACGCAGTAGACTTTCAACAAGTCCAGTGTGTGTCACTGTGTTGGATGATTTCAACTTTGGATCCTCTTGAGATTGGAAGACAATTGACTCGTCTCTTCGTCTACAGCAGGTCCTTTTGTTGTGCGCCGTCGGTGCATCTTGTTGCTCCTTTCCGTCCATGGACAGCGAAGGCAAGCACACGAACCATGAGTTGAAGTCAATTGCAAGTCCGCATAAGAGAGATCAACTCTCGATTGCAAGATCGCATATAAAAATATTCAGACTTCGATCGCAAGTCCGCATAAAAAATATTCAGACTTCATGACAGCACGGAGCCAGTCCAGCATGAAACTTTTTTACACGTTTTTTTCGCGATAACGACTGTGTGCGAATTGCATCCCACAACCCCATCAAATGTTGGAGTTTCATGCACGTTTTGCACGCGGATGACGAATCTGCCAGTGTTGTTAAAATCATAGGTTTTGACAGGCGATTCAAGGATGACGAAACTTAACAACTAACATCCAAGTCCCAAGGACATAAAAATTTGCGGTCTCTATTACGCCCCCCTGTTGAACATGCCTAGCATGTTCGAAAATTTAAGGTCTCCACTGACCATGTACGTATGCTTAATGAATTCGCGAGAGGATAAATCAGGAAGTGCTCATGTTGAAGAATCAAAATTCAAGTAAGTTGTAACAGTGAAACTTGTAAGCTGTAAGCTGAATCAAATAAGTTGTAACAGTGAAACTTAATGAGTTCTCGTTCGTAAGGAGTAAAACAGGTGATCTTTAATGACCCGTTCGTCGTCCTGAGTCCCGTTGATTGTACACTAGCAAGTATGTCGCCCATGCAGCTTGTAAAGCTGTAGCTATTCTACGCGCCTTCTGTCGACACACGGTAAAATCATAATCGCTGGCCTCAGCGAAATACCATAACGCCCATCGGACACGGATTTTGTGCGTTTTACATGGTGTGTGCAGTCCTTAAAGTTCATCTTTTATAGTTAAAAAGCTTTGTCATTTTCATCTACCATCGTAGGCCCCCAAAATACAAAACAAATCTCCTTTTGCATTTGACATCGACAATTTCCAAGGGTTGGTTATTGACAAAGAAACACCCTATGTCAAATTTAGTCCGTGTGTGTATTGTTCAGTGTTGCTGGATGAATTGTACTGTGCGGCGTGCGCTATGAACTTGTGGAGCCAGCCAGCTGTCTCCAGATTTGCTCCTTGGACCGGTGATTTAAATTTCACAACAATGCGCGTAAGCAGAAGCGCGTGATGTGGATTGAGATTTTTGCTTAAAATGTTGCATCATCCTTTTAGTATTTTGCACAATGCGAATTGCAATATTGAGTCAAAAGATCCAATGCAAGAGAAGCATATTGCTGAAAACTTGAAGCATTTACTATACAGGCAATATAAGAATGGAAGCCACTACGACCAACCTTCTCTCCTCCTCTTCTTCTGACCAGTCCCCCCCCTCCCCTTCCTCCTCCTGCAATGCCTCCCCCCTCTCCATGCCCCCTTCGCTCCCTTTTCGCTCTCGCCACCCCGTCTTCCACGGTATCCGTCAGCGCAGCTGGGGCAAATGGGTCTCTGAAATCCGGGAGCCTAGAACCAAGAATCGCATTTGGCTCGGATCCTTTCCCACCCCCGAGATGGCTGCCCGTGCCTACGATGTGGCCGCTCTCAACCTCAAGGGCTCCTCTGCCCGCCTCAACTTCCCCGAGTCCGCGCACACCTTGCCTCGCCCTTTCAGCCTATCTCCCAAAGACATCCAAACCGCTGCACTGGCTGCCGCCGCCGCTTCTCCATTTTCGTCGACTTCCACTACCGCTGCACCAGCTCCGGCTACAACTGTCCTGCCCAAGAACTCCACAACAGATTCTGTTGCTCCAGGACCCGACGCCACCGAACTAGCAAGATTGCCTAACGCGCAATTCGACATCTCTAACTCTTCTGCAACAGAGTGTGTATCTAACATCGAGTCAGTAGAAGCTGCTGCACCTACATCAAAGCTGGTTCTGTTTGAGGATGATATGCTGCTTGACATGCCCAATGTACTGCTTGACATGGCAGAAGCAATGCTGTTGATACCTCCAGCTCCACAGGAATCCATGTATAACTGCGCCGATAATAAACAGAATGTCGATGAGCTTGAGGTCTGGGAAAACCTTTGGCTATGGGATCATGAGACCTCGTATTGAAATCGATGTAAAATGTGTAATGGAAGTGGACCATGATACCGTTGTCTCCTCAGCTACTGCGCGATATAGCCTGAATGATTTCCGAGAAAAGATTAAACTTGACTGAGGAACACACGTAACTGTAATTAGTATGCTATTATAATTGCGTGGACAAGCATGGTGTGTTGAGGACGAGTATTGTGGACGATCAACGAAAGTCTGCATACATTCGGTAGATGCACGCTCGCTACCGTTCCTCTAATCTTTGCTTCCCTGCTTGCCTTTGTATGTTCCTTCCTTGCTCGATCGTCTCTTCGCAAAGCCCTCTTGCATAATTTTTTTGGGTGACGTTTTTTGCGCTATCATTGATCCCAGGAGGGCAGAACTGCTGGAATAGTGCTTTAAAATCTATGTTTTTAGGTAGGTTACAGCTTCAGTCTTGCAATTCTACAATCGCGCAAACATCGAGTCCTTGATCTTGTGACAAGTTTATAGAAGCCCAAGTTCAAGTGCTTGATCTCATTGTCACAAGATCATATCGTTCCCAGTACCCTAGTATTTGTGCTAACAAGCGAGATGCTTCTCTTGGCAGATCTTTTTGGCTTATAGACTGTGCCTTTAACACTAGCCCCGTACTGATTTCTAGCCATCCTAAATTGGCTGCATGGATGTTTAGGAAAGGCTTGAGTACCTTTGGGACCTGGGAGGACACAAATGGATGCTTTTATTTAGAATCAAAATGACATTTGGATTGATTAATGCTGAATGTGAAGTGGTGAGATCACTCACGAATGCGATCAAAGAAGAGTGGCCTACCAGCCACATCTAGAGATAAAGATGACTCTAAATACAAGGGCTTTATATGGAAGACGGGCAAACGTTTTTCAAAGGTGAGTTTATAGGATTTTAATGAAGAGGTGCCTTTGGTGGTTTCTATACTGGCACGGGATCAGTGGAAAGTTTATGCCCCTCTTGACAGGCTTGGTGTTTGGTCTATGAGGCTGCAAAGATTATGGAAGGTAACCCCTTCGTTCAAAGTTAACTTTCTATTGTGGAGGTACTAGTGGGAACGCTCCCTGTTAGAGGTAGAATATCTAAATGGAACCCCAAGGTGTCTCCGTTCTGTCCATTCTGCAACAAGTGTAAAGAAACTCATTTTCATCTATTGTGGAACTGTATGATGGCTTGAGAATTATGGAGGGGAATAGATGGAAGATCGAGATCTATTCAAGCGTACTTTAATCCTAGATGGAAGATGGCACTCTTAGGAGATAAAAGTGGAATGAATGATGTATTGTATGACCTTTAGTTGATGGTTAGAGGTTTGGTTATTATGCAAATTTGGACCTATAGAAACAAGGTGTGTTAAAGCACATGGACCGAGCTCTCCTATGGACCCTAATCTACTCTAATGACAACACTAATCTAAGGTGGATGAATCTTAAGAGTGATCATGATCTATAACTCAAGTCAATTATGTACCAAGATAGATTAGCTTGGACTCATAAAGAGAATCTTGAGATAGTGCAAAGTGCTTGGTTGATATTACTTCAAATGAACCTCCCTTTTATAGGTGAGGCTACTTACATCCATCTGCTTGCTCACATGTGGGATATCTCCTCCATGCCATGTGGCAGCTTGCCCTTTACTCATACCTTTGCTCTAACCACAACTCTCAATACCTCCCCTTGGTGCCATAATCCTTTGGCTACTGCAAGGTAGTTAGATGTCAGTTACATTCCATCACCTCCCCTTAGTGCATGCATTGCTACTTAAGGTGGTCAAGTGTGGTTTTTACATGTCAATACCTCCCCTGGGTGCTTTCATAGCTACTCTCAGGTGGTCAAGCTTGATTTATAAAATATAGGCAAGGTTGGCAAGGTTTTTGTTTCTCAATACATTCCATTTATGTCACCTTTTGGCTTATGGCTTGATGATGATGCTGTGTAGTTGACCTGCTAGATCTTCAATTTGCAATCTTCTTCCTTGTGTCCCAGCTTCTTGCAATGGTGACACTTTGGTTTGTTCTTCAGTCTGCAATCACTTTGATAGTGACCCATCCTTCTGTAATGGTAGCACTTCATTGATATTTTACTGAATATAGTGCTTGTTCTTCATTATAGTTGTTGCGTGTTGATGTAGATGTCGATGTCGATGTTGATGCCTTTAACTCTCTTTCTTTTTCAAGAAGAGAGGATACACATTCCTCAAACTTTGGATCTAGCAAATTCTTCAAAGTGGTTGTCAGTGCACTGTACTCTATAGGCATGCTTTTAAGGAGAATTGCAAGTGCATCTTTCTCCCCTACTTTTGCATTTATGGCTTCTAGTTGGGTCATAATGCTTTTGATTTTGTTGACAAATTGTGCCATGGATTCATTGAAGCCCATGTGCATACCATAGAATTCAATCTTAAAATGGATTTCTTGGTTTTTGGCTTTTGCACCAAACATTGTGTTCAACTCTTCCCATGCATCCTTAGCATGATCCTTGGAGTCTATATGATGAATTATATTTAGCCCCAAGTGCAATCCAATGAGTGATAGTGCTGCTTCATCTTTTTCCTTCCACGCATCATTTTGTGTTGTGAGTATGTCTTCTTTTATAGTCTTCCAAAGCTTTTGGTGCATCAAGAGATACCTCATTTGTGTAGACCATGTGTGAAATCCTTCCCCTGTGAACTTCTCAACAGTTGGAGTGCATATTGCCATTGCAAAGATCTTACCAGTTAAAAATACTTTCAAATCTGGCAGTGTCTAATTGCATAGTCTAATTGCATACAGAAAATTTGAGTTGACAGCTGCATAGAGCTTGAAAAACTGGTTATTTTTTCTTTTTGGAGTGCATGCAAATTCTTTCTGGATAGAGAGTTATGGCTTGTCAAAGTTTTATGAAGAGAAGGCCTTTGCTAATGTGGCACAGGGATTCACACGCAGAATTCCATACTGTGCTTAGCAAGGGTTATGTGCTTAGGTGGCACTATGCCATGTGGCAATCTCTTAACCCAACCAAGCCAGCATACCTAACCATGATAACCATTAGTTTAACCATAGTCAAACTAACCAAGGGTAAACATAACCAAACCTTAGCTTAACTATACCCAACCTTATCTGCCACATGTCTTGTCATGGGAGTGCCACGTTTCATAAGGAGAGAAAGAAAGATAGAAAAAGCTCTGAAGCGAGGTGTCGATGGGCTACGAATTTGCTGCAGATTCGATGCACCAGACTATTGGGGCTGTAGGAGTCATGTAGGAAAGCTTTGCTTGTAGTATGGAGGCCGCAGCATTTGGAGCCGATTGGAGCACTGCTCACAGGGGTCGACACAGAGGTCACTGGAGCTAGCTTTAAGAGTCGAGGCTGATTCTTACACGTTGTAGAGGCTAGCTTTGGAGAACCGCTTGCTGGAGGGCGTATGCAGTGGCCTTGGAGAAGCATGGTGGCTACGGAGATGCAGTTTGTAGGAGGCGCCCATGGGTTGTGCTTGAAGATGCAGTCCGGTGCAGATAGGTGGCTTGATGGTTGGAGATATGCATGGGTGAGGCCAAAAGAATTCACGAGAGCTTGATTTTACAGAGATAGCCGCTGTCATTGTAGCTATGAGGCATCAGGTTGGTTGGTACAACTGGAGAGTCGAAAGGCTGGAGCTTTCTGAGGCTTGGTGGTGGATGTTTGAGCCTAGCTCTCGGCCATAGATAGAGGCCATTAGAGTTGGAGCGACTGGATGGAGAGCTATGTGTTGCCTTGTAGCTTGCTTTCACTTTGTCAAAGCTATAGGGGCTTCTGAGATAGAATCACACTGATGAGAGCCAGCCTTTGATGTAGTTCGTGCTTGAGGCTTTCTTCAACATAGGAGTAGAGCAGTTCTTGTCTCTCACACATACCTATCCTCTCTCAGTGAAAAAATAAACTCTTTCTCTCTTAATGCTAGAATTCTCTCTCAATGAACGAAAATGGACGGAAATCTCTTACAATGAACGGAAATTCTCTACGGAAGTGAACTCTCACAAGAACACTCGAGAAACTCTCAATCAAGAAATCTACATCTAATCCAGGAGAGCTAGCACCTAAGCTCTGATACCATGTTAAAGTGCATGGACCGAGCTCTCCTATGGACCCTAATCTACTCTAACAACAACACTAATCTAAGGTGAATGAATCCTAAGAGTGATCATGATCTATAACTCAAGTCAATTAGGTCCCAAGATAGATTAGCTTGGACTCATAAAGAGAATCTTGAGATAGTGCAAAGTGCTTGATTTATATTACTTCAAATGAGCCTCCCTTTTATAGGTGAGGGTAGTTACATCCATATGCTTGCTCACATGTGGGATATCTCCTCCATGCCATGTGGCAGCTTGCCCTTTACTCATACCTTTGCTCTACATGTGCTCATGGCACCACAACTCTCAACAAGGTGGTGTTTAAGAGTGTTGGTATTGGAAGAATTCCTATTAAGGAGCTCGTGGCCGAATCAAGAGGACAGTTTAGTTTCTTAGGCATAGGAAGGAGTCTTTGAGAATGATGAGCTAGTTTTGGGATTAGTTGTTTTTCATCTTTGTACATGAAGGCCGTCAATTTATATTTTCTTTGTATTTTTTTTTTTGGTTCATACAAATTTGCATACTTTTCCCCCAAAATCAAAAAATTTGTGCGAAAGAAGCACCAAAATAGCACCTTTCAAGAGTTTGGAAATAGAATTTGTTGGGAAAAAGAACATGATTTGATTTTATGACTTGCATATTTGACATGCCCACTTCATGTGATACTTTCAGATCATTATGAAGCCACCATTTCAGGCAACATCGCTCTCTTTATCTTGTAAACTTGCTTTTTCTCTCAGTATTGAGCTCTCACTTTACCTCTTTCATTGCTTGAAATCATTCTCTCTATATTTGTTGCAAGCTCTCTCTTCATCAGCAATCTTATCACTCATTGATCATAATCAATAGACATGTCGTACTCGTTGATTGAGCTCTCACTGATGAGATTCTATCACCATGCAATAGAGTTCCACAAAGTTTATGGGCTAAGCATGATAAGAACGATGCCACAAAGAGGACCTACTAGATTAAGAATGGCTCACTATCTTTATGGAGTCAAAAAAAATGAAGGTTTGTGACAGTGAGTGTGGAATGCAAAAACATACAAGACCTAGTCCTTCTAGAGGAATGGAATTATACAATCATATTTTCTAGGAGGCGCTCCGTACTTTTTACCAAGGGGTTTAGTGATGTACTCCAATGAGATTGTTTTGGATTTGCCATAAATATGCAAGTGAGCTAGCTAAATAACAAATATATGGCCTTGTGATAGTCATATATATATAAGATATCCAATGAGCTGTTGATAGTACTTGTCATTGACTGTAGGATTTTCTGGATCTTTGGTAAGTCTCAAACTGAGTGGCTACAATCTTGCAATTTGGCATATGAAATTTCTATAGGAGACTATTCACATATTTCTACTAGCTCCTAAAGGTGCTGTTTAAGTCTTTCCAGAACTCAATACCAAGACAATAGTGCATAAGTCCAAGATCTTTCATGTCAAACTCTGCAAATCAGTCTTGTTTTGACTTCTTGATGAAGCTCGCATTCCTTCCTATCACAATCAGACCCTCTACACACAAAACTGCGATATTAAGGTCTTCCCCTTGAACTTTATAGTAGAGAGCATGATTTGCATAGGAATTGAGGTATCCTAGATTAGCAAAACACTTGGTGATTCTATTGTACCAACTTCTAGGTGCTTGCTTTAAGCTGTAGAGACTTTTCTTGAGATGGCAAACCTAATGCTCTTCTCCCTATTCAACAGACCTTGCTGGTTGCTGCATGTAGACTTCCTCATCTAGGTATCCATTGAGAAAAGCATTCTTAACATCTAGCTAGTACACATTCCATCTAATGAGTGTGTCTAGTGAAATGAAAAATCCCATAATATAATTATAATTTTTTTCCTAGAGGAATTTTTAATGTCCTTATGTGCGAGGTACATTACTACTTTTGGAGTCATTTTGGAGGCAAAATGAGAGATATAGAATTGTATCGTGCATGTTATATGAGTGTATAGACATGAAAGAGAGCTATTATAGTGCAAGAATAGGCAACATGCAAGTTTCAACCCCGATGGAAATGCCAAAAGACTAAGAGAAAGAAATAGTAAACAAGGCAAAGCTTGTATACCAAAAGTAAGAGAAATTTCACTAGGCATGCCAAAGGAGATGTAACAACCTCAGCCTTAGATTATGACAACCCTTCAAGCCCTCTCAAGTTACCCTTCTATCATAGCATTCATTTAAGGCTCTTGCACATTCCCATAATAAGAGAACCCAAAACAAACACTATGGCTTTGCCTTTGGCATGCCAACAAATAGCAAAGAAGCTAAACCATGTGTGCCAACAAATAGCAATGAAGCTAAAGCATGTGTGCCATACACACCTAGTTCCAAGGCTGAAGAGGCATGCAAAGTAACTTGAAATATGCAAAGAGCTCGTGTAAGCCGAAAGAAACAACATTTATAGAAATTCTTCATCAAATATTGGAAACCTTTATAAATGGCATATATACTTCAAAATGTTACAAAAACCATATGTCTGAATTAGTCAAATTGAGAATATTTTATGACAATACATAACAATTATTTATTGCCAAATACAAACATATAGAGCTTTACTATGCCAGTTATTGGGAGCTTTATAAATTGTATATATCCCAAACTCATTAATTGCTATAGCTAGCAGAACCTTCCATCTCACAAAAATTTGTGTGGAAGTTTGCAAATCCAATATAATATCTACATATACAAAATACACATGTTAATTCAACTTGCACATAATGTATTGTGCATGGAATAGAATGTTAAAAAAAAAGAAGATAAAACCACCTCCCCCTTCGAGAGAGCCCAACAACCTAGTCTCAAAAGTGGTCCCATCTAGCCACATCACCTTGTGGGTATAGGGGGGGCTAGGAACCAATCCCTCAGCCAAGCCTTGGGTGGAGCTTAGGAAGAAAAATTCTCTCTCAAATCCAAAGTAATGAGATTAAATTGGAGAGATTCTTATTTAGGTACAAAAAAGGCCGTTACCTCCCTATTTGAAAGAGTCTAGGGGCCTCACCTTAGAAGTAGTCCCATCTATCCCCATTGCCTTGTGGGCATAGGGACTAAGAACCATTACCATAGCCAAGCTTTGAGTGGGGCTTGGGAGAATCAAAGAAAATGCCTATGAGGAAGTTGCTCTTGATCTCACAAGAGGCACTACATAGAGTCTAGACTACCATGCCCCCTGTTGAGATATCGAGCTCCACTCATGATATGCCAGGGTGACTGTTGTGCATTTATGTCACCGACTTCTTAGCTACAGATGCAGTTGGTACAATGCCCACGAATAATAGCTGGATGATAGCTATCCTTATGTAGTCTCGTTCGTGGCTCAGTTAGTATGCCACCTTAGTTAGCTAAGTTTCGTTTGAGACCCACATATAGGGTCCTTCTATTTCTTTGTACTAGAGTTCTTTTGGCTTTCACAACTAAGAAGAGGAAAACTGTTTTCAGCCTCTACCTTTGTGTGTATTCCCCCATTGTGTATGTGAGAAAGCCGCAAGTGAGACTCCTTCCCTCTCTCCCACTATCTTCACATGGTATCAGAGCCTTGTTCATGGTAAGGAGCTCAAGAAAGAAAACCAATTTCACGGTGTCCTGGTAAGAGGACCAGTGTTGCTTTCCTTTTTCGAGTTTGGGAGCAAATCTCTGTAGGTAGCACAGCCGGAAAGTGCAAGAGAGCATTGTCTCAGATTGAGATGCCCTTCGCGGTGTGGCGAGAGGTCAATATATCTGCGGGTGATGGCAAAGCCCTTGGTCACTTTATTTTTCTAATTCGAGGCCATTTCAGGGCCCGTTTTGGAGGCAGAAGTTCTCCGTAGGCACCGAGAAAAAGGCCCTGTTTTTGAAGGATTATGCACAGTTCCGGACATCCATTGCCGTCCGTGAAAAATTTACTGATTTTGAGGAGTTGTTTGCTCTTCTAATTGAAGAGCAAAGAAATGGTGGTGCACCTTCTTCAAGAGAAACTTCAAAAGAAACTATCTTCTACCCAAATGCTGGAAGAGGTAGAGGCAGAGGTAGAGGATGCCGATCTGGAGGCCATGGTAGAAATCAAAATATGCAGCAAACTCAAGAAAACCAGTCCTATGGAGGAGGACATGCTAACTCTAGAGGTAGGGGGAGCCAAAGAGGCCGTGGTGGATGGCAGAGAGGCCAAAATGCAAACAGCAATGTTGAATGCTACTACTGTGGTAAAATGGGTCATATGGCTAAGGACTGCTACAAAAAGTAGAATGACATTATGAATGGCAAATTGCAGCAAGGCAATTATGCATCTTCTAGTAGACAGGGTGATGACAGAAATGAGCATCTGTTTATGGTGCAGCACATGACCAATTCTGTGACAAGTGCAGAAGAAAGCAATGATGTGTGGTATGTTAACTCAGGTGCATCAAACCACATGACAGGTCATGCAGAATGGATGCAGGATGCAAGGAAAATAGAAAGACTAGGATTTGTGGAGACTGGTGATGATACTGCACATCCTATTGTGTAGATTGGTAAAATTCCTTTGTCTATGTAGGATGGGAAAAAGAAATACCTGTCTGATGTATTTCATGTCCCGAATATCACCAAGAACCTGGTCTCTGTTGGTCAAATGGTTGAGCAGGGCTTGCAGGTCAGATTTAATCCTCATGGATGCTTTGTTGAGAATATGAAAAATAATGGTCACTTGACAGCAAAAGGAAAGAAGAAGGGCAGGATGTTTACATTGGATGCAGACATGCCTGAATTGAGTGCAGCAATGTTTGCACATGGGACTGGTGTAGTTGCAGATATTGATATTTTGCATACACCCATTGGTCATGTTAGTGTACAGCGACTTAAATCAATGCAGGCCCAAAATATTGTTGTAAGATTGTTGAGAGTTCACGCTCAACATCATGTGATCATGTGTGCATAGCACCATCACGTGATCATATGTGCATAGCACTAACCTTATAGAGTGCTATAAAGGAAAGGGTTAGATCCCCTAACCCTAACCCTAAAAGGGTTTGTATATATTCTATTTTTTCAACTAAATCTAGTGTACAGTTAGTCATTTGTGGTGTGCTCTCTAGCTGTGCCCTCTCTCCTCATCTCCACTCTTCTCCTCTCCCCTCTTCATATTTTGTCATGGTATTAGAGCATGGTTCTGCCTTCCGCTGAGGCGCCATCCTTCTTGTGAGTGCGAGAGAGATTGTGAGATTGAGAGTTCTCTTGAGTGATTATGAGATCCGTCCCTTCACTTCCGTTGAGAGAAATGTCCGTCCATTGAGAGGAAATTTCCGTCTGTTATTCTTTCTTTGAGTTCTTGACAGATTTCATTTCTTGAGAAAGAGAGTATTTCTTGTTTATGATTGAGAAAGCGAGATTCTTGAATTCCTAGAGAGATTTCTTTTTTTTTTTCATTTTGAGAGAGAGATTCCATGGTGGTAAGAGAGAGCTTTTGTGAGTCCATTCTCTGTCCAGAGAAAGAGGAAGAGTTCTTGAGTTTTTCTTTATGAGTCTCGGAAGCATAGGGACTACAATCTTTCAACAGCTGCCCTCAATAGCTCTCGGCTCAACGACCTCACCAACAAGGCTCACGGGTAGCACAAGTGAGCCGATGCTCACAGGCAACCTTCTCCAAACGGGCTAGCCTCTCCAAGCGATGCCTCCTACAATGGCTCGCCCACAACCTTCTACACAAAACGACCAAGCAAACCAAGGCGCATCCACCAATTCCAGCGGCTCATGGGTAAGCACTCCTACGCAACCGAATCTTCATTTGGGTCTCCAACAAGCACCGTGCTCCAGCCACTAGCGCTCAAGCTCTCACAGCAATAGCAGCCCAACCAAACGACCTTCGACTGACTCCAGCAGCAGCAACTTACATCGCGACTCCTTCAACCACGGCTCTATAGTCCTCCAAGCTTCGGCGCATCTCAAACTCCTTCCAAGCCTCTTCACCGACTGCCTCTCCAGCGCGCCAGCAACCTTCTCTGAACGGGCTCCCGACTCCTACTCACGGGCTACAGCCTCCGATGGTTCCATCGGCAAGCCACCGCTCCGACTACTCGACTACCACATCATCATCGACTGCCACATCATCACCGACTACCACATCATCACCGATTGCCATGTCAGCACCGACTGCCATGTCACCTGCCACGTCATCAATGACACGTCATTAGCCACGTCACTTGCCATGTCATCAGCCACGTCACCTGTGCCATGTCATCAGCCACGTCACCTGTGCCACATCATCAAGGACACATCATCAGTGCCACATCAGCATTGCCATGTCACCCTGCTGACATCATCTGTGCCACCTCAGCACTGCCACCTCAGCAGTCCAGTCAACACTGACCCTCTGCAGGCACAATCCCTTGCCAGGCACACTGTGCACACACTGCATGTGCACACTCCTGCCACCTCAGCACAGAGCTTCACTGGCACACCTCTTGCTAAGCACAGTGCCACATCATCACTACATGTGACTCACAGTGACACATCATCATTAAGCACCATTTGCACTCCTTTTGCCCCTCCACCTAGATCAAGTCATATCTCTTGATCCAGGAAGAATTTGAGGGTGCTCCAAAAAGAAAAGTCGCTCATTTTTTCATGCTCTACGCGCTCGTCACATCACACGTACACTTCGGTGCAAGTTACACTCACATTTGAGCCTCGCCGACAAAACCACTTCCTTCACGCACATTTGCCTCTACATCGACGCATCTGACCCAGCACTTAAAAAGAACAAAAGAAAAGGAATTATTTGCTGCTCTTTCATCGATCGATAGTTGGTTTAGATCTAGATCAGAGTAGACTAGATCGCCATAGAGGGGACGCTTTGAATTCCCCAAGTTGCCAATCTAAGCCATGCCCGAAATTCCCGACTAGTACCTACTCGGAGCCAGTCCATACGCTCACATCCGATTTTACATCATTACATTACCTGAAACCTTATGTTCATCAGTTCAGTGAGCAGACTTCAGAGTACAGAGGCATTTAGATTGGTTCAGTGGGCAGATAGCACTTGATCTCACACACACATGCCACCATTGTAAAGCCTATTTGGCTATCTCACGGCATCGTGCACATCATTTTTTAGCCTTGTAAAGCCTCTTGGCTATTCCCGGCATCATTGCCACAAGCCTTGTAACACAGATCAGATCTTATATACTGCAGTTCTATCTTCACCGACGGTACAGAGATTTCACTTGGCATCTTCAGTGTATTTGCAGTTGATTCATACAGAGTTTTCTAGGACATTTTTTGAGTACATTGTTTGCACCATGTCGACTAGCAACCTCAATCTGGAGGCATCTACTAAGTTAGACAACTCCAATTACGGTACATGGAAATACCGAATGGAGACCATTCTTGTGCTTCAGGACAAATGGGAGTATGTCGATGGATCTATATCTAGACCATTGGCCGATCCAGCCACCAGTAGCTCTACTCCATCTGTTGTCACAGAACCAGCAACGAAATCTACAACGGGATCTACATCTACACAAACAGTTTTCGCACCACCAGTAGCAGATCCTGCCATTGCCCGAGCTCAAGCAGAATGGGATAAGAAAGACAAGTATGCCTATCACTTGATCAAGCAGAATGTGCAAGATGTCATGCTAGGATAGCTCAACACAGTTAAGACATCAAAAGAAGCATGGGATATGTTTGCAGCTCTCTACGAGTCCAAGAACACATCTAGGATTCTCACCCTGAGAAACCAGATCAACCAGAGTTTCCGCAACAGCAGTGAAACCGGTCATGCTTATGTACTCCGCATCAAAGACTACAACAATCAACTTGCAGCAGCAGGAGAGACTATGAATCCCGCAGAAATGGTTCAAGTCATCCTGAATGGACTAGGAGAAGGATATGAGAATCTAATCCAGAGTATTGCCATCCAACGACAAATTCCAACACTGGAAGAACTTCAGTCAGTTCTACTTGGTGAAGAACTCAGGACTCAGGCCATTCAAGCACGTAAAGGTCATTCTAATGATCAGGCATTCACAGCTTCAGACAGAAGCAGAGGCAAATGCAGAAACAGAGGTAGATCATATCAGAAAAGTGGTCATCATCAACAAAATCAAAGTCAGAATCAGCATCAGCATCAGCATCATCCTCAGCAACATCAAAATCAGCAAAGAGGAAATCATTCCAACCAAGGAAGATTTCAAGGATGAGGGAATGCATCCACCAATGTGTCAAACATCCAGTGCAATTACTGTCACAAGTTTGGACACTATGAAAGAGATTGCCGCAAGAAGCAGTATGACCAAGGCGGACACTCTAGCAGTAATCGAGGGAATTCCCGAGGAAGAGGAAATCATCGTGGTGGACATTCTAGTCACAGTCATTTTGCAAATGAACATGGCAATATGTTTCTTGCAAGTGAGGAATTGCATCAGACTGATACAATGCACCAAGACACTAATTTCAATCCTAAAGAGGATTATAGCTATCAAGTTGACCAAGTGGAACAGGATCCTTGGTACATCGATAGCGGTGCATCATCTCATATGACAAATCATCAGGAATGGTTCACAGAAATGAAGCCATTAGAAGGTCAAAAGAATGTCATCTACACAGCAGACAATACACCGAATCCAGTTCAAGGGACAGGTGTTATCCCTATGAACAATTTCACTGGTACAAAAGGATTAGTCAAAGATGTGCTCTATGTTTCGAAGCTCAGCAAGAACCTTTTGTCAGTAGGTCAAATGACGGAACACAACTACAAAGTCATCTTCGATGGTGATGAATGCACTATCAGAGACAAATCCAAAAGAGGTCAGCAAGTAGCAAAAGGTGTCAAGGAAGGACGCTTATACAGGATGCTAGCTACAGTACCAGATAAGCATGCCATGTCAGCTCAAATGCAACAGATGCCACTATCTGCAAAATGGCACAAGAGATATGGTCATGTCAACTTCAAGTACTTGTTAGATCTCAGGAATCAGAATATGGCAATTGGGATTCCGAAGCTACAATTTCTTGGAAAAGTTTGCGAAGCATGCTGTTTCGGCAAACAAAAGCGAACCAACTTTGTCAGAAGTACCTCTCGTGCACGAGGTATTCTTGATTTGATTCATACAGATGTATGGGGTTATGCCCAGACCCGCAGCATCAATGGTTCACTTTATTACTTGACCTTCATCGATGACTACAGCAGATATTGTTGGGTCTACTTTCTGAAAGAGAAATCTGAAGTGTTTGCCAGATTTCAAGAATTCAAAGCCATGGTAGAAAACCAAACAGGCAGAAAGATCAAGGTCATGAGATCAGACAGAGGAGGTGAATACATGTCTTCAGCATTCATGAACTTTTGCAATCAGGGCATTCGAAGACAATTCACATGTGCAGATACTCCTCAGCAAAATGCAAGAGCTGAAATGAAGAATGGGACTTTAGCAGACAGTGCTAGAGCAATGCTTAGTGAAAAGCATCTTTCGAATCGGTATTGGGCAGAAGCAATAGCTACAGCTAACTACTTGCTTAATCGGCTTCCTACCGAACCGATACAAGGTATGACTCCTTATGAAGCATTCACTAGACACAAGCCACGCATTGGGCATCTCCGCATATTTGGTTGCATAGCATATGCCCACATACATGATGATCATCACAGGAAATAGGATGCGAAGTCATGCAAATGCATCATGGTTGGCTACAGTGAAGAAAGCAAAGCATACAAATTGTATGATCCCATCAACCGCAAAGTCATTATCTCCAGAGATGTAATCTTCGATGAGGAATCAGAATGGAAAACCTCACCTACACAGGAGATAGAAGCATCGACTTCACAGTCATCTACAGAACAGGTTGATGAAGAAGAGCAAGAATTGCCAGCAACACCCCAAGCAGCGCCACAGCAGCTCAGACGGTCTACTAGGGAAAGCAGACCACCAGCCAGATTGATATATGCTCAGAAAGGCAAAGCAATTCAGGTGGAAACCACCAACTATGCTCTTATGACTACCATCATGGCTACAGAAGAGCCAGTGTACTTCGAAGACGCAGTAGACAAGCCTGAATGGCAAACTGCTATGAATGAAGAAATGGATGCTTTGTATAAAAATAACACTTGGGAATTATGCGACCTTCCACCAGGAAAGAAGGCCATAGCCAACAAATGGGTATACAAAGTGAAGTACAATCCAGATGGCAGTATTTAGAGATACAAAGCCAGATTAGTTGCAAAAGGATTTGCACAACAATATGGCCAAGATTATGATGAGACTTATGCTCCAGTAGCAAAGATGGATTCCATACGGTTCTTGATATCACTAGCGACACTCAGTAAATGGAATGTGTATCAGCTCGATGTCAAGAATGCATTTCTCAACGGTTATCTAGACGAGGACGTCTACATGCAACAACCAGCCAGTTATGTTGAACCAGGAAAGGAGAACAAGGTTTGCCATCTAAAGAAAAGTCTCTATGGCTTAAAGCAAGCACCCAGAAGTTGGTACAGCAGAATTGACAAGTATTTTGCTAATCTGGGATACATGAAATCCAATGCAGATCATACTCTCTACTACAAAGTTCAAGGGGAAGATATTACTATTGCACTTTTGTACGTAGATGATCTGATTGTGACAGGAAGCAAGGATAGCTTCATCAGAAAACTAAAATAAGACTTATCTGCAGAGTTCGACATGAAAGATCTTGGACTTATGCACTATTGTCTTGGAATTGAGTTCTGGAGAGATTCAGATAGCACATTCATGAGTCAGCTCAAGTATGTTGATAGTCTCCTGAAGAAGTTTCATATGGCAGATTGCAAGATTGCAGCCACTCCCATGGAACAGAGTTTGAAACTTACTAAAGATTCAGAAAAGCCTTCAGTCAATGACAGATACTACAGGCAACTTATTGGATCTCTTATATATCTGACAATCACACGGCCAGATATTTGTTATGTAGTAAGCTCACTAGCACAGTTTATGGCAAATCCAAAACAGTCTCACTGGAATGCAACCAAAAGAGTCTTGAGATACATCAGAGGTACAAGAGAGTTTGGGATAGAATACAGAGGAAGTCATCCATGGTTGCATGGATACTGTGATAGTGACTATGCCGGAGATCATGAGACCAGGAGATCGACACAGGGATATGCATTTTTCCTTGGTCAAGGTGCTATATCATGGTTGTCAAACAAACAGCCAACTGTTTCTTTGTCTTCGACTGAAGCAGAATATAGAGCACTCACTACAGGTGCATGTGAGGCTATATGGCTCAGAAGAATATTGCCAGAAATAGATTACTTTGATGAGTCAAAGCCAACAATAATATACTGTGATAATCAATCGGCTCAAGCATTGGCCAAAAATCCAATATATCACTCCAGGACAAAGCACATTGATGTCAGAGAGCACTTCATCAGAGAAAGAGTGTTACTTGGTGACATCACACTACAGCATTGTGATAGCAAAGAAAATGTTGCAGACATCTTTACCAAACCACTCGGTAAAGAGCTATTCGAGAAACACCGACTAGCTCTTGGTTTGACATAGAGGAAGGACATTCCCATTAAAGGGGTGTGATGGAATGTAATGCTTAGTCCTTCTTTGATTCCCCAGAATCATCATCTTGAGGGAAGGCCTACTTCATGATGTTGATCTTGAGGGAAGGTGTTGAGAGTTCACGCTCAACATCATGTGATCATGTGTGCATAGCACCATCATGTGATCATATGTGCATAGCACTAACCTTATAGAGTGCTATAAAGGAAAGGGTTATATCCCCTAACCCTAACCCTAAAAGGGTTTGTATATATTCTATTTTTTCAACTAAATCTAGTGTACAGTTAGTCATTTGTGGTGTGCTCTCTAGCTGTGCCCTCTCTCCTCATCTCCACTCTTCTCCTCTCCCCTCTTCATATTTTGTCAGAGATTGCCTAAATTCAAGGTTGCAGAAATGCATAAGGTATGTGAAGCCTGTCAATTTGGAAAACAGGCAAGGAAACCATTTCCTAGACATGTTCAAGAGAGTAAGAAGCCATTGGAATTAAACCACTCTGATGTGTGGACTACTAAAGTTGCATCTATTGGAGGCTGTCATTATTTTGTCACGTTTATTGATGACTACAACAGAAAAGTTTGGGTGTATTTTATGAAAAAGAAAAGTGAAGTGTTTGGGCATTTCAAAGCTTTTAAAGCTATGGTTGAAAAAGAAACAGGCCTGCAAATAAAATGCCTAAGGTCAGATGGAGGGGGAGAGTACCTCTCAAATGAGTTTGCAAGGTTCCTACAGGAGCATGGCATAAACTAGCAATATTCATGCAGTCATACCCCACAGCAAAATCGACTTGCAAAAAGGAAAAACAGGCATATTGGAGAGGTTTCTCGGGCCATGCTAAATGAAAAAGACCTACCATATTATTATTGGGCTGAAGCAGTTGCTATAGCAGTTTACATAATGAACAGGACTCCCACTGCAGCAATACATGGCATGATGCCAGAGGAGATGTATACTGGTAGGAAACCAGATATTTCTCATTTAAAAATTTTTGGTTGCATTGCCTATGTTCATGTGCCAGATGAGTTGAGGTCCAAGTTGGATCCAAAGTTGAGAAGTGCATCTTTATTGGTTATTCTCTACAGCAGAAAGGGTATAGATGCTATAACCCTTCTACTCATAAGTTTACAATGAGTAGAGATGTTGTTTTTTATGAGATGAGAGCAACTGGTATAAACCAGTAAATGTGATTGATGGTGTAGATGCACAAAATGCTAATGCTACACAGGATTCACAGCAGCAATCACCAAATATTAGTGGACCTATAGTATCCTCTAGTAGTGCTTCACATACTTTGCAATGGACAGGTAGATTGAGATCAGGAGCATGGTCTGACAAGATAGAATAGTATCTTGTCACTATTGGCTTTCAGATTTCCAAGGCAGATTTCTAACTTTATGTGAGAAAAACAGAGAAAGATATTATGCTGCTCGTCATTTATGTTGATGATTTGATCATCACAAGTGATAGTGATGAAGATATCCTTCATGCGAAAATGCTATTAAAGCAAAAGTTTGAGATGAAGGATTTGGGAGAGCTGTGTTATTTCTTAGGCATTGAGGTGATTAGATCACCAAGTGGGATACAGCTCTTGCAGAGGTAGTATGGATTGGACATGCTGTCCAAATATGGGATGACAGGCTGTAAGCCTATTTCAGTTCCTTTGGAGCAGAATGTGAAGCTGAGCGCAGACGCAGGTGAGCTTCTCCAAGACCCTACTATGTACAGACGCATAGTAGGAAGTTTGATTTATATGACTATTACCAAGCCAGATTTGAGCTATGCTGTTGGATTGGTAAGTCAGTTTATGCAGGCTCCAAGGAAACCGCATTTGGATGCAGCTAGACGCATACTCAAGTATGTGAAGTCCACATTGCAGTATGGACTATTTTATGAGATTGGGGTTCAGATACAGTTGCATGGATACATTGATGCTGATTGGACTGGTAGTATTTCTGATAGATGACCTACCAGTGGATATGTGTTCTCTTTTGGGAGTGTTGTAGTCACTTGGAGCAGCAAGAAACAGCCTACAGTAGCCTTGTCGAGCACAGAGGCTGAGTACAGGGGTGCAGCAATGGCTGCATGTGAGGTAGCTTGGTTGCATAAGCTACTCTATGATATGCATCAGTCTATAGGTGGGCCAGTTGTCATTTATTATGACAACATGAGCAGTATACACTTGGCAAATAACCTAGTCTATCATGCTAGAACAAAGCACATTGAGATGCATTATCACTATGTGCAGGATAAGGTTTTACTAGGTCTTATTGATCTAGTTTATGTCAGCACAGAGGATCAGGTAGCTGACATATTCATGAAGGCATTGGGCGCAGAGAAGCCGCGCAAGTTCAGAGACCTGCTTGGTGTGCAGGAATTGGGATTGAGCTCAAGGGGGAGTGTTGAGATATCGAGCTCCACTTGTGATATGCCAGGGTGACCGTTGTGCATTTATGTCACCGACTTGTTAGCTACAGATGCAGTTGGTACATCACCCACGATGGATGACAGCTATCCTTATGTACTCTAGTTCATGGCTCAGTTAGTATGCCACCTTAGTTGGCTGAGTTTGGTTTGAAACCCACATGTAGGGTTCTTCTATTTCTTTGTACTAGAGTTCTTTTGGCTTTCACAACTAAGAAGAGGAAAACTATTTTCAGCCTCCACCTTTGTGTGTATTCCCCCATTGTGTATGTGAGAAAGCTGCAAGTGAGACTCCTTCCCTCTCGTTTTGTGAGGAGGTCATCCAATATCGTCTTTAGATAGAACAAAAGCATTCCAAAGTCTTTTGGGTATGCCATAGATTCGCAGTAGGTGGATCAGTGTACAGAGTTTTGGGGCTAGATTTCATAATGGGCTCTTAGTTGTAATGCATTGCACTTAAATAGGGAGAGAGTTCATTGAGCCCGACCTTCTCATTCTTCAGTCTCACATTAGTTATCTAATCAAAATCTTTCATCTCACATTAGTTTTCTAATCGAAATCTTTCGTCTCAACATTATGGTCCTTGGCATATCAAAGGGCACTATCTAGTCACATAGCTGAGAAAACATTGCCTAAGTAGACTCTAGAGAAGATTAACAATTCAATAGATTACACACAGATTGCATAGGTTACATCTCAAAGACTCCTTTCCTTCAAATTACATCTCAAGGACTCCTTTCCTTAAGGGGACTGGCTCCACATTACTTTGAGCAGGTTGCCTTTTTTATTTCCTTGATTACAAACTCGGCCCTCCTTGCTCCTTACCTTGCTCCTTTCTAGAAGGGGGCTGGTTCCTTCCTTCAGGGGCCTAGCCCTTCCGTTCATGTTAGTTCCTCTTTCCTTGATTTGAGCTTCCTGGTTGTAGGCTCGGCCCTTCTTGCTCCTTTCATGAAGGGGGCTGGTTCCTCCCTTCAGGCTCCTTTTCCTTGCAGTCAGTCTTGGCCTTCTTCAATTTGAGCTCCTTGTCTTTTGCATTTTTTGCCCAAATGGCAAATTGAGCTGTAGCATCTACTTTCTCATCATAGATAGCTATAGCAAGTAGGCACATTTGATCTGTTGGGCAATGGCAAATGGCATTCTCTACATAGCGATCTTGCATGCACAAACACCCCAAAGTAAAAAATGTGCATAAGGTGGTAGCACACAGGCCATCGGATCATGCAATCATCTATGATGGGGGTATGGTAGACCATGCATTTCAGACCTTGTTGCATAGTAGGATAGGCATCCGATTTAACTATTGCAGCCATCAATATCATAGTCTTGCTCTGTACATGACGAAGTTGCTTCTTGATTCCTTCCTCCCTCATTCTATGACTACGGATGTTCTGCTTCATCTCCTCCACTCTTTGCTCACTTTGTGCAACAGCTTCATTTGAACCCCTCAACATCTATTGAAGCTGCTTAAATTGCTCAAAAACATCAAAATGGGCCATTTCCAAGACTTCCACTCTAGTTTGGAAATGTCTCAGGATGACGGATTGCTTTTCAAAACTATCAAAAGCCATGGCAAGCTTGTGCACAACCCTATCGTAATCTTGTTGTAGTGTCTTGTAGCTTACTCTTTGAACTTCCAACAGTGTTTTGAAAAAACAACCCTCACCATGGCTGCTGCAACTTGCTCCATCGTGGCTTCTCTCTGCATCCTTCCTAGCCTCTGGAGAGCTGCCTCGTTGTCTTCTCCACCCTGGCTACTCTCAGCCCCATCCTTCGTGGCTTTGAAGCTCTCTCATAGTTCTTGCATCACCTTTCTGGTTTTTGCATCACCTTTCAGCTCCTCCATCTAGTCTTTTTCAATGTTCAATGTGTTCTACATGTTGCAGAGCCATTTGTAAAGACCCTCCTTTTTGGCTCTCTGATCTTCAAGCTCCTTTCATATCATTTCTAGCTCCTTGTCCATGACGATGTCCCCATCACTTCTCACTTCCTCAAAAAAGAAGTCAGTACTACCTTGCATGGTAATGCGTGATTAGAGGTGGTGGCATCTAAGATTCCCAGCCACATCTTTGGTGGTGGCTAAGACTCACCAGGCTGGCAGTTAATTACCAACCACCACAGTGGCCCACAATTACTCACCTTCCAGTTACCACCATCGGGCTTGCATGCATGATTACTATGAGTATAGTAAATTACCAATCATGAGGCTTGCATGCTCAAGATAGTACTAGAGTGCATGGTAATGAGTGATTAGAGGCAATTAGGCTTCATGGTTTACTTTGGTGAGAATTACTGCACAGTGGTGGTGGCTCTCATCAGCCTTGTTTGTCGTGGCTACAATTCCACTGGGCTGGTAGCTAATTACCAGCCACCATAGTGGCCTACTCACCCCACCACTAGGCTTAAGCATGCATGATCACTATGAGTGCAGTAAAAATTACCAATCACTGGGCTTGCATGCTTAGTAGAGTACTAGAGTTCATGATAATGAGAGATTAGAGGTGATTAGGCTTCATGGTTTACTTTTGTGGGAATTACTGCCTGGTGGTGGTGGCTCTCATCAGCCATGTCTATCGTGGCTATAATTCCACCAGGGTGGCAGCTAATTACCAGCCACCGCAGTGGCCTACTCACTGAACCACTAGGCTTAAGCATGCATGATCACTATGACTATAGGTAAAAATTACCAATCACCGAGCTTGCATGCTTAGTAGAGTACTAGAGTGCATGATAATGAGAGATTAGAGGTGATTAGGCTTCATGGTTTACTTTTGTGCGAATTATTGCTTGGTGGTGGTGGCTCTCATCAACCACATCTATCGTGGCTACGATTCCACCGGGCTGGCAGTTAATTACCAGCCACCGCAGTGGCATGGTCACCCACCACCGGGCTTAAGCATGCATGATCACTATGAGTGCAATAAAAATTACCAGTCACCGAGCTCGCATGCTTAGTAGAGTACTAGAGTGCCTGGTAATGAGTGATTAGAAGTGATTAGGCTTCATGATTCACTTTTCTAGGAATTACTACTTGATGGTGGTGGCTCTCATCAACCACGTCTATGATGGCTACGATTCCACTGGACTAGCAGTTAATTACAAGCCACCGAAGTGGCCCACCGGGCTTAAGCATGCATGATCACTATGAGTGCAGTAAAAATTACCAAATGGAAATTCAGCCACGTCTGTGGTGGCTCTCATCAGCCATATCTGTGGTGGCTAAGATTCTACTCAGCTAGCAGTTAATTACTAGCCACCGTAGTGGCTTGCTCACCCAAGCATTTGCTCCATGATTACTAGCCCCTCTGGGGTGGTGCCTAAGATTCCATCGTGGTGGCCTACAATTAATATGGATGGAACCCTAGGCTCTAGCCACCACAGTGGCTTGAACTTTATAAAATATAAGCTCCATGGCATTTGGCATTTTACTACATTGCTCTCATCCACCCCTCTACTACTTTTCTCCACATGCTCTACTACTTTGCTCCACACCCCTCCTCCAGCTCTTTTCTGCCCCTGCTCTACTTTGCTCCATGCTCCCTCCTCCAACTCTCATCACTCATCTATTTCCCTACTCATCTGCTGCTCACCCACTCATTTTCACCATGCCTACTACCACCCCCCCTTGATGCACTATGATCCCAATGTTATCTGCCTTCTCATATAAGGTGATTGCGTTGCACTCACCTGGAGTAGAAATGTTGGCATTAGTGAAGACCCTTCATTCCCACAGTCGATTCCCCCCATATCGGCATGTCACCACCTTAGATGACATGCTCACCTCTAGCCTCTTTATGGTTATGATGTATGGGTTCCCCCTAGACATTGATGAAGGCCTCAGTATTTTCATAGCAGAGTACTCTTGACTTGTTGGGAGGGTTGTAATCTAAGTCCTGGCAATGTGCATGGTCTTCGGCCTCTCCATCATCTCCTCCTTTGACTCCCTAAAAACATTTAATGCAATGAGCTAGACTAGCAAAAATACTGAGTTGTATAAATTCCCTCTTGCTCAGACGAGGCTCATAACCACTCAACAATGGCTGGATGTAATCTTTCACCCTCTAAGGCTCTCAACGATCTTTTGGCTCACTGGATGTAACGTTTTGGTCTCTAAGGCTTCAACAATTGCTGAGTTTTTATTACATTTATGTAATCTCTTTTTGTTCAATTTGAGGCTCTTAATATGCACTGCTGTTAACTTTTATATTTTGAATGTTTATGGTCACTAGCTGTAATCTTTTGGCCTTTAAGGCTCTCAGCAAATTGCCAAGTTTTTATAAATGTAAGATCTTCTGTTCAATTTTTGCTCAGTATAATTTGTTAATTTGTATCTAACATGTTATTGGATGTAGATGTACTTTGTAATCTCTTTTGCTCAATTTTCACTCGATGAATTATAGTTGATTATCTGGATGGCACCACCGGACCTCCAGTCACCATGGTGGCTCGGAATACTTTTGCCCTCATTTATATTTAATGCAACAAGGACTAAAATACCTGTAAACCAAGACTACAATTTCCTTGGGATAGTGCTAAAATAGCTCCAACAACCCATTGTTGTGGTTGCATGGACATATAACTAGAACAATACAATCAAACTTTCAAAAAATGCAATTGACGATATGGCCCTTGAGGGGGTCCCTCTAGGGGCAAGGGCCATATCGACATGCATTATACAATATCCAAGATGCCACTGGACAGATATGGCATGTCGATATGGCCCTTGCCCCTTCACAAATATATAGCTTCAAGAACCAGCATGGTGGCTGTCATAGATCTCCTTATGTTTGCTAGCACACTAGTCATCATAGACCTCCTCTTGTAATACGTAAATATAGGTGATGGAGCTATAACTCCAAGAACTAGCGCGGTGGTCACTCCAAGGCAACCTTGAATTCTGGGTGATGACAGGTCATCAGTCGCTTCAAGACAACCTTGAATTTTGGGTGATGGTATGTTGTCAGGCCAGATACTATGCTAAGGCAATGCTCAGAATGATATATTGCATCTAATTATTATGGCAAAAACTAGCGCGGTGGTCTCTCCAAGACAACCTATGATTTGCATGGGCAAAGCTGCAACAAAGGGGCTGTGCGATGTGATAGGTGGTCAGGCCAGAGACTGCACTATAGCAGTGTTCAGATGTGATAGGTGGTCAGGCCAAAGACTGCACTGCAGCAGTGTTCAAAATGATAAATTGTGTCTCATTATTATGCCAAGAACTAGCACGATGGTCTCTCCAAGCCAACCTTGAATTTTAATGATCTACATGGGTATAGTGCCCATAAACATGTGGCAAAGCTACAGCAAAAGGCTACGCAATGCTAAGTGGTGAGGCCAGAGGCTGCACTGCATGAAGCAATGTAGAGATGCATAATGTAGTATAGAGTTGCCATGTGTCGAGCTCTACGGTGTTCAGAATAAATAGATGTGTCTCATTATTATGCCAGTGTGGCATCATGACAAAGGGAAATGCGAGAGCGTAGGTCCATGCAAAATTTAAAATTTCACCTAGGAGCGCATCATGTCGCGGCCCCAAAATGGCCCCAAAAATAGTTTCACAATTAGCTACACCCAAGCAAGCATTGACCCCTCCAGAAAAACGAGGAAGAAACCCAACAAAGGCTCGGGATTATGTTACGATGTTGCCTAATAAGAACTGGAAATGCAACTTTTGTCAAGAGGAGTACTCAAGCTCCGGCACAAGAATGCAAAAGCACTTCTTAGGTAATAGCAACAAACAAATTGGAAAATGCAAATGGCCAGGAGTTGAGAGACCTATAGCCACTCTAGGCAAACAAATACCTAAAACTACGGACAAACAGGTAGATGATATAATTGCACATCACCAATCCCAACCTCATGAATTCATGCCTGATGATATACTCACACCTCAAGCTAGTCAATCTATAGATGTGCCACCTTAAAGTAGTGGTGTGGCCTCGTTGACACAGATGAAAAGTTGCTCTATGAAGTATATGGAGTGGACAAGGTAGCAATGTGGCTCATTTGCAATCGTGCGCGCATCCGCAACAAAGATCTTTACAAGAGTCATTTAAACAACAACACATAAAGAAAGTGCAACAAGATGTTTTCGGGGCTATTTGTCGCACCGGTTACCCACTAAGCATGGTTCAAAATCCGCATTGGAAAAGAGCCATGGCATGTGTAGCAAGGGTGGGTCCAAGCTCTAAATTGAAAGAGCAATTATAGAAAGAAACTAAAGAACACACAAAGCCAAAGGATATGTTCAGGAAAGCCAAAACCCTTGGGAGATACACTCAAAAATAGAACAATTTGCAACCTTGTGGAATTGAAAGCTGGAAGTTCATGATGCAAGCATAGAGCTCAAGAAGCAAGGTAAGTTTTATTTTTCTTTTGCTATTTTGAATACAATACAAAGACAATGCTTTCTCAATGATAATAGCGATTGAGCTTAGAAAAACTCTTTTGTTTGTGCTTGTTCTAGAAAATTCTTGAGCCTCAAAAAGAAAATGTTGATCCTAATGCCCCTCCAGTAAAACAAATGAAAGGTTACTGTCAACTACAATTGTGAAAAAATATGCTAAAGAAGAAAAAATTTAAAACAATCAAATGCAATGTTGTGCAACAATTTCTAGATAGCACAAAGTTGATGTGAACATAATCCAAGGGGCACTTGATAAGAGAGAAAGGCTACATCTCTTTTTTCAAAGCACTATCAACGACTTTAAAATATCAAAGGATGAAACAAGTGCTCTTACGAAAGCTTACAGAAGTGTGGACGTTAAGAGGCCTACTCAACCAACAAGTAGATGATTATATTGGATATTGTTTTCATATTGAATGGGTGTACAAAGGTGACAAGGGAAGCACCATGTATACTTTGTGGAACAACATTTTTGTCAATCTTGGTCAAATTTCATGGCATCACATTTGAAGAGTGCCAAGGATGTCGCAAATTTATTATAAAGCTACATGAATGTGAAATTGTCAAGGAGAAAGACATTGAACAAGTTACCGTCACATGAACAAACAGAGCTCTTGATCCATCAATTACACATGTAGACCCAAAACACTCTAGTTTGTGCAATTAGAAAAGCACATTTGGTACTCATTCGGTGGCTGGGTGCCTTTGAGGTGGCCACACACTTAGATGTCAAATGTTTTCCATTGGCATAACATATTTATTAATTTTTTATTCTTCAACTTCACAACTCAAAGTGCCTTGCATTTCTCAATGGCAAGTTAAGATGGAGGACCACCAATTGCGTACAATGTATGCTTAAAAATAAGAAAATGTTCATGTTCTACCATAAAGACGATATTTGATCATTATGAATCTTTGGGAATATAAGATACTTACTTATTTAAATACATCTTCAAATTTTTGTGACCATTATCAACATACACTTGTGGTATGATTGTATCGATGCACAAGAAAATTTATACACTTAATGCAATGTACACACTCAAAATTCAAAAAATGCAAATGTCGAACCATACAAATGATGTCAAAATATTATGAAAATTTGTAAGTATAAATTTCATACTTATTAAAAGTATGTATAAAGTTTCTTAGCCATTAAACACATAGAGGTATGTATAAGCACATTGTCGCACTATTTTTTGCAACTAGACACCTCCCATGTTGGAAAATGGGAAAAAGTGCATGTCTCACCATACAAATGATGTCTAATCATTACGAATAACTGTAAAAATAAGAGGTTTTCTCATTCTAAGGTCTTTTCAAAGTTTTGTGACCATTGGATACATAGAGGTATGATAAGCATGTTGATACATAGCTTTTTGACAATAATGCATCATGATCCATGGTTGAAAACGAGAAAATGTGGTATGGCTAGACTACGAATGATGTGCAATACTTATGAACATTTGATAGTACAAGGAATATTCATTCAAATGTATTTGCAAAGTATCATGACAATACCATACATACAAATTTCTTGACTTTGTTTTTTGGTTTTTCTTATGCAAATTGAGGGTTTATATTAATATATCAAGATATCATGTGTTTACAAAGGTTTTTTCTCTACCATCGTAATAGAAAAGGGGGAGATACCAATAACAACAACTTGAAAACATTTTAAGGTAACAAGTTCCATCTACATAAGGGCTAAAAACATTTTGATCTTCATCCATTGATTCACAATGGCAATTTGTTACCTTCTAGATCCTCTAGTATGATAGTCCCATTGTTGAAAGATTTTTTTGATTTGGTATGGCCCTACCAATGCTTGATGTAGATTTTGCTTCATTTCTCCTAGTGAGGCACTATGCAGCATGCTATATGAGCATCCCATCTTTGAGGCTCCATTTCTTGATGTGACGGTCATGCCATGCCTTCCACATTTGTCAGATTGCACCTCCATCCAAAATGCCCTCATTGCAACTTTGTTGATTCTGGACAATTTGTCCAGTCTCTTTGCAATGGATTCTTCTTGGCCATTCGTGTGTTGTATAGCCATCATTAGGCTTGGCACAAGGATGTGATTACTTCAACAAACTAGAATGGAGTATGCTTTGTTGTGACTTGAATGCCTTCTTAAGGTCCATAGTGCTATTTGTTCCTTGTGATACCAATTGTTTTGATGCTCATTCATTGCTTTAGCCTGACCATTCACAAGCAGATAGTATGTCATTGATTTCTTGTACTCAATGAGGAACTCCTTTATCATGAAATAAATGACTAACTTGATGAAGAACCCCTTGAGAGGACTCAATCTCAATGGGACACTCAGATAATAGCAAAAAGAACCAACATCCATCAATTCTTGGGGGATGGTTGTAGCAAATGATGAAAATCAAGGGAGAGGATTGTTGAAGGAGAGAGAGGGTGGATAACTTTTCTATAAGAATGAAAACTCTTCAAATTTTTTGCTCTACAGAATGATATCCATATCATGTCATGATGTTTTTAAAATAGTTGTTTGATTAGAAAACAAAAATCCTAAACTGGTATTTGTTTGAAGCTTGTTCTCTTCATGTATGCTTGCACATGCCTACTTTAACAAAAGATGCTAGTCTCCCTGATAACAATGTGAAATGTCACCATTAATTCATCATTTAAAGGTGTTGAGGCTTTGTGTCACCTACAAATATAATTGGTATTGTTGTAGCATACGTATGGCTTAGGATCTCAAGACATGGTCTGGTAAGAGAGGTAGGCTCAAGTGTGAAAAGTAAAGGTTGCACAGGCTTGTACAAAAGAAACATTCATAATCATGGATGGGGGAATGCAAGTTTTCACCTCCATTGGGATTTTTAAGGGTAAGAAGAAGTCCAAGGTTAAGAAAGACGTTCTTGGTTTGACATCCTCAAGCAATACAAGAATACAATTGAAGAGGCAAAAAAGGAGAATCATATTTTATTTTACATTGTGTGTTATGAGCCCCAAACCAAATCCCAAATGATCTAGAACCAAAATAATGAAATCCCACTAGACCTTGTCATAGGACTTGTATATGTCAAGGCCGAACAGTAATGCTTTTTGCCTTGTAGAGCTAGCAAATTTAGTGTTGAGACAATGTTCAAGATATTCTCATAAATATCTCTTCCTTTGATGAATCTATTTTGCTCATCCACTACCAATTACATAGGTCTCGGATCCTAATGACAATTGCTTTCGCTACTATTACCTTTTATGATGTATTTAACATCGTGATCGGCCTCCAGCCACCCACTTTGGTTCCACTCTATCTCTTTGGAAAGAGTTTCATCAACCCAAAATCGGCCTCTTCCAATAGGGAACCCTTTTTGACTGTTGCATTCACTATGTCAGTCAACAAATCCTGGTCCATGACATTCCAGAATTCCTTAAAAAATTCCATGGTCAAGCCGTCTGTCCCGAGAGCCTTGTCTCTGCCATGCACTTAAGGACATTCTCCAACTCAGCTCTATCAAATGACCTTGCCATCATGGTTCTTTGGTATTTAGACACCCAATGCGGTGAGGCCTTCTAGTAATGCATTAATGATCGATGCCCAATCATCGTCCTGCACAACCTCCTCTCCAACAATGGTTGCCGAATAGCCACCATGTGCTAGAATTCTGTTGAAATCTTCCCTGGGCATCTTCAACACAATCAATCAATTCTCCTTGTTGTTTCCTTCAAATAGTTTGAAAAAAGAGTTTGGATGGGCAATCACCCATAGCCAGCCAAAGTTGTTTGCTTTTGATTTGAGCCTGTTCGATCTCTACCAATTCCCACTCATCATTAATTGCCTAGTCAGCTTCTACCAAATCGGATCCTGCGGAGTATCTTGGGCCACCAACCTTCATGATTCGCATGTTTGGGACAAGGCTTCCCAGCTGCATAGCATATCTTTTGATTTGTACTTGCAGTCTGCCTCCTTGGCTTTTTGCAAAATGGCATGGATGGCTGCATCCACCTACAGACAAGGTCCACAATCCCAATCGTCGCCACTTGCTGCCAAGAGTTTATGATCTCCTTGCCAAACACACTACAAGCAAGCAATATTTTATTAAATTTAAATGGTATATCTCTTGATCTTTCCACGCTGATAGGAATTGAGAACTCCCACACCATAAGGGTGTGATTAGATAGTAATAGATGCAACACATGTCCCTTGAAATGACACCCTCATCCACCACGCATCCTCAAAAATGTACAACTTGTCGAGTCTTCCAGCACGGAATTCATTGCCTCTTCTTCTATTATTCCATGTGAACTGCAACAACTTCAGAGACCAAGCCGGCTTTACCCACTAGGGCATGGTCCATGCACAGCTCCTCCTAGGCATCTCTCTCAACTCCCATGATAGTAGCTCCGGCATGTCAGATGCACTCTCCTACAATTCCATAGTCCCCACCAAGTATCCAATTCTTCTATGCTAGAGACGAATTTAGGAACCTCTAGTAGTCAGCCCTCTCTAATGACAAATTTGGTGCGTAGACACAAGCTACGTTGAACATGAAGCCTTCCCTAATGACAGTGATCCCTATCGCCCAACCCTCTTCGTTCCTAAAAACCTCTCTTGGGCTCAGGGAGACACAAGCTAAGATTACCGCACAATTGACGAAGGTAGCATAAACCAATTGACTAAAGGCGTTCCACCAAATATCCTCGCATCCACACTTTACCTCATTGAAGCAGTAGTACACAAGGTTTCAACCTTCGAATCACATTGAAACATCCTTTTTATTTAGCCTTATTGCAGCAACCTCTCATGTTCTAAGACAATACTGTAACACTAGACAATGGACATGACTCCTACTTCCCTACTCCACTATTAGTTGGTAAAATCTTTATAGGCATCTTTAAAAAAATTAAATCGGTTCTCTCTTCTTGAATTCAACCCACGTGCAACCTCTTGGTGGGGAGTTGAATTGCCCTCCATCTGTGTGTCCACCTTCGGTTTTCTCTTCAAGGACTCTCTTCTAGTGATATGCTTCTAACATTTCTTCCTCTCTGGTCTCACCATCCTGTTGGGAATCAACCATGGGCCTTTCGCCACCCTTGCCTTTCTTTGATGGGGGGTCATTTGGAACTTGCACTTGAGAGGATGAACTAGGCATTGAGGTAGCCTGGTACTCTTTTGAAGGCTCCAACTACCTTTCATCATTCTTTTCTAGTCTCGTTTTCCCTTCCTCCCCATGGACCTCCAACCTTCGGGACTTGACTGAGTGACTTGTGAACTTGGGAGGCCTGTCCTTGAACTCTCCCCTTTGCATGTTGTGGAGGTGACTCCCCTCTTGTCTCATGCTCATTAGTATGATTTGCTTGCTCGTCTTGCAAAGGGAGCTCCTCCTTATTAGTCTTGTCACCTTGAGCCAACATGAGTTGGCCGGATTGAGTGGACAATTTCTAGTGAAATGGCCCAGCTTCTTACAAATGTAGCACACATCCAAGAGAGGAGTAAATTTGACTTGGTGATCGAAAGAGGAGCCATCTGGGAGCCTAACGTCGATGAAATTCAGAATCGTTTGCATAAGATCCAAACTCTCTTACTTGCGGGTAGCAAGGAGGCTAGCGAACACCTTCCCCAGTGCTGAAGCGAGTTTCCCCAGTTTATTGCACAACCAAGGTGGGACGTTTGGGAATTCAACCCATATCGGGCAGTCATGTAGAAGAAAACAGTTGACGCTAAATTCTGGCATCCAAGCAAGCGCATCCAAGCAAGCGCTAGAACTGGCAACCCTAAGAATTCATCCACATGACCCACCACTTCATCTCGTATTGATTCAAAAATACATTGAAGTAGAAAAAACCCTTCCCCATAACCTTGCGGCGTAGTAGTTACCTGGGGGTTCACATTCATATAGCATAAACTCCCGAAGCCCCTCCATCGTGGAGATGCGGCTAGTAAAAAAAGATACATGCCTCCTTTGCTAAGTTTCTCTAGTTTTGGTCTGACCTCATCCATCTCCAGCTTGTATGACGTTCCATGGCATTTGCTTACTTCGAACCAAGGCTTTTGCTCTTCTTGCTGTCTCAGCTAGCAATATTCTTATGACCTCCTCCTCGGGTAGTAGAGAGAACCCATCTTGCATCTTTTTTGTAAGCAATTTTGCATATGATGGCGGGCTCTCCGATTGTTGCACCTCTTTCTATAGACACTCTCTCAATCTATTCTCACCTTGGGCATCCTCCCTGCTCTCTTCAACACTCTGTGTCAATGTCTCCTTACTCATACCCTCTACACTTGCTTGTAGGCTAGACAAGTTTCTTCGGGGTCGTTTCAATGAGGTCTGAGAGCCATCTGCATGGGTTTGCCGCGTGTCGACCATGCACTAGGAGAACACTCGCCTACCCACTCTTCCTCTCATGTAGCTCTACTTTTGCTCTACTTTCCTCCCTTCCCTATAATCAACCTATGCCCATACTTTGTGTGTTTCTCTCGTGGATGTTGCATTTCTTGGGTCCCTTAATTGCATTCTATAGTTGTTGGATAGTTGTCATATGTGCCCTCATGGCTCAAAGGTATGACTTCCTCTCCCCATCCTAACGAGGTTACAACCTCTCACAAACAAGTGAAAAAAGATAATTAGTCACTAAGGCATAGCTACTCAATTTCACATTTTTGGATCCTACATAGTTCAAGGTAGATGAGAATGTATGCAACAAAGCTGACAATGCTAGAAGGGTGAAGATGGCATTTTATAGTAATTGAGCAGGGAAAATTAAGGTGAAGAAAGGAAGCAAGGGGAGTATATTTTAGCTAGTGCCTTTCTTAACTTCCAAAGAGGAGATATTACTATCATACTATTGATAGTGGCTCCTATAGCTATTTAATTGATAATCTACACAAATCCTAAATAGAATAGGGTGTAGCATCTTGTAGGCTTATATGAATTGCTCCATAGAAAAAGCAAAAAATGTGCTCAAGAGCTCTTGTAGTATAGATTTGTAGCCTTAGGTATTTTTACACTAACCCATTAGTGGGCATGCCCAAGGCTGATGGATGGGCAAGATTGCTCACCCACAGCCCACCCACGATGTAGATTCATTTATTGCCTGGGCAGCGGCCATAGTGTGTAAACGCCCTCTCAAGAAGGTTAGATTTGGTGTCTTACACATGTGGCATGCATGTGTTGTGCATTATTGTCAATGTTGCTATTTGTATTATTTCTTGGTTTTCTTTTGTCGATGTCTAGTTTGGCTTAGCTGCTTGCATGATTTGAATGGATGTTTGTGTTGCCTAGAATGTAGTTGAATTTTCCATGGGTGTGCTTCGATTGTTTATAAGCAGGTGCTTCTTGAAAATTAGGGTTCCTTGCTGCCTTTGTATGTTGTGGTAGTCATTTGTTTGTTTAGCTATGTTATCTCAAAGTAGTAGGTTTTAGTGTCATATGTTACTAATCCTATGTGGCTTTGCTAGTTGTTGCGGAGTTGCCTAACAATTTGCATGTTTGAGTGCAAGGATTGTTTTGCTTTTGCAAGTGCTATGAGTAGTGTTTGTATGTGTGTGCATGCGCGAGTGCTTGGTTGCCAAGATTTCTGAGGTGTTTGCTGTGAGCATATGGGCTTTATGCTTTGGGTCTGAGGGGTTTGGTGTGCTACATGTTTATTGTAAACTATGCTTTATTTCTCTATGTTGCATCTCCTGTGGTTACCTTGCTTTTCTTTTGTCATCTATTTTGGTTTGGCTTAAGCTGTTTCCATGATTTAGTGGTCTTAGTTTGGGGTTTGCCTTGTGTGCTACTTTGTAGTTGCTCATTTCGATTGGTTGTGTTGTTTTACAGTCAATGTTCACCTCTTGAAGAAAACCGTGATTTTTAGGGGATCCTCTGGCATGATTGTTTTTAGAAATCAGTGTTCATTGCTTGAACAAAATTGTCTTATTTAAGTCCTATAATGCTCAAACTTGTGGATCCTTGGTAAATTATGGGACAACAATAATTGTGTATTGTACTTGCGAACTTGAAATCAATGGCCTTACGATTTGTTCTTACAAGTGGAAACCACTTTTCCATTGTGTATGAAAGGAAATGTTTAGAGGAATTGGTTTCGAAGTATGGCGCCCGCCAAGCCAAAAGTACATGGGCGAGTAAATCATGTGTGTTGGGTGGGCAATTGCTTCTTAACGAAAATCAAATGCTAACATGGGTAGTGGGAACTCTTCTCGCCAAGAACCCAAATTATTATTATTATTTTTTCACACCCCCACCCAGACTTGTGAGGGGTGGCACCCAAGGTACAGGGTCCACAGCTGTGGTCCCCTCATGCACACCACACAACTGCATGCTAAGACACTAGGCCCGAGCCTCCAAGATTAGAACAAGTGACCTGAGGGTATGGAAGCCCAATGCCCAAACCACTTATGCAGGGAGAGTCCTAAGTATTATGTATACTTAGACATGACATTGAATGCGTTTTTCTGTATTTGATAAACCCTAGCCGGATGTAGGGTTTTAAGAGACGATACTGAGGAGAAGCAGAGTAGACTTGCAAGCTTGCTTGCCATGGATAAGAGAGACCGCGAGAGGGATAAAGAGCGTGGCCGTGATCGAGATCGTGATAGGGATCGCCATAGAGACCGCGACCGCGATCGAGACAGACATAGAGATCGTAGTGGCAGAGGCCGTTCCCCTCAGCGAGACCGCGATCGAGAGAGAGATCGGGACAAGGACCAGCGTGATCGTAAGCCCAGTAAACGCTCTCGCTCGCGATCCCGTTCTCTAGAGCGCCGACGCAGACGCTCTGGCTCCAAGTCCCGTTCTCGCTCTCCTCGGAAGGCCGCCGAGCACGGGGGAGACCCTTGGCCCTCCAAGGGCCTCAACGTCCCTGACAGCCAGCGCGCAGCGATTGTGGCAGAGTTTGTCGACGGCATTGCGAGAGAGCAGCAAGAAAAAGCAGCTGTTGCAGGTTTGCCGCCTCCCCCTGCTTCCCAATCTGTTGCTGAGCCCGATGAAGAGGAATTGATGATGAAAAGGCTTGGAATTCCCGTGGGATTCAGCTCTACCAAGGGGAGTTTTGTTCCGGATACGAATCATTCGGCGGTTAAGCTCACATCCAAGCGCCAACCTAGACAATATATGAACAGGAGAGGCGGATTCAACAGGCCTCTTCCAGCTGAATTAAGCAGATAACTACATCGCTCTGTTTCCTCGACACCGAAAGATAAGGTATTTTTTTAAACCTGTATCAGTGAGATAAATGGTATTTTGTTTACATATGACAGCCTGAAAATTGTGCATAAACCATTTTCTTGTGTGTGCAACTGCTTTTGAAAATTTTAAAAACCAAATCTCTATTGTGAGGTTTATTAAGAAATTGAAAACAGTTTTCCAGAGAAATTGAAAACATTTACATACGTGTGGCCTTGTGCATGTTTAGTAATTCGACCCACACATTAACCTACGTACATTCGTAAGACCTTAGTAGTAACCGTTTCAACTTGCGAGAAATTTCTTGGAGATTATTAAAGGTGTTGAGACCAAGCCTGAGCACCTTGGCAAGATAGTGATGAAGGCAGATACTGTTGTGGTCAAATGAACGTTGAGTCACTCTCAATGATTGTAGATTTTGTTCTTTCGAACATTCAAATGGCTGACACCGAAGTGAGGCTTGGAAGGTTTTAAGGATTTTATACGACCAACAATGTGGCGCGAATAGTTACTCTCTTGAATTTGTTATTCATTATGACACTAGGAGACCATCTTGTCAAGGTGGGCCAAGAGGTTGATAGCCTGACAGCAAGCTTCCATGCAGCTTGAATGGGCTACTGACTTCCCTAATGCACAGGGAAAGATCGGTTGGAAAAGTCACCTCCCCATTTGTAAGCCCCCATATGAAGAGAGCATGGGGGAGGTTTAGGGTTAGGGTTGCCACATGGCATGTGGGTAGCAAACTCAGAGAGAGAAGCGTAAAGAGGGAGCATATTGCCTGCCATGCGGGTAGCAAACTTAGAGGGAGAAGCGTAGAGAGGGAGCTGCCACATTGGCAGCACATAGGCTGCCATGTGGGCAGTAGACTGAAGAGAGTACCTGATAGATGGAAGCTCTCGTGGAGGACAGATCTGGTATGGAATGGCCAGGAGTTTTTCAGAGGCAGGTTGGAGCAGATCTGTGCAGAGATGTGGAACAGAGTGACGATGTCAGCATCAGTACGGACTGTTTGCAGCAGGGGCACGGGTCCAGATCAGAGGTTCCAGGGCAAGACAATGCCCAAGAAAGGCTTGGAACAGATGGCACCTTGGAGCAGGCATGTTCTAACTGTTTTCAAGAGTTGTACGGGGCTATACCAGGTCCCCTAGGGCTGGAACATGACCATGGACAGGCTGGAACCATAGGTGCTGGATTGTGGCACTTTTGGGGCAGAAAAGAGGCCTGGAACAGGTTTGCAGGTGACCTCACAGCTCAGAAAGTTTTGCAGGCAGGATTATGGTGTACATTATTCCAGGATGCCCATGTTGCAGATCTGGTTGAAGCAGAGGTTAATGATCAAGACTGGGCTTTTTAGGCTTCGGATAGGTATTTTACAATGCACTGGCTCTTTGTGGGTGTGCATTTGATGTAGTAGTGTAGCTTTTAGTTGGTGACTTTTGGTGGAATGGTTTTGGCTCTTAGTGAGTAAACCTTCTTCTTTTTGGCTTTTCTGTTTGAGTCATTATTGGTTTGCTTCTGTAGACTTCCCCATTTCGTTCGCGGGGTCATGGGGCGACACATTTAGTTCTAAGATTGTAAGAGGGATCTATGACCCTTTGAAGTGATGAGCAGGTGGTTAGTTGTGAATGTAGTTTTGCTGGTGGTTCGCTGACAGGTTAGGAATGTAGTTTTGCATCTTTGTAGGAAGCGGTACATAAGTATAAGGGGTCCATTTAGTTTTTTATGTTTTAAAAGAGAGAGAGAGAGAGAGAGAGAGAGAGAGAGAGTTTTTAGTCCTGTTTTTTGGAAGATTTTGTTTCTTGATTTGCTTGTTTATTTTTGCTTAGTCACCTTCTTCCTTTATTTTTATAGTAGCTGGTCATGAAGAACACGAGGACCAATGCTTGCTTGGATCTTGCCTAAGTGGCAGAACAAAATAGAGACCAGCTCCTCTTGAAGAACCCTCATCACGAGCCTCTCGGCCGACGAAAGATCGGCCATGGTATTTCTCACGAACCCACCGTTCACTGATTTAAGGCAGGCGATAGAACTCACCTCCCACATGAAAAGGGGAGCGTTCGGAACCGTTCGCCGGAAGCACGTGTTCCGGTTGGGAAATGAAGCAACCCCCATGAGCTCCGCCAACGGAAGGCCTGCCAGGCTGATTGATACTTGTGTGAACCTTCGGATTTCCAAAATCCACCGCCAAGAGACGCGCCTAAGACGCTCAACTAGACTAAATATACAAGTTCGATGAAGAATTCGATCGGGGAACAACAGGGAACTGGGATAGAGGGGGGAGGGGTCGGACCTTCCCCCAGTGTTGGGCCACTTCTCCCGGGGAACCAGGGGATATTTTGACTTCTATTGGGGGTGTAACGTGATTGGATCTACTACTTGTAACCCCGGATTGCAGTCTCCAGAACTACATTTGTCGCTGGACGTTGTTTTGTAAATGGGAATTCTCTGAACTCTTCGCGTTGCGAACAGCGAGTGAACGACAGCTTTCTAAGTTGTTGCTACTAGCTATTAGTTTCTCGTTCAATCGCTTTAACAGACGGTGGTAACGATGTGTCACCAATTGTCACCCTTTTAGGACCATCAATCGATGATGGAACTAGTTTCAGCGACCCCGCTACGCCGGGCTATCGGCTATAGAATCTGTGTTTTTGTTGAGAGTCACTTCCAGATAATGAAGTAACTCCGCGGTTTCTAGGTCAAGGCTATACTCTACGATTAAGCTATTTCCACCAGCGGAACCAGAGATCTCGGGGTGAAAAACAATATTAAGAATAATTCATGAAATTAGCCTATTGGATGTATGCCCGGACCCGCTCATATCGGTACTCTTAGAGTAGCCCTAAAGCACGTGAGCCACCTTCAAGAAGATGTTTGGGTCTTCCAAACATGATTGCGAATTCCCCCTCAAGATGCCTGGTATATAAAATGCATGTTGTGGGCTGGTGTGGCCATAGTTACAGGTGTGGTACTGTGGAGGCAATCCCACTATGACAGGAAACAAAACGGGAATGGCGTGGAATTGCTCGAAACTAGACCTACCAGCCAGATACTGTTGTTCATCTAACTGAAACCCCCCACCGGTTTCATCAAGCTAGCTTCTTACATTGCCAAGAGGAAACCGTCGGGGAAAGCAATGGAAAAGCAGATGGTTCTTTGACTATGCTATCTTAGGAGATGACTTAGTAATAAGCTCCCCGGCAGGTACGTGCATCGAATGAATGACCCTAGTAGATCTTGTTCTCTCCCAGTTCAGATCTATGTCTGGAATGTAGAATTTATCCCGTGGTGAAAGGGAAGAGTGGAGACTACCAACCGCCAGGGTTTCTCAGAAAGATCGGGCACGGTTCCCCCCTGCCTGCAAAATGATCTCCTCTGGTTCCCCAATGGAATTTGTAAATGGAAAGGGCGCCACCTGTACAACCTTGTTTGTGCAAATACCATCACGAACAAGCCAAGATCTTGAGCCCTTCGACCTACCTCTCCAGATTGAGCGCAGGCTCAGGAAAGCGTTCTCAAACACGCGGTTTCGGTTGCCCACTCGGAATAAAACGTTTTTGTTACCTCTTTTTTCTTCTCTTTGGTTTTCTCTTTTATTTTCTGTGTAGATTTTTGGACTTTAGAACAAGAAAAATTCTAAATTGTATATTGGATATATTCTAGTCGTACAAAGGTATAAATGTTTTGTTGTGACATGGCTTCTCAAATTCGATGGGTACGACGACATGGAGCTTCCATATAGTGCATAGTCAACTCGATTTGTGCATGGACGACTGCATGGCGACCAAGTGGAGGTGACGGACCAATTGTAGGGCTGCGGTTTCTTTATATTCGGAGAGAAGTTGGTGTAGTGCTTCCTTTTCAGGCCATGAGCATGTGCAGTATCGTGTGCATTGGTTTCATTGAGTTGGCTTCTTCATATTTCTAGTCGGTTCTACGCAGGGTTGATATTTATGTGAGAAATTTTTGTGATTATTGATCTATAGAGAAAGAGAGTGAGCTTATCATTTTAGAATACTTCGGAATTCTCTTTGATCTGCATGCACTACAAAACCAACATATCCAGCTTGTAGATATGGAGGCGGAGGCATGGAAGATCTTGGAGTTGTATGAGACAAACAACACATTATGTATCCTTTCCCTCTAGAATTGACCATTCACTATGGTGATGGATGGAGGAGATAGAATCCATGACCTTCACATTAAGGTGAAGGTTGTGAGGGAGTAGGTGGCTGCAATTGGTCACAAGGTGGACACTGTGAGAAGTACAACGGAAATGAACAAAAGTGTGTGTGAGAGAGAGCATGCCTCACACACCACATTGAGAAGGAGAGAAAGACTTAAGAGATTCTCTGGCAAAAGCCCTGCTACAACTGGGGGGAAACCTCTGCACAACAGGCTGCTCAAGAGCTCTACATGACATCTCAACAACCTCAACCATTGGAGGCACACGTGTGGAAGAAGTGCTCCATAACCTTGCTCCAAAACTCGCACGGTTGGGTTGGCTATGCTGCTCCAGCAAGTGATGAAATGAGGGTTGAGGGGGGTCTATGAATAGCCCCTAGCCCCTCCCTAAAGAACTAATGAGCAGGAGCTCTAAAGAACCGATCAGCATGGGGGCATATAGTCGGCTCCTTGTGTTGGATGGCCGACCAGCAAGCATGGTGGGCCAACCCACCGTGGTAGCAGCCTTCCAAGGGGCTGGTCCCTTGTGCCATAAGAGCCGACTAGCCCTCCTCTAAGGCCGACTCCTGCTGCCCTCTATAAGGGGCTCTACTAATAGCCTTGCTAGGGGGCTGGCCCCTGTCTATGGCCGACTTGGCTTGGTGATAAGGCTGATGCAGCAGCCTATGAGAAAAAGATGTTGGGGCCTAGACTTCTGCCTCGAAGGCTCTTGTCAGCATAGGTAGATCTACCCTACTCTAACTTTACAAGGCGAGCACACCCACAACAAGGCCCCTTGCTCATCCTACCCTAGCCTCACACAGGGCCGGCACACCCAAGGCAACCTTAGGAGATGTTGACACCCCCTCACCTCCTGGATGGAATAGAGACGCGAGGGAGCTAGGTGTGTTGCTAGAACAATTGGAGGAATCCATCTTCTGAGACTCCATTGCTGAAGACTGCCACAAGTACTGTCGAAGAAGTCCCCTCTTGGTGCAAACCGCCTTAGCATGATCACTGCAAACTTGGAACTGTCGCTTCTAGGCCACCAGTGCTAGTTACACTCCTCTGGTCCAGTATTGGTACTATACGTCATCTGGTACAACAATCCAACTGCGGATAGTGGAACAGAAGGTACTGGAACAATAAAATCCAACTGATATTGCCACCGTGCATGGGCACTTGTATCGTAGAGCTTGATAGCCCGATCGATGAAGTTCCGTGCTCCAATGACAACGGGCATATTATAGCTCACAAGGATCAATCGACTGTGTTTGGATTCCCGCACTGGAAATCTGCTGACCCATCCGTATCTCTAGAAGCTCATCAGGCAATAGCTGCAGTAGAACACTAGGAGACCCCCTTTGGATCTGCCAAGTCATAATGTCCAGATAGAGTACATACTAGTAACATATTGCCACCTGAGTCAGCGGGACCTGGCTCGAGGTGCTGCTTAAAAGCCTGCCTCGAATCAATGATAGACTCTCTTTCGATTGAACCTGACTATTAGGTCCCGCTGCCACAAACAAGCAAGCAATCCTCTATCTGGATTCGGAAAGCTTGTTGGGAGCGCATCCTTTCACATGTGACTAGAAGGCTAGAGTATATGTCGTCGTGGTGGTAACACTATTGGCCAACTGGTTATTACTAGGCCCCTCACCATTCTTTTGGGGACACTGCCGCCAATAATGACCTTTCTAGCCATATAAGGAAAACGAGATTCTGATATGAGACAAAGCTGAATGAGCCCTGGCTTAGTCCCCAATCCACTTGAGCCAAGAATAGCTGTCCTTGCTTGCCCTGCAAGTCAATGGATTTTAACCCCCCAGATTCTTTGCCTTGGCCGGCCCATGGAATTAATTAAGTATCCTTTACAGATTTAATCAGTTTGAGGCCAGGTCAGTCACCGTAAATTCCCTAAAAGTGGAAATTCATGTTCCTGTGACATATTTCAACCGCACACTGCTCACCCACCATTGACTTGTCAAAGTACGCGGTCAAATCCATCGCTGAAGTATTATTATGAGTAAAACAGGGTGCTGCAATCATATCTTGTTTGCTGTTTTTCAGGACAGCAAACTTTTCATTAACATTATCACAACTGAGACATGCTTCATAGGTGTGCTTAGCAGAAAGCAAACTATTATCAAAACACAAATTCAGGCCTACCTACACACTAGAAAGCATCACAGTCTCCAGATTGTAATAACTGAAATGTTTCCAAAGCAGAACAAAAATATCGATCATTAGACTCATGTAAATTCAAGTCAAGTTGAGAGGTAATCTTGACCATAGATCCAGGAAGATCCCCTTCAAGGAAGAAACCACTTTCCATTAACTTGAAAATTTATTATATGATTTTTGTAGCCAATATTTACAGAGGGGTTCTTCGCAAAGAACCACTCCATGCCAATCAAAACATCAACCTGATCTAATCTCATAACATTGAACGATAAAAATTTTGAGTAATCCTGAATGTCCACTTGCAGATTTGAAACTAACTCTTGCCAAGATTTTGTAGCTCCATGCACGAGATTTACGACGTAGAGATGGCTATTGGGAACTGTGGGGATGTTGAGCTTTTGTACAAGAGAAGCATCTATAAAATTGTGAGTACTACCATTGCCAAATAAGATGTGAAGTGGATGGCCCCTGACATATCCAACCATGCGAATTAAATCATGGGGTCCAAACGCATCGACATTAAAATGACATTTCTCATAATTTGAATAAGAAGAAAAGGCTTAAAGATGAGCAATGTGACAAGAATTACCTGGCATACATGATTTACGAAGTGGACAGCCGCTTTCCCTCTACCTTTCGCTCCGTTCAAAGGACAAGCATGCAATATGTGGCCTGGCTTGCCACACCTGAAGCAAAGTACTTTGGCTCGGGCTTCTTCCTATGTTGGAGAATTGGTGCGAGCCTTCTCCGCGAGAGGCCCCAACATCTACTTGTTGTAGTTAGCCTTTTCAGGCTTGGAGCAGCTTGACGATTCTTTCGGTTGTATGTTCTCTTAGGCTTGCCATTTTGCACAGCCGATCAAGATCCAACTTCCTTGTGTCCATAGGCACTGTCGTAGATCTTTGCAAAATGGATAGCCTCCTTAAGTGTATGTGGCTTGTTTCTTCGGATTTCATTTTGATAATCCTTAGGTAAACTATTCACAAAGAACAAGTGCAATCCTTGTTGATTGAAGTCGGGGAACTTTGCAGTAATATCTCTGAAGTCATGAAGATGTAACTGCAAGGACTTGGTATTCTTTGAGAGATTTTGAAGCTTTCGAAAATTATCATCCTCATCAGGTTCTTGCAGTAATTCCTTTGTGAAAGCCCCACAAAACTTAGTCTCACAAAACTTAGTCCAAGACTTTGGACCAAAAGGCTGAAAGACTTCCCTCGTAAATGCATCTCAACAAGGGTCAGGCAGATTATCGTTTGGATGATCATTGATGGCAAAGTGAGCTCCCTACCTGCTCAGCCAAGAGCAGGCATACTTTGGAGTCCTCTCTTTCTTCCCTCTTGAGTAGATCTCAGGAGAAAAGGAGGGCATACCATAATGTTTTTGGCCTGCCACTTTTAAAGTGGAAGCCTAAGTAACGGTGGCTGAGCTTGGCAAAGCGCAATTTTTATTTTTGAATTTCCACGTGTTCTATGCCCCTATCATTTTCTCCCCCTTTCTCTCTATGTTCTTCTTCTTCTTCTTCTTCTTCTGCTTCTTCTTCTTCTCACCCTTCAATTTGCCCGGACTTGGTATTCTTTGAGAGATTTTGAAGCTTTCGAAAATTATCATCCTCATCAAGGACTTGGTATTCTTTGAGAGATTTTGAAGCTTTCGAAAATTATCATCCTCATCAGGTTCTTGCAGTACTCTAGTGAGGGACACTCACTCTAGGACTATAGGGATCTCACACATAGGCTTCGATATCCAACACCCCCTTCGAGGCTAGGGTGAGAAGACTCAAAAGAGACCTTCGTAAGGTTGAAAGGTATGGACCCACTATTGGTCCTCATTGAGCCAACACTTGAACTTTCATGTCAGGTTTAATAAGGGGCTTGACCTTCATACCTATACATTGGTCCATCCTAAAGACAAGTGGGTGTGAAGACTAGCATAACCCCCCTATGAACACCCCCCCTTGCTCTAGGCATGGTATAGAATATACCATGAAGCCTTTTGTAGGACAAGGCACACATAAACTCAAGTTATTACCCCCATTTTTGGGGGATGAGCCAAGGTAGAGTACCTAACAAACACAAAATGTTCATTGCTAATGCAAGGGCCCATAATCCATTATGGACTCAATAAAGTACAATTAGAAAGTTTGAAAGAGAGATCTTGCAATAGTGAGATAGCATTGTGAAGTAGGTGTTGATCATGTTCATGATCGGATTCTGCTCCACGAGATTGGCTGCTTCTTCATCAAGCTTTTTGAGGCGTGTCGGAAGCATCAATTTGCAATATGTTCAATTCTCTTGCAACATGTACATTTTTCTATCTTACTAGCAAAGTTCTTGTTTGTGCTGCCCTTGCTTTTTGTGTACATTGCTCTTACCTCTAGAGTGATGGATTGTTTGCGGCGACGATCACTAGCAACTTCAAGAACACTAGGGTCCAATAAATTCAGGCAGCTGAGTTGCCACATTGGTATTTTGAGTGGCAAAGATGAGTCGTGGAGGGGCGGGAAGAGTTCAAAGGGCGGGTTTGTGTTGGATAAAAGGCTGTCCTGTTTGCCTAGTGAATACAATAAAGCCGTTTCCCCCCTAAAAGCTATATTGGGTATAAAGCAAATAATCTTTTGGTGTTTTAGAACTGCTTTGTACTAGCTGACCCTCACCATGTGTAAAATTTGCATTTGTAAATTGTGGCTGTGATTGTGATAGCAAATACAACACATGGTACTGTGGTTTTGTGATATTTGGAAGAAAAGAACGAAACAAAAAGCTGTGGTTTTTTGATATTAAGCAGATAATCTTTTGATTTTAAAATAAGAAAAGAAAGGGGCAGGGGGGGAGAAGAGCTGCTTTGCACGACAAGATAAACAGTTAGCCAACTAGCTGACACTCACCATTTAACGTTAGTTTTATGGCTGTGATTGTGGCAGCAAATACAAGACATGGTACTGTGGAAAGAGTGGCCATCTTCACACTAATTTGGATGCTGATTGTCATCCTCTGGCAGGATTTGAAAGTGTAATGATGTCTTTCAAGCTTTTTATGTGCTTGTAATCAGGCTATTTTGGCCACTTCCTGTATGTAACAATTAAATCTCTAATTTAGACGTCTTATTTTGGGTCTTTACCATGCCACATGATTTCTAATCATTATTGAAAAAATGAGCAATTCTTTAGCTTTTGTGTTTTTTGGCTTTGGTTGTACTATCATCTTTTATTGGAATGAGGAGTGTGTTGCTTCTTACCCACGAGGAATTGATTGCCGCGCTGCCACTGTTTCTGCATTTTCTCATTTCTGATCAAAAAGCTTAAACTTGTAATTTTTCTTGGTCTTTGCGCTCTAACCCTAGGCTTGCCTTCCGAGGGAGAAGTAACATAGGAAGTGGGATACATATGGAAACATCTATTGCTGGCGTTGACATTATGCAACCATTTGAGCATGTCTCAAATATGGATGGAGAAAACTACAGAATGCTTTCAAGTCTCCATGCTAAGATACAGAGATCTTTGGTTTTGGGAGTGCTTTCTTACACCCTCGCTTACATGGCCACTACGACCCCCCCCAAGTATCTATCTACGAGGGTCATGTTGTCTAGAGCTCCGATGACATTGAGCGCCATCTTGAAATCACTAGGGGCTGTCTTCTTAATTTGGGATCTCTTACGTTGGAGCCATGCCTATAGATCACCATGGTATGTACGTGTGTTACCTACCTTGTTACTCGCTACACACATTTGCACAACGAATGCTTGACTCCGGCTCCATAGTTGGGCTGCATGCATGGGGCTGCAGTTGTATACCAATAGGTATTGGAAAATTTGTGGCTTGGTATCGATGGAGCAGTAATCTATTTTGTTATCGTTGCACTATAGTAGTAGTGTATATGAGTATTTACAAGTTGTAATTCTTACGAGTATTGTAAGTCTGATGGATGTTACAAATTTATGTTTTCACTAACATTGCATCAAGATATCTGAAATTCATTTCAAGTAACTTTTTTTATTGTGCTAGTAGGTTTAAAGATTTGAGAAAGAACAATTGTTGTGCCATATGAATGTGCCCACGATCAAGATCATCTAGTAGTATGAGTTGTTATGCCCAGGCCCCCCAGCGAGAAAAAACGGGTATTAGTGATTAATAGAAACGAGGATATGGCCGATTAACCAAAGCTTTAGAAGCCGGCAAATTAGAAGGATCGTCAAATTCGAGAAATTTTGCCGTTGTTGCCTTGGAATGGTCGGATTCGAGAAGTTTCACCGAGCGAGTATATCAGGGGGAGGGAGGGGCAGGGACGACTGAGTGGGAGAGGAAGGGTGGAGAAGGAGAGTGGAGAAGGAGAGGATGGCAGCAGCTGCAATTAATCTCACTTCCAGCTCTTCCCAATTGTGAAGATGAGAAGCGGAGGAGGAAAGGATGTGTTTAAAGACATTTGTCCATCAGATCCCCAAGGAGAGACAAATCCAACATCTCATTGGACGAGATTGGCTAGGATTTGGAGAGATGGGTATAACTGTTCCTGAATCGAACATGGTGGTTTTGTCGAGTGGTTGTGGCAGGAAGTTTCGGGAGGAAGACCGTATATTGTGAATTGCAATGATTCACAATTCCTCTGGTGGCTAAAGGGCGAAAAGGGGAGGAAGGGGGGGAGCTGAGATGTGAAAAGAGAGGATGGCTATGGCGGAACTCCAAATTGAGAAAAGTAAGCATCAGAATTCTCTTCGCCTCACTCGCCAGTTATGAAGTTGGCTTGGAAGCAAAGCTGGTGAGAGGCGAGGGTGACGAGTGTTACTAGCTTAGATTAATACTCGATAATTAATTTAGGGAGGCTAGTAGCTTAGGTTAATAATCAATAATCAAGCTAGGTAAGCTGGTTCACATAATTAATCAATTGAAAAGGTCGTGTATGCGAATAGTAGAGGGTGTGATTAAACACTTCAGTAGAAGAGTTGTCACCATGGCCTTTAATTTGTTGGCACAAGGGGAGCTATGAGCACTAATTGAACATATATAATTGTGGAAAATGTAAACTGCGCATGCCTTTAAGGTGGCTTGAAGAATTAAATATGCTTAGCAATGATATTGGAGGAGAGGAAATCTTTTTGATTTGGATTGATCAAAGTGTTCATCTTGCTCCATTTGAATTTGAAGTCATCATTGGGTCATAAGGTGATAGCTTATTTCTCTGTTATAGAGTGGGAGTTTGGAAGGGCATTGCCCTTTTGTTATTGCATGTCATTGGAACATGATATTTTAGTTTTCTCTTGCTCTCGGAGTTTTATGTTTTCCAATGATTTGTGGAGAACACAAAGCTAATTATCTGATTTAGTTTGGCCTTATGATGATTTCTTTGAAACAACGAAAGCAACTAGCTTAGTTTGGTGAGCCAATGTATGTGTCACACTCAAACACTAACAAACCTTGTTATTTTTGATGGAGCAATACAAAAGATTTGATGAGCGAGCATTGGGTAATAAATTTGCCCCCCTCTCATCTCGTTTGGAACTTTTATGGGGGTGTGAGGAGGCATTGCATGGAGGTCTAGGACCTCTATACCTGGTCCTGACGTGGTGAAACGTGGCCATCAAGTTCATGTAGAAAATCTAGGCACTCGACTTGATAGGACAAGGACCACACATCGTTCAACAGTAGGTGCCTAAGATGAAGAGGTGGTAGAATATTTATTCAAAGGATCTAATAGAACATGAACCAATTCTTTGAATGCCTACTACTCCAAACTCTATCGTAATTGGTGAAGCCTCATTGCATGCCATCGTGTTAGTGACCCACAGGGGCCATGTCTCATCACAAGGGAGCATTGGGTGTGGAAGGTGCCACACCTTCCTCAACACCCCAAAATAGATCTAACGAGATCTAGATGGCTCTCCAACAAGCCAATATATCCAAGGACCATTGTTTTAGATCATTGTATATGGGATAAATATCCCCAAGTCCATTTTATTACAATGCTTTCATGAGCACATTAGCGTCCAAAATTCATGCCATGAGGGGTGTGACCAATTTGCCAACAATCGCCCCCGTTGGCCAAGCACCAAGTACAAAAGTTGATCATTGATGATTAGATTCGACCACCCACACAAGGCCAAGCCAACACAACAAGCACAGCGGCATAGAATAGGTTGCGCTATCGTTAGAAATCACATCACCAACTCGTAGGTAGTTGACATCCCACAATTGTAGCCCTAGTAAGTATGCAAATGCAGGCAATCAGTTTTCGCAATACAGCATCTGTCGACATGTAACAATCTAGTTTTTAGTTTGCAAGCTTTTATCCCTACTCAGATACCATGTAAGCGACCCAAAGAGTTGCGTGCCAACACCAAGGAGCACCGAGTACGGAGGGTCCCCTCCATAGCCATGCAAGCCTCCTCAACACCCCAAAAAAGAGTCAGCGGGATAAGAGGAGGGTCTTCAACAAGCCAATATATCCAACGACCACCATTTCACATCATGGTATATGCGATTAATGTACCCAAATCCACTTGTGCTACAATGCTTTCATGAGACACTTTAGACTCCAAATTTCGTTGTTTCAATTTGTCAATTACATGCCATAAGGGGTGAGGTTGTCGAAATGTATCACTTTGATATCTTCAATGCCCAAGGAACAAGGGAAAGGGTAGGGACGGAGCATTGTAGATTATAGTAGACTTTAAACAAAAACCAACCCACCAAATAGAGGAAAGAAAAACTAGCTAGAGAGACGGCTTCAATTGGCTACCATTGCTAGCAAGGAAGTGGTAATGCCAAGAGGCACACCAAATAAAAAGAACCTTGGATTTAGGTAGCCAAAATCATGTGCACCAAGGCTCACAACAAGACCATCAACCATCAAGACAATCACAATCACACTGTCTTTGGTTGACATTTCCTATGTGCTTGCCCATCCTATTATGAGATCAGGAGGGGAGTGGAGGAGGGGAGTGGACTCGGTGACTCTCATGATCCACTTCCAGGACTAGGTCTGCATTGGCCTATACCTACTTGAGATGCACCGACACAGGGCGACCCTACTACGACAAATTACAGAGCAACAGGAGGCGATCAGACCACAGGACAGAGAGGCTGATAGAGCACAACGACATGTCACAGACTTCTATGCATTTGAGTCAGCCCCAAGACACAACGGGATGGAGTTGGAGGTCTATCCTATCACAGCTTTCCTCAAGGGAGACCGCTTGAGACGACGGGTCACCCTGAACATAGCCCAACGGGTTTAGAGATCGAGGAGACTACGTCCCCCACTGCCACCATAGCATGAGACATCCCGACAGATTTAAATCCGAGACATTTTTGTCGCTCACAAACGAGACACCACGGTGCAGGGCTTTGGCTTTTGATCCTAAGTTTCAGCCCTCAGCATACTTCAGCTCTCAGTTGGTTGCGAGTCTCTGGTTATATCTGATTTTGCTCAAGCTATTGAGCTTTGTAGAGTTATCAATGTACCGGTTTATCACTTTATCACTTTATCACTTTATGAGTTTAGCGGGCTTAACAGTTAGGAAGGGCCTTAGCGCGCCCTTTGTCCAACCCACTGAGGCTTGTGATGATCATCCTTTTTGGTGTACTTTGTACCTTGTCCCATAGGCCCATGAGGCCATCCGTGGATGTTAACACACCTCTCTCTCTCTCACCCTTTTTCCCATTTATCCTAGTGGGGAGAGGGAGAAGGAAACAAGACTAGGAAGACCTATTCTCATTGCCAATGTTGTGGTTGATGAACTTTATTCCCCTCCCCCTCACATTTTTTGTAGCTAGACTCTTTCCTCCCCCTCCCTACACTCCCTTGTGCCACTCTTGCCCCTCCCCCTTCCCTCCTCACCGCCACTGTTTATGATGGTGATGAACTTTGTCCTTCCCCCTCATAGCTCCACCTCCCTCTCACATTTTGTTCCCTCCCCCTTTCCCTTCCCTTCCCCTTCCCTCCTCACTGCCATTGTTTATGATGGTGATGAACTTTCTCCCCTCCCCCTCATAGCTCCCCCTCCCTCTCACATTTTACTTCTCCTCTCATTACTCCTTTGTGCCATAGCCACCCCTCCCCCTCACATTCTCCTCCCCTCTACTTCACTCCCTTATGCCACATTCACTAGTCCGCCTCCCCTTTGCCACTAGTGGTAGTGGTTGGACTCCGCCCCCCTTGCTCTCACAACTCCTCCTCCTCCCCCTTACATTCTCCTTTCCATCTACCTTCACTTGCTTGCCACCATCCCCATTGGTAGTGAAAACCCCTCACCAATCCTCAACAATGCTTTTCCCCTTACTCTAACCTAACTATACTTGGACATCACCCTAATGTGACCTATTTGTAGTTTAGTAATCGAAATGTGAAAACCCCTCACCAATCCTCAACAATGCTTTTCCCCTTACCCTAACCTAACTATACCTGGACATCAACCTACTATGACCTATTTGTAGTTTTGTAATCGAAATGTGGCTAGGTATATTACACGTACCCCCCCCCCCCCCTCCAAAAAAAAAGAAATAAAAAAGAGAGAGAGAGAGAGGGATAAGATTTTTTCGAAATTTGACTTGAACCTAATCCAAAAAGGCCGTTTGGCATCAAATTGCACCTTATCAAACCCCAAGTTTGACACATTAAAACTCATGTTTTTGGAAATGTTTTTAGCATAATAAACATCAGTTTGAACGTCATTAGTTGTCCTAGTTAAAATCCAAATTTGGCTATGAATTTATACTTTTCTTATGACAACAGAGATAAACAAAGATCAGAATTGAAATTTGTCTTTAATAGAGTCTTTAGGACAATCAATGTGATAATTTTGATAGAATGTTGCACCTTTTTCAATAAAGTTGGAAAGGAATACTGAAGAAGGTGCCTACTGCTCAAACTAAGCAAAAATCTTACAATCATAGTAGTCAAAATCTAACGCTTTCCACACTACTCAAACTATGCAAAAACTTACAATCATAGTAGTCAAAATCTAACCCTTTCCACACTACTCTACACCAAACTTCCTAAAATCGATTGAATGATTCAATATAGAGATATTATGAGAGTGCTCTCAACGGAAGCGGAACAGAAGAGGGAGAGAGAGAGAAATAGAGAGCCACACAAGTTTTGGTGGGTGCAGAACACCCTAATCTTCTTTTTCATTCATTTATAAATGTGTTTGAGTATTGTACATAACCGGGGTAAAGGCACAGTGACCTTTAACCCCCACAACCTCCCACTTAAAGGACAATGTGCCTTTAAGGGAGAACAACCAGGGAGCATACTATCCAATGCCCATTAATACATGACAATACTCAAATTGCTAACTAGGTAGACTCTTCGTCAGCATATCTGCAGGGTTATCATCTGTATGAACCTTGACAAGCTCTATGTGCTTGTCCTCAAGTACCTCCCTGATGAAATGGTACCTAACCTCAATGTGTTTGGTCTTTGCATGAAAGACCGGATTCCGTGCTAGCTGAATAGCAGTCATAGAATCACTATGCAATGTCGGTACACCTGTATGAATCCCTAAATCCCCCACTAGCCGATCAAGCCATATAGCCTCCTTGCAACCCTCTATGGCTACAACATACTCAGCCTCTGTGGTAGACAAAGCAATACACTTCTGTGCACGAGACATCTATGACACTGCACCACTTGCAAAGGTGAATACATAACCAGAAGTGGATCTCCTACTATCCACATGCCCTGCATAGTCTGAATCTGTGTACCCAAGTACACGCATGTCTCTGCTACCAAAGCAGATGCACATCTCCTTGGTACCCTTCATGTACCTCATGATGCACTTAACTGCCTCCCAATGCCTCTTTCCTGGATTAGCCATATACCGGCTAACAACTCCCACTACAAATGCAATGTCTGGTCTAGTAGCTATCATAGCATACATAAGACTCCCAACCGCTGATGCATAAAGAACCTTGGCTATGAGCTGCAAGTCCCAAATCCTTCATATCAAAGGCCTCATGCAACTTGGACTTTAATGCATCTAGCTCATAAGTATTCTTGCTAGCCAATAGCATATCATCCACATATAGTGCCAGGATTATTAGGCTATTATCCTTAGCCCTTTTAGTGTAGAGGCAGTGATCAATTTCACTCCTTCTAAAACCCTGGGACCGAATGAAAGCATCAAACTTCTGATACCATTCTCTAGGCGCTTACTTAAGACCATAGAGACTCTTCTTCAGCTTGCAATCAAATGCTCTTTGCCCTTTTCTTCAAAGCCTTCTGGCTGCATCATGTAAATTTCCTCATGTAGATCCCCATGCAAATGCTGTCTTGACATCCATCTGCATAAGCTCCATATCCTCGGCTGCCACTAGTCCAAGCATGCATCTAAGTGTGGTCATCTTCACAACCGGAGAGAATATTTCATCAAAGTCCACACCCTTCTCTTGCTTGAACCCTTTAGCGACCAAACAGGCCTTGTACCTAGGCACATCATCACCTGTGGCCTTCATCTTGTAGACCCATTTACATGGCAATGTTTTTTTTCCATGTGGCAAAGAAACCAAGTCCCAAGTCTTATTCTTCATAAGTGAACTCATCTTTGATTGCATAGCATACTCCCACTTGCATTGATCCTCGCGCATCATAGCCTCTCTGTAGTAAGAAGGCTCCTTGCAATCAATAAGCATCACGTAGTCTACCCCTAGAACAAACCTATCAGGTGGTCTAGACACTCTAGATGATCTTCTCAAGGGCATTTCAGCTTGCTATCCCATCTGCATATCAGCCACATTTGGCTCATCCCATCTGCATATCAGCCACATTTGCACCAATAGATGATCCATCATCTACCCTTGATTGTATAACTGTGGGAGTACTTGTTGGTACCATTTCTTGCACATTTGGTGCATGGACAGCTTACTATCTATCAACATATGCAGGTGGATTCACATCCTGGAAAGTGATTCTCCTCATTTCCACATCCCTCATGGGTGCCTTATGCATCTTCTTCTCATTGAAGACTACGTCGTGGCTGCGTATGATCTTCGTTGCTTTTGGATCCCAGAGACGATAGCCCATCTCTCCACTTTCACCATAACCCAGAAAGATGCATTTCCTAGACTTAGGATGTAGCTTCTTTCGAAGCTCTTTTGGCACATGTGCACATGCCTCACACCCAAATATACGCAAATGAGAGTAAGAGTGCTTCTTGCCACTCCATGCCTCTTCAGGAATACCACCATCCAAACTCTTACTAGGTGATCTATTGATCACATGCACTGCAATCTTCATTTCCTCAGCCCAAAAACCACCAGAAAGACTTGCGTTGGAAAGCATGCATTGCAACCTTTCTTGAGTGGTACAGTTCATCTTTTCTGTAACTGGATTTTGCTCTGGAGTACGAAGGGATGTGAGCTCCCTCTTAATCCCACATGTATCACATAAATGCTGAAAGTCATGAGAGAGATATTCTCCACCATTGTTAGTCTGTAGGCATTTAAGCGTTCTACCTGACTGATTCTCAACCAAGGCTAGCCATTTCTGAAATACTTGGAACACATCACTCTTCCGAGCTATAGCATAAGCCCACACTTTCCTAGTTGCGTCATCAATGAATGTCACATAGTATTTAGCCCCGCCTAATGACCGTGTAGGCATGGGACCACATACGTCTGAATGCACCAAATCAAGCTTTTCAAACTCTTTCTTTCCCCTTCTTTTATGGGCTGATTTAGTTTGCTTCCCATAGAGACAGTGCTCACCAAATTCAAAATCAGAGAAACTCAAATGCGGTACATAACCCAAACGGCATAAGATTTTCATCCCATTTTGGCTCATATGGCCCAATTGGCAATGCCATAAAGAAGTGATTGGCTGCTCGGTTATTGCAACAACATGATCAAATACCCCGGATACATGTAAGGGATACAAAGTCCCACACTTGGCACCCCTGGCGAAAAGCATAGAGCCCTTCTGAATTTTCCAACTCCCAAAACCAAAGTTGGTCTGAAAACCAGCATCATCTAGCTAACCCGTTGAAATGAGACTCTTGGTTAGCTTAGGCACATGTCTCACATTTTTCAAAATAAATGCAGATCCATTTGCAAAAGAAAACTTTATGTCACCTACTCCCACTATGTCACATGCATAGTCATTCCCAAGATGCACACAACCTGTCTTTCCACTGTCATAAGTGGAGAACCATTCCCTATGGGGAGTAACATGGAATGAAGCACTAGAATCCAAAATCCAATCCTGGGAATATGCATCATCTGAAGTGGTAAGCAACTCTGCAGATAAACTAGACATGAAGAGAATGTCATTGTCACTATCATGTGTGACTGCATTGATCTCCTCGATCTTCACTTTTCCTTTGTTCTCCCTTGGACTCTCTTCCTTTTGATTTGCACCCCAATTTGCATTCTTTTTCTTATCCTTTTGCTCTCTTTTCATCTTGTAGCAATCCTTTTTCATATGGCCCTTCTTGCCATAGTGGTAACACTCAATGTTCCGTGCCCTAGATTTGCTACGAGACTTCCCTCTTTCTTGGGACTTCCTTCTGAACTGTGATCTGCCCCTTTGCACATTCAAGGTTGCATCCTGCTTGTTGCTTTCCATAGACTTCTATCTAATCTCCTCGGCCAACAAACTACCCACAACATCATCAAACTTCAGTACTCCACCAGGTGTAGAGTTACTGATAGTTGTACGGAAGGTATCCCATGAGGATGGCAATGAACATAAGAGAAATATTGCCTTAGTCTCCGCATCAAAATTCATCTTCTTAGCCTGAAGCTGGCTGAAAATAATATTGAATTCATTCAAGTGAGAAGCAATGGAGACCCCTTTCTTCATCTGCAACTCAAACAACCTCTTCATGAGGTAAACTTTATTAGAGGCAGTTTCCTTCTCATAAGTGGCACACAATTTCTTCCACAAATCTTCTGTAGTTTGCTCATTTACTACTGTGAAATAAACTGACTCTGCAAGATGAAGTCTAATAGTAGACTTTGCTAATGCATTCAACTCATTCCAATCAACTCTGCAGGCTTAGCTTCAATACCTACCAAGGGTTTAATTTGCTTCTTTTGAATAAGCACATCCCTTATCTGTTCTTTCCACAAAGAAAAGTTTGTCCCATCAAACTTTTTAATGCTGAAAAACTCCTTTTTAGACATGGAAGAGGATGCCATGATGCAAATGAAGCAAAATCCCAAATGCTAGTTCCTGTGCCTGCAAGAGAGAATCACACTAAATACCAGGTGCACCCAAATGTGTATGCCACAATAGAGTGAAATATCACCAAAACTTAAAGCTCAAACCATCAAAAGATGCAACTAACTCATGTGCATGTACTATGCATCCATATGAACAAATCTGGCCCAAAAGAAAATGCCAACTGCAATGGCAATCCAAAATGCCAATAAGTGCCAAATGGCTCAAGCATAAACATCGTCCATGGGCATATGCATTACCAATATCTCATCCAAGAGAGCATAACACTATGCATCACCTGCAATGTGTCAAAGCTGTCCCTTAGCATAAAATAGCATCCATGTGCAAAGCGTCCATAAAAATAGCATCCCACAAGGCAATCTGGGCCTATCAGCGCATCTAATAAGGATCGCAATGCATCCAAATGGCCTATAAATCATCCACTACAACCCAATGCACACCATGAATGAGCACACACGGCTCAAACTGCAACCAGAGTGATCTGCATAAGGTATGCTCAAGAAATCATGGTCCCACGACAATGACCGCTACTGAAAATAGAACCTGAGATGCCTCAAAACATGGGCGCCATTGCATAATCGAACTCAGCAAAACAATCTGCAAATATCTCTCTTCTGCTGGAACTCCAAAATCCCAACCGATGAGTGAGAAATGGGAGTCAACACTTATCCACTGCCATGTGGCATAAATCTAAGGTTTGAAAACCTTAGAATGAAAAATGCATAACAGAGAGACGAAATCCAATACACAGAGATCTATAACTCTGAAAATACTCCACCGAATCGCACAAGAATTGATAGGTAGGGGTTTTTAGGTGTCCGAAACGCAATGGGATAGACGGTTTTGGAAATCGTGGTCTCAATCACTAGGTCCAACACACGGACTGAAAAACGTTTTTGGAAACATAACTGTTTGTAAACTCCACCGGAGTGTGAATGTTGAGATATGGTGCCATGAGCACATAATTAGAGGCTAAGGTATGTGCAAAGGAACAAATTAAAGTAGCCACCCTAGGATGTGGACTACATGATGTGGAGATGTGGATTGAGGATATCCACAAGGAGAGATGTGGATGAGAGGATCACACATGTGTTGACTATTCAAAGGGCACTCTATATATAAGAGGCCTATCATGTATTGTTAAACATATATATTGCAAGAGATATAGATTTGCTATCTCCCTCTCATGTCTTATTTAGTGTGCTTTGAGCCTCCTTAGTTCTTCTGCTAATCCTATGTGCACTAGGCTAGTACAATCCGCACTTTGTCAGTGAATGATGAGCAACATAGAAGTTTTAGGACCTCCAGAGTCCACCGGAACTAACAGATTTGCAAATGGTTACTCCAAACTTGAGTTCCAACACCTAGGCAGAAAAATGTAGAAACTGACACAGTGAGTCAGAAATCCAATGAAATGATCCCAAATTCAAGAATGAAGGTGTTTCCAAGCTCCTGAAGTGAAATGGACACAAAAGCAGGTAATAGTTGCCTCTACAAGTCAATACGGAGTCTTTGTCGTCGAATGGAATAGGGAAAAGCTTTAAAAACGACTTTTTCTTTGAAAACACTTGACAGGCTCTCAAAACCACTTCGCAAAACCAAAGTGACTTTCCAAAGGTTCCTTTAAGGTCTCTGCGCACTCGGATGCAAGTAAAATCACCCACAAAGCTTCCCACAGAGCTTCTCCTTCCTCCCACAGAGCTGCTGAGCTTCCAGGCATTCACGCATGCTCAGCTGGATCACCCGAGCTCTGATACCAATTGAGAGTGCTCTCAACAGAAGCGGAACGGAAGAGGGAGAGAGAGAGAAACAGAGAGCCACACAAGTTTTGGTGGGTGCATAACACCCTAATCTTCTTTTTCATTCATTTATATATGTGTTTGAGTATTGTACATAACCGAGGTAAAGGCACAGTGACCTTTAACCCCCACATATTATGCACCCAAGGTCAAGTAGATGGCTAAAGCCTACATATTTTCAAGAGCTTACACTCTTAATGCCTTCCAGAACATTAATAGTAATTTTCCCTTAATCATCAACATGGTAGAGCAAAATTGGGATGAAGGTAAAGTTCATAAGGACGATAGGGTGACAACATCACCACATTGTGCGAATAATAAAATCATAAAGCTTCTGAACGGTACTTGGACCTACTCATAGGAAAACAACATGTGGGACATACAAGATGTTTTAAGCTACTCATGGACTCTTACACCCTTGAATGTAACAAACTAGAAAAATATGGGTTGTGTCCAATGATGCAATACTCAAAGGAACAATGGGAGACATAGAAAATATGAGGTAGAAGCAAAAGAGCCCTCGAGCTCTCTTGAAGACGTGAATGGAGTTTTGAGGGGAATGTTATCCAATAGTTGCAATCTAGAGTATGGGTGACAAACACATAGAGGGGGCCTAGAATTCATGAGAGATGCTCGGATTCACCCCACAAAAAAATAACATGTATGTTTTCCATAGTGGAGTTTTGTTGAAAACTCATGGCCCATGCAAAACTACATATATACTAAGTACTTCATGGTCCATGAAAAGCACATATATACTTCATGGTTTGTGTTAAGTTTTAACATGTGAATAAAACCTTGGGGTTTATGCCAATGGATGTTCAACCAAATGACTTTTTCCTCTTGGTAATAAGATAAAAAAATTTCTCATAGGGAAGTTTTTGTACTCACTGGTACTTTATATATTGGAATTTATCCACGAACAATAATTTATCATAGAGTATCTTATGATGTTTTGTCTAATGCAATGTATCTAGTGCTTGTATCTTGTTTAGCACACATAAGTTGTCTAACACTTTCTAGCTCTCCCAACATATTGATAGTGATTTAGCATGTGATTGAGCTTGTGTTGAAAAACCCACTTATCATAAAGAGAGTAAAAAGCAAGGTCTTCCAACATGATGGTTAACCCAAACACCAAAAAGGAAGAGAATAGATTGCAATATGTTTTGGGAACAATGCATACTTGGGCTCTCAATTAAAGCCAAGGATGCCAAAATTGATGGGAACATTTCCAATATAGATTCCAAAAGGGAAACTTGAATGATGAAATTTTAGGCCCCTCTTCCAGAAGGATTAGATGAGGGTTACAAAAGCCTAGTGCATCCAATGCAATATAAAAGCCCAATTCTACATTATAAAAGCAATTAATTATAAGTAAACATTGCCTTGTTTTTAAATCAATTGCAATAAGCTCACATTTGCTACCTCTATATCCCTTAGATCTTGCTTGTACCATATGATTTTGTGAGAAATCCACTCTTGAATTATGAGAATCGATAACCTTGAGACTTGCTTATTTTGTGTAGTTTTGTGTGGTTTTTTAAGTGTGTTACACTATTAGCATAATGAGTAACCAAGGAGACTAAGTTGACTACTTAATTTAAGTCCTTAATCACTTTGTGATTGTACTTATTAATGAAGAGGGCGTAGGCCTAGGGTGCAGTCCCATAAGAGGCTAAATTTTGTACTTCCAAGGTCTTCTTTCTTAGGGCCTGACCCACCCCCTACAATACAAGCCGGCATGTTCTTTAAAAAAAAAGTTTTAAAAAAATGAAAAGGTTATAAAAGAGTTTACTTGAGTCCAATTTTCAAAATTAATAAATGCACTTAGTAAATTCTCCTAAATCTAAGGGGTGGAAGGATTACTAGTCGTTTGGAACCATACTCCTTAAGGGCACTAAACGTAGGCATGCAACACACATAATTAAGGCCTATCTACACCTTGTCTATTCATCCCTTTCTATAAGCTGAGCCTGTTCTCTTGTTAAGATCACGGAGTTTGGGATGCTTTTTTTCCCCCCACCAGAATAAACGTAATTATATTAGAAGTTTGGGATGTTGAACGATGTTGCCACAATGGTTCGAGATTGACTGTAGAAAGATTATTCCATAACTATCAAAAATGTTCAGAATTGTCAACTCATAAATAATACGAGACCATTCTTAAGTGCCACATGTGAGCTGTGTATGGGGAGAGGGGAGGGGGGTGGTGCTTGGTTATAGAGCGGGGCCATGGCCTGATTTCCGTACTCAGTGATATCTATATTGTGATGCTCTGCAATTCGATTTTGTTACACAGTTTTGTCACTGCTGCTAGCCACTACTGCTTGCTTACCAATCCGCTTGCTAAAAGAGAGGTGTTTTACAGTGTAAGTAGATGTGTAAGTAGATGATTATCACGTACTGCACCCTTGAGGAGGACAGACTCATCCAGGCAACATTGAGCTTCCTTAGCTTGCTGTGACTGCTGGGGAACGGCCCAGGTTGCAGAGCCGTTTAGACCTCCGAACTGGTGTAAGCTTCCCAGGGCTCTGCAGACGCAAGGTCAATCAATTATATAGGTTAAACCCACAACCTGTGAATAAAAACTGCTCAGGGCAGCCATGAGCTCCCTAGCATGGATATGACCCATTCGGGAGATGCGAGCTAAAAGAGGCAAAAGGGGGAGACTGAACTTAACGCAGTGAATTTTGAATGCAGAGTCAAGTCGATTTTGGGCAAGACAAAGCATACATGGCATAAGAAGGGAAGGATCAAAACTGAGTGCAGATAGGCATCCACGGTGTATGATAAGTCAAATGAAAAGCCAAGCAAAAAGACAGAAAGCTTCAATGATCCGTAAGGCAAAGGCAAAACTCAAAGACCCACGAGAAAAAATCCAATTCCAGCATGCCAAAACAAATGCCGATCAATGACGTTACCTGAGAAACTCCACAAATCGCTGTGACATGCTAAGGCTGATCCTACTAATCAATGATGCTACCACAGAAACTCCACAATTGCCAAAGCTAATCCAAAGACAAATCTTCGATGCAGATATAGATATAAAGATCCGTAAGGCAAAGGCATAACTCTCAAAGACCTACCGATTCCAGATGAAAGGGCATGCCAAAACAAATCCGAATCAACGATGCAACCCCAGAAACTCCACAAATAACTGTGACATGCCAAAGCTAATCTTAATCAATGATGCTATCCCAGAACACAAATAACTGTGACATGCCAAAGCTAATCTTAATCAATGATGCTATCCCAGAAACTCCACAAACAGCTGTGACATGCATGCCAAAACTAATGATGCTACCCCAGAAACTCCACAAACATCTGTGACAAATCCTAACCAATGATGCTACCCGAGAAACTCCACAAACAGCTGTGACATGCCAAAGTAATCCTAATCAATGATGCTTCCAAGCATGCATTTATGAGAAACAAGATTGAATAGCAAGCCAAAACGTATGCAGACAGTTAAACAGAACACACCTTCACAAACTCGATGTAGCTTCCAAAGGCTGAAGGGGACGAGGCGCACTCTGTGCAGACATGGCCAACGATTTTGGATGTGCTGTTTTTGCTGCTGGGAGTTGGAAACACAGTTGCTGCTCCTCTTCCTCCTCGTCTTCCTCCGAGCACAGCACTGTGGGCTTGGAAAGCAAATCGAAGCATTATGCAGCAACACGCAAACATCACAAGAACGAGGGGACCTGTCCGACCACTGTGGAATTTCAGCAAGAATTTTGTACCGTAACCTCCGATCTCCTCGTTCGATGCAGTCCAATTCCTGTCCTCCATGCTTCCTGCAGAATAGCCCCTCTCCCTGATTCCTGCACTGTTTTCAGCCTTCTCCTGCTCATAAACAACAAGTGCTTCATTGCCAGCTTCGGCAATACCTTCTTTCCTTGCTTCAGACTCGCTATCCCCCGATGCAGTCAAAAGATTTACATTCGGAGATCCACCGGTCCAATCCTCCAAGACTTCCCTCTCTTCATCAACTTCATTTGTCATCTTCGAGCACTCTGTAACCGTTTCGGCGTCTCCTTCATCAATTTCCACCGTGTCAGAAACTTTGGCCTGAGTCTCCAATTCTCCACTCTCTGTATGCAGACTAAGCCCTTGATCCTCATAGAAAACGCCTGTTCTTTGCTCCGAGCTCGCAGTCAAGGCCAGATTTGAAAGTTGTGTACCGCGCTTGGCTCCCCTGGCAGAGACTGGCCAAGGGCTTATCTCGTGACTCTCGCAAGGAAGATCACATGGGAAAGCTTCGATCCTACTAGACTGCATTGTCTCTGCTGGCTTTGGAGCATCGACAGGTGAGCCGATTGCAAAAGGGTGTTCTCTAGCACCTGGAACGAAGTAGGTCTGATTAGAGGCGTTCATATCCAAATCAAATTGAGGTTCGCAACCCCAAATGTCTTCGAGAATTGGTGGGAAATTTCCCGTCTCTTCGTCTGCAAAAAGTTGTGCGCAGACAGACTTGCACCAATCTATAACTTGCTTCCCGACTCTCTGCAAGACGATAGGGACTCTGTCAACAGCTGCAACGGCAGAATCCATCGATTTCTTGTAAGCTGCGAGCGATATGTTCCACAACTCATCGCTACTGGCGCGGTTTTCTTGCCATGGACAAGGGAGCCAAGCCATGTCAGGCCAGATTGCTTCCAGCCCCTTCAGAAATTCTATGGCAGGCTCGCTGATATTGGGACGATTCTCGTACAAAGACGGCAAGAACTCGGGTCTGGTTGCGGATATGCAGGCTGTCATCACAAGCATGCCAGCCATAGCAATAACGATGCGTTTTCCCAGCGAGATTGCAGCGAATTCGCTCACCTTCTGCTTGCGTTCCCTTCCGGTCTCTTCTGCTTGCGGGCTTTGATCTTTCTTGGGGGAGATTGCAATTTTCTGACTATCAATGCGCTGAAGCGACGATGTAGGAGAACTCTTGTCCTCTGTCTGCTGTGGCGGGTGGTTATTGTTAGCCACCGGGTTCTGCTGCTCAAGTTCTTGCTGCGACGGGCTGCCAGCCTTGTGTCGGCAATTGCGGCAATGCTCGCATGGCGTAGACATAGCATCGTCAGCTCCAAAGGTTTGCGCCATCCTGCGAGCTTCTCCCCCAAAGCGGATGAATCGAGGGCGAATTGAGAATGGCGAATGCACAGGATGGTATGGGACTCCATCTTCTGCATCATCATCATCTGCCTCTTTTGTCTCGTCGATCGAAGCTTCTCTCAAGCGCCTCCAAAGCCACCTGCGCATCTCAGCAGAGGAGTCCCTTGACAGTACTTCATTCTCAAGCAGCTTATTCTGGATTACCTCCTGAAGCGTCAGCTCGCTTCTGTCACTTTGGGATCTTCTTCCATCTGGCGATAATACATCACTGGAGTCGCCCGAGCTCGAAATTGCCACAGAAACGTCCCGACCGCTGCGCACAGGATACGGAGAAGTCGGCCCATTCTGTGAACATCGGCTGGATTCGAAAAAGTCCCTGGCCATGTTCGGCAGATCCATTTCTTCTGGAAACGACATAGGAGCAGGGTCAGTTGAAAACACTGCCGGGATCTTCCACGAAAACACCGAAGAGATTCAGCTCAAAGCAAGCATATATACAATGAAAAACACAGAGGTGAGGGGAAACCTGTCCAGGAAACGGTAGAGCGGTGCATGTTCTGGGTGTGATCAGCGTCGTCTCAGAATTCGGAAACGATGGCAGAGATCAAACTCTAACGATGATTTGAGAGCTGGCTATGGATCAATTGATCAATCTCTTAATCTCTTTGGAGCTTGCGATCAATCTCTGATTCGATCGATTTGTCTCACAAGAAACTCCTGATCGAATTCAAATCGTCGAATTCTCTCTCAGAAGAAACTCATCATCAAACTTTGCAAGCAAATTTTCATATTCACGATTCCCAACGGCCCCTTTTACTATTTCAATTTCACCGCTTAATCGGTTGCTCGTGCACTTCCAAAATTCGACCCCCACGTTGTTGTCCTAGTGGGGAATGGGCCCCACCAGGGGAGGGATTCCCCACTGCCCGCAACCCGGAGAGTAGCCGATAGGCCCTTTCCAACCCGGAATCCCTCTCCCTCGTGTCGAGCGCCGACACGAGGGTTTCCTCACATAGCACGTGGCGGATTTGTAACCATGGTTGAGTACATATTGATAGTTGTGGGGGGTAGATTCGCCTCTGATCATCTGGCCCAATCGGATGGCTCGCATCTGATCTGAGCCGACCATGTCATAGGTAGAGCCTTTACAGATGCATTGCCTGCCCAAACATGGCATTACAAATTAGCCATAGAGCGTGAGAACACCCCAGTCGAAAGCACTACCCCTGCAGACAAGTAGACAACGACTCAAGCCCCACCCAATGGGAAAAGGGAAAACCAATGACGGGCACTAAGGACTTAGACTACCCACCACATTGTTCTCCTTGTGTCCTACTTGGCTACCATGTCATGCCCAAAATCTCCCCATCCATGGGCAACAAAATTTGGTTGCCCATGGATGGGCACCCATTCCTCCAACCAATGGCTTGCTTCTCGCCAAATGAATCCAATAAATGGGTTGTTCAGGAATTCATCCAAGATTTCTAGGAGAAAGTGTTGGAATGCTGCGGGTGCATTCTCGAGGCCAAACATCATAATACTAGATGTGAAGACACCCCATTCAATAATGAACACCTTTTTTTCTTGGTCTTCCTCTACCATGTGAACCTAGTTTTAGCCACTAAACCCACCCGGATAGGAATACATCTTGTCCAACGATGGCATCTAGCATGGAATCCATAAACGGTTATGGAAATCGATCTGTGTGACAGTTGCAACATTCAGCCAGATGATAATCAATGCACACCTACAATTTGTTGTCCTTCTTTGGGATGATAACAATGGAGGAAATCCAAGTAGCTAAGTCAATCGGGTAAATGGAGCCCACATGTAGCAACTTGTGGATCTCCTCCTCCATCTTGGCATAGTTGGGGTTCATCTGGTAATGCCCTTGAATTGGTTTTGCATCCTCTTTAAAGACAGTGTGTTATTGATAAAATTACAGGTTGATCCCCTTCACGTCGGTGTAGCTCCATACAAAAAACATCAATAAAAGAGCTTAGAAGATTCTTTAGCTTGGTTTGAAATAGTTGAGGTAAATGAGGAGCTAACGCTGACAACCTTCGCAGTTCCAAGGTTCATGTCCGTTAGGTTACCTTCTTTGACACGCTTGGAATGATGGAGCTTGCACACAAAAGACTCTTTTGCCTGAATAAGCTCGATAATGTTGGGATGGTCATCTATGTTGACATCATAATGCACATTGGAATTGGCTTTGTCACCTGTATCATCTCTTGGAGGTGGCATTTCCTGGGGGAACTGGTACTTGTCCAAGATGGACACCAATCCACATAAAAAATTGTGACAAGAGTTGGGGTGTTTCTTAGGTACTCCTCCTCGTCATCATCCATATCGATCATGTTGACTGATTCTACCACATGTGGTCAGAGGTGCACATGAACCAGTCGCTTCACCACGCTCGACCACTTAACTTTTTCGTCCCTTTCCAGATGGTGATCCAGTCGGAATGCCAGTATTGCTTCGCATAGCCCAAGCCTTCTCAAGATCGTGGGGTAGGCTCCACTAATATCCTCCATTTGGAGCACAACTATTGTTATCATGAATGTGAGGTCTGCAACTATAATGGATATGCCACAAAGTTGTAGACCCACAAGTTGTTATTACTTGGCCCTACAAGTCGTTATTATTGCTATGTTTCATAATATATTGATCCTTCAGGTTTGTCTGGGTGTAGTGGGTGGCAAAAACATGTAGGCTAACACCCATATCTAGGGCATCATCCTTTGGGATTGGTGTACTTAGCTCTCGTGGAGCGAGAAATTTGGTCATTGGCAGAAGGAAGGCACAAGATTCAATAGTTTCTCAACCGACATGTTGATGTTAATGTCCTTCAATGTACCCCAAATATCTGCACCGGTGTCATGTCGACACTAGGATTTACTACCCTAGGCTGTGGCTCACTCAACCCACCCAGGGGGAGTACCTGTTGATCATCAAGCAAATTGAAATTTCATCATTCATCATGAGAACTAGAAGTGGCCTAATGGGGGGCTAGAGTTCTTCGACCAATTAGGATATCATCGTGAAAACTTCTTCTTGAACCTACCAGGCATATGGCGGTTTTATTTATAGACGGAATGCCCTTTTGGCAATGCAGGCCCGATAGAATGTTCATTGCTCTTGTCACAACATTGACAACAACAACATCATCGGTACTAGTTTGGATCAAGAAGAGCCTCAATGTGCACGGCATTAATCTGAGGCACAATAGGAGGGGTTGCCATCACTATTTGCATGTGTATTTGCTCCTTCTCGATCTAGTGCCATTTAAGCCTTTTGCATTTGGTCTTGCAATGATCAAGCATACTACTGTAGTAGCCTGGAGGGGAGGTATGACATTTAAAGTCTGTTGTTGCTAAGGACAATAAGGATGACCATCCACCACGGGAGCTAGGGCAAGGGTCACAATCGAAGCCAAAGCAATAGCTGGGGTTTGAATGGGGGCAGTTGTTGCCTTGCATGAATTTTAGTGGCACACATCGGTTGTGTAAGCAATAGTTTATCAAATTGTGCACCAAGGCTGCATTCGTAGGGCATTATTTTGGGCCATGCCTATTGTTCCAGCATTTGGCACACCACACACTTGGCAAAATTGCCATGCCATCTTCAAAGAAATGTGCATTAACCACCATCTTCTTCTTTCCATGGCACCACTTGACGTTGTCTTCCAAATTACTGGTCTTAGATTCAGAAGCAAAAGATAGAGGAATGTTTGTTGGATTTCTTAGTGCTAGAACATGGCGCCTAGTGGGATTAACATTTGGTCTACTCGACAGGCGCTGTCGAGAATGTTTTCAACTATCAGCTGCGCAATATCTATGGAAGCCACAACTTGTCTTAGTTTCTTGTTAAGACCATGAACAAAGTAAGAGTTTAGGACTTATACTATTGGGCGATTGGCTTGTGGTAGCCACGGTTCTAAAGCAAGCAGTTTTTGGCAACTTACTCATTCAAACATTAGTTGTGCAATATCTACGGAAGCCACAACTTAGTTTAGTTTCTTGTTAAGACCATCAATGAAGTAAGAATTTAGGACTCCCGATAGTAGCCAATTTTAGAGTGAGTGGGACTTTGGCCACGTCTTCATCCAATGACATATCCTTCTGATCCATGTGACCTAGCTTGCAGAGGATGTGGACCATGATCTTTTCATTGTGATACTGATTCAAAAAGGCCTCTTGGAGGAACGAAAACATTAAGGAAGTAGCCTAAGCCATGCTGGGCAACCCAAAAAGCCACTTTGCTATTGAGCATTGGCAAGAATGTTGCAATCTTTAGCGCTTTGTTTCATTGCGCTACTGTGATAGTGCTTGTCAAGCACTTTCAAACATCATAATATGGGCATCGGCATTGTTAGAATCATGGCTCGAGAATGTAGGATACTGAACCATCATGGGAGTGCGGGGACGTGCCGGAGCACAAGGCATAAAATGCTGAAATACTATTGGGGGAGCATATGATGGTGGGTATGGGGATCCAATCCACGCCTCCTTCTAGAAAATGCAAGAAAGCATTATGTGAGCCTTCATAAGGCTCTCGTTAGAGAGGTCGTTGTAGTTGATTGAATTGACGGCATGCTTTCTCGCACTGCAAACATCATGAGCTCTTAGCAGATCACTGTTGCCAAAGTATTAACATGATAAATTCTAGGATAACAAAATGTATCGAGATGAGTGTTTGCACACACATAGTCCTGAATCGAAAATGCAACAACAAGCCGAGATGAAACGTAACAGCGTGTTGGGTTAGAATACTCATACAACGAGTGACAAAAATCAAAGACAAAGTGAAACGGATAAACAAAATTGAATAGAAATAAATTCTAAACCAAGAATGAACTATAAGAGTTTGATAAAGGAATACTACGCCCAATGTTCCCGTGGATATACTTCTCCTCTTCCCACCAACAGTCATTTAGGACGTGGGATGCCGTTGCATGTTTAATCAAGGAGATGTTCAAAACATTTGACACACAGCTGCCCTAGGCGTAACTGTCTCCAATCGCCTAAATGAGCTATTGGCGGGGCCATAAAGGCCTTGACAGATGAGGCTCTGACTAGGAGTCCCCTAGGATTCAGATGACTTTGGCTAAGGTTGGAGTTCCCAGTGTTACCAAGTCGCGGGTCGCGGATAGGTAACACACATTTTCTTGAGTAAGAAAATGGGCTATGAGTTTCTTTCTTATGAGTTCTTATGCAAAAAAATGTGAACGAGGTCCTTTCTCTAAATGCTTGAGGGGCACCCACTTTCAAGTCCATCACATCATAAAGTGGTGGGATCTCACTTTAAAAATAGGTGCTTAGTTGCTCTCTTTCTCACCTTGTCAATGATAAAGCATTGAATTTTGGGGCATTTGCTCTCATTCTTTCTTGCCTTGTTAAATTTGGGATGCTGATTTATTGAACAACTACACATTGGAATGCAACTCCTCATTTTTAGGTTGCTATAAGCATTTTCATCCTTGACATGGCCAAGAGCATGTGAGAATGCTCTCTTGCAAGTGTCACTTATCTCCTAAGCTTGGTGTTGCACAGGCAGCTTTGGAGACCCCCGTGAGATGGCTTGAACATAGAGTAGATGGTGATACAATGAGAAGCAACATTGAGCTCTATAGAACATCATGTCACATTTCCTAAGGTCTAGTGGTTGCTTGGAAGACATACATATGATGGAAGGGAAGAATCAAGTTGAGAGGAAATGAGAAGTTAATAGGGAGATCCCTTGTGCTCAACTTTCTTTTAAAAAGGAAAATGTCCTTTGTCCATTTACAAAGCACCAAGAACATGAGGCTCAAGATTTCAATTTTGCTTGGCCAAATCCCTAAGTCTCCATTCAGCCACATCATTGATCAATATTCAAGATACAAGCAAGCATCAAAACTACATCCCTTTCTTGGGGAAAAAATGTAGAACTAGAAGTTTAAATGCAAAAGGCAAGATGATTCTGAGTAAAGTATAGGGAGTATAAGAATGTTCCTTTTAATGTCCACTGCTAGACTAGGCAACGATGTGAAGCCTCTAGTTTAACTTAGTATATCCTTCCAAAATACCTTTCACATAATTATTTCTTCTTGGAATGCCTTTAGAAGTGTATTCCAAGCACTATGAGCCACTAGGCAAGCCTAAAATATTCTTTATTGCTCTCTTGCATAAGCAAGATGGTAGGTCTATTTGCATTAGTTGAACTTAAGAAAGCTCAAGTCAGTATCTCCATTACGTAAAATTGAATTTGGGGGATTCCAAATCTGCCATAATTTATAATCACCTTTGTCAAATTGTAGGGGAGTCACAATTGCTCCAAGTTTTGGTACACCATTCTGGTCACATGTTACTAATGATAATTTAATGATGAAGACAACTTGTAGATTAAATTTATAAAAGTATTTTCTAGCTTTATCTGAAACCCCAAGCTTTTTATAAGCCCTTGGATCACACCCTCCTTACATCTTCGTAGGGGTGGACCCACCTTTGATCTCTCAACAAGATCCTTAGAGATTCATTGATCAAGTTATCTCCTATCAACCTATGTGAAACTTGTAATTTTTTTTTGTAGTGGAGTAATCCATATTAAGATTGTGGTATAAGTCCACCCTTTGTGGTGAGTACAAATGTAAGAGTCCCCTAGGGGACAGGTGCCAAAATGGCCTCAATAAAGTGGTTATCCTCAGAGGAGACAGGGAGAGAATTTATTACCTTTTGTGCTATATCAAGTAGTTCTAGAGAATCTATTAGCCATGTCATTACAAGTAGACCACGTATCAAATAAGAATTGGTAGAGATGCTAGGATTCATCAAGTAATACCCTACTTCACCCCAATTTTTCCAATGATTTGGTGAACAATAGATGTCTGTGTAGCATCTCCCAAACAAACAACAATTACAAACAATGAATGGAATAAGATCCCAAATTTCATAGACCAATTGGGCCCTCATGTCACTGTTTGTCACTTCAATAATGTCATCGAATACCATCAATGGGATGATAGCCAAAAAGCTTACAAATTGCAGATACGGTTGGAGGGCATAGATACCACTTAACACTCTTTGCAACTTGATATGTTCAAATAGAATTGGCATGTTATCCATGACCAATAAGTTCGACCTTTCATTATCATTGGATTACCCACCCCATGGTTTTTCTTGGCATAGATAACAACTAGCTCATCCTCAGTCCATTGCATCTATAAGCTTGTCTTAGTTACCTCTCCATGTTCAAAATGCACAACTTATCAACCCCTTGCCATAGGCATCCCTACCAAACTGTGAGATCCATATATCTAACAACTATTACACAAATATCCTAATATCATCGCAGATCCAAATAAGCCTTCTCAAATAGTAGCTCCAATCATCCATTCAATTTGAACCACTGTAGTCATCCCATTAAGAAATTTTCAATGACAATCACCTAAGGAAGCACAAGTCATCTTGAAATTCATCAAAGGACTCTAGATATAAGTCATTCTATCATTCAAGAGTTCATGGGCATTGAAACACCACTTGGCCAAGAAAACATTTAGGTATCTAAGGAGTGCATTGATTCTAGGCCACCTCAATGCCAGCATGGAAAATGACATTTACAAATTACTGTGAATCAAATGCCTTTTGGATCAACTAGTGGCCAAAAATTTTCATTCACTTAACCTCATAGCAACATATTGGCAGATTCCATTCAACCCTTTAGACAATCATAAGTCTTCCTTATCAATAATTGGGGGGTTATATGAATTCATTGACAATTTTCCCATGGCTACTTTACCCTTTCCTTGAACAGAATTCAGTGAGTTATTAGCCACATGTATAATACACTCTTGAACCTTTCAAAGGTTTCATTTGTGTGAACCATTCTTTCTTGCCTAGCATATGAGATGCTACTCCACTATCAACATACCATGGGTTCTAACTAGTTTCTCCTATATTGTCGACATGGTAATTGCATTTACCTTTTGACTTGTAAAGGGATATGATTTTTATTCTTCCAAAGTTTCAAATGACAATATACATGCTTTCCCTATTAGCTTTAACCATGACCTTGCTCTTGTTGATTGGCATAATGACCATGATTTTGTTTTTCACCATGATAATTTCAAATTCCTCTGAAATTTCCTCTACTGTTGTTGAATCATCCACCTTGATCATAGTGTTTCTTTGTACAATCTCTTTCAAATGCCCAAATTTTTGACAATAGTTACATTATATGCATGATGCATTTGTTGAATTTCCTCTAGCTTGAAAATTTACTGAATTATTACTTCTATTTTGAGAGTTACCTCTTGAATCGTCATGCTAATGATCGATATGTTGTCTATTCTGTTATCAATGTTGAAAATTTACTCTATTTGAATTATTACTTCTATTTTTGAGAGTTACCTCTTGAATCCTCATGTTGATGATTGATTTGTTGTCTATTTTGTTATCGATGTTGAGGCTGATATCCACCACTTGTAATTCTTGATTTGCCTCTTCCTCTACCTTTTTGGCAGGCTAAAAAAGCTTGTTCACTTGATTGCCCTTTCCTAGCTTAGCTACATGTGTACTTAATTCTTCAATCAACAAGATTACTATAGTTCTTCTAGTGTTGGCACTTGGTATCGAATAGCTATGCTGTGAACCAAGCTTTTGCTCTATCAAATATAGCGTCCTTGAAATAGATGTAGTTAAAACTCATAAGCTTGTCAAGGAATGACTTATAGGATGAAATATTCTCAAATCCTAGCCCTACGTTACATGGTTACCAAATAAAGAACAACGTGATGCACACAAATTCACAAATGCAAATTGTACAAAAAATGCTTCTTGATTACGCATAGCTATCAAGGAGCTTCAATCCTATTTGACCATTGTCAAACTATTATAACACATTAGTTGTTGTGACATGTGAGCACTCTGGATTATTAAACATCACCAACACCTTCTAGGATATGGTGAACTTCATCTTCCATGATCTCTTAAAAAAGAAAGTACTCGTAGTGTACATAGATGACATTTTGATACACACTAATACTTGGGAGGAGCGGTTGCAACCTGTAGAAGCCATGCTCAACTATCTTCAAGCATATAGACTTGAAGTTGTACAATGCTCGTACTATGCATAAATGACATTTAATTATATATAAGCTTCGAGAAGAAGCACTTAGATTGTTGTCCAAACAAACTATGCACATATGCAATCACAATTTAGACCTAACTCGCACGCTCATAAACTTAGCCTTCTGCCCACCCTTTAGAATAATGATCTACACTTGAAATCCATCATACTTTCTCTTTGCTAGGCAATAAATCAATCTAACAACTATAATTTCATTCTTAGGCATAATCTATTATACTACTATTTCCACAACCTTCACCCAACGATATGTGTCTTTGAACCTTTATTCACTCATTATGTAGATTATTATCATGCTCATCCTTGGATCAAGCCCCTAGGTTTGCATCAAGTGCTTTCTTTCCTTAGACAAAATGTGTACTAGCCAACATGCATCATACAGTGTCTAATCGGATGGGGCATTGGCTCTTTAATAAGCTTTTATGAATTCTTTATATTTTAACTATAAAAAATGTATTGGGAGGACTTTGCGTTGCTACTTTATGCAATTCTAAGGGTATGTGTGTGAGAAGGGAAAGGGGGAGGGGGCATTGGCCCCTTAATGTGCTTGTATAAATTCTTCCTTTAGGACCTTTAAAATGTATTGGAAGGATTGAATTGCTAGTTTGTGTTGGTCCATTAACACACATATATAATTTTTCATTCGTGAAACAATAAGACCAGATATCAAGATATTATGAAAAGAATTTGTATGGAGCTAACATGAATCGATGCATATGCTTATTTTTCTATTCAAGCAGAAATGGTTGAGAAGCTAACAAACATGCGCATGTGCACACACACGTATGCTAGTTGTTTAATACCTTAAGAGGATGTGATTTTAAAACACCAAAGCTTTTGTGAGTCTTTGGAGTTCACTTGCAACCTAGACTTCCTTATCTTTATGCAATTTGAATTTTTTATAAAGTCCTTACAAAAATTAGATTGATTATGGCTACTTGTTTAAAGTAACAAGGGTCTCAAAGAGGTCGAGTTAGTGTCAAGGCCATGCTACGAATAGACCACGAGCAATGGATTTAAGTTGGAATTTAAATGATTTAATGGAAGTTATATAAATCATAAAAAAGGAGGGGGGGGGGATTGGTCCCTTAATGTGCAGGTATGAATTCTTCCTTGGGGCTCTAAAAATTGAATTGCTAGTTTTTGTAAGTTAGTTAACACATATATAACATTTTGCATCTTGTGAAACACAATAAGACCTGAGATTAAGACAATTTCACGAGAAGTAGAGAGTTGACTTGAATAGGGCCCCCAAGTCGATAAAAAGCACCTATTAATTAATCAGTCTTGCGTGGGGGGGGGTAGTAAATGGCAAAATATTAGGGATAAAGGGGTGAGGGGGAGGGGCATTAATCATTTTTACGTGTCAGGGGGGGGGGGAGCTTGAATTAAATAAAGGGGTGGAGGGGGAATGGTTCCTATTCATGCAAGAATGGTTGAAAAGTTAATACATGCACGCGCGTGTGAGCATGCACACATAGACACACACATGCTGGTTGTTTGACACCTCAAAAGGATGTAATTTTTAATGACCAATGCTTTCGTGAGCCTCTTGAGTTCATTCACAACCTGTTTTCCTTATCTTTGTGCAAATTTAGAAGTTCCATAAAACTTGTAAAACTTCTCTAAAACCTATTACCAGAGATTAGCGTTCCCATTGGATTTTGAATGATTTAGTACAAGTTACACGAAACATAAAGACTTTAATTTCTCTCATAGAGAAGAGAAGAGGACTCTAAATTTGCTTGAAGCTTTTGACTTTATTACTCTCTAGACTAAGGTAAGTTGCAAGATTTAAAGTAACAAATAAGAAAGATGTTTCACAAGTTTTCAATTACAAATATGAAAAGGATAGATGCACAAATTTAAGATTTAAAAAATCAACCTTGCATTTGATTTTTGTTTTGGTAAAGGTTAAAATCAAGACCTCAATTTAACCATGGATACTAACTGTGTTGTATTCTTAGGAAAACTTTACCATTTTCCTAATGAAATAATTGATATCTTTTGAGACTTCTCCACCTTTTCTCTATAAACTTAGTTAAATTAAGAGAACCATAAAACAACTTACTTACCTTTGACGTCCCAAAATTTAAAGGTGTCCAAAGATCCAAAATTTTTTGGTGGAGAAATTGTTCATTGTGGAGTTTTTAACTTAATTGACAAATAGGGAAAGCTGTTGCAATTTCTTAGATCTTGGCATTACTCAACCTTCTTGGGTCTTTGTACTCGATGTTTACAATAAACAACAATAACATGTTATACATAACACGTTTGCCTCACATTATCTGAAACTCTGGTGAATAGGTAAATATAAAGTGATGACTTCTCAATTCTATAGGCTCTTATCTGTGCACAAATGCTTAGGTAAACAAGTATAAAAAAGACTCCAGTACACTCTATATCGTAGTCACTATATTTAGGCCTTAGGAAAGGTTAAGATTCTTGAACATAAAGTGGAAAGCTTCAAAGCCCATTTCTTCTTAGTTCGTATGTTTGTACTATGTTTGCACGTCCTCTAATCTTAGGTTGTGTCTGTGTGAGAGACAGAAATTTCATTAGAATTGACCACTATTCTCTTCTCACAAATGCCCACCTTAGATAAGATTCATTAAAACTATAGCGCACCCCATCTCCCTACCTCTACCATATAGAAAGGTATACAGAGTTAGAGAAGAACAGCGACACATCCGTCCTCACACGGTCACTTAACTAACCCCACCCACCAAGGAAAAACAAAAGCTTTCAATGCTTCCTCCATTAAATACATTGTAGGTAGAGGTTGATGATTGGCTAGCTAAAATCCAATCCACGACCAGGCTACTAATTAGCATCAGAGAGCTTTTTTCCCAACTCACAAACATATGACAACCTTAAAAGATGCCATCCATCAAAGTCACCACACGGCACAGTGTTAGGTATAACTCCTCTACAAGAAGGAGAGGAGAACACACGAGAGAAAACATGCAGAAGAGACAGAGGAAAGAACAGTATTTGCAACCAATTGGTCTACAAGCAAGATGCATTACACAAACAAAGTATTCCTCCAAATTTTTTGAGTCATTGGGGAAACATTCTGCCATCAAAGACATCTACCTCATTGCCTACACACTCTTTCCCGTCTAAACCAGAAACAATAACTGCACAGGGTGATATACCTTGAAAAGCCTGTGATTTTATTAAAAGATGATATCTGTGTCAAACTTTTTTTAATAACTCAATAATATACAAAAGGAAAATGGACCCACACTTAACGATCTTATGCACTAATCAGGATTCTAAATCAAGTTTTATCTTCTGTACAAGCATGTACTGCATTATGAAAAGAGCCAGACTCCAGTACTGTCCTGCTCACCATGTAGCCTTTTTTGCTATGGCCAAGGTCTTCTGCAAGCACCATGACGACATCACTCTGTAGATATCAACTTGAAATGGTGATTCTAGAAAAGCTGACTCAAAGCAAACTTATCCAATGAGCAGCTTTGCCATAGCTATAGACGTTGCTCCGTCCCAGACCACTTGTTGAACATTGTCTGTTACCAAATCCAAACACCCGAGCATCAACAGATCCATGACATGAAATTTCAAATACAAATATCCAGCATCAAAAGATCCAAGCATGAAATCTCAAGAGTATTAAGAATCAATCAATCCAGAACAGTAGCTATACAGCCCAAATAAAAAGTCTCTCTGGACAACACGTTCAGTCTTCTGCTGTTAACATAGCATGACAATCACCTGCAGAGGCAGACAAAGCTGCATAAGCAGGAATTTCACAATCCCACATGAAGGAACTCAGAATATATCAATACTTGCACCCTGATATTGTGTCAATGAAGATTAGAGGTGTATTGCAAATAATCTTTCCATACCAGTTGCATCAAGTGTCATGCACATAAACTGGACAAAGAACCGCTGATGGGCTTGACGACAGAAAGAACAGGATTCTCTTCAGGGATAAACACTGACTGTGCAGCCATCTCCTGTACACAATAAATGGCCTGCTACCAACTTTAGAAAATATAACGCAGCACAATGTAGTCCATTGAAGCCTAGTTGATGTGATTAATATTTCTGGTTGAGGTAAATCTGCTAGACAAGATCATTTAGCTTTGGAAAGCCTTCGTAGTTGTCTCAGGTTCGTCTTTTTACTGTATACCTTCAAACCAGTTTATCTTGAACCACCAGTCACACCCTTATCACCAACCATCTTTAATGACAGCAGAGCTTGAGACCTTATTTGACTAAGCTTTCGCTCACAATTCAAAACATTCTTCTCAATAGCCCTCCAACTGTGCTTGATATTAGCTTCAACCAATGTTGTTAAGTTTGAAGACTGAATATGGGTAACTTCTTCGGCCAAGGTCCTCTGCATGTCTGCCGCACAAATGGAGATAGATCTCAACCCTTTGTTAGTGGCACTAACAATTACAGGCGCAGAAGATTTTGCGAAGTAGAACGCCTCACAAGTTGCACATGATAGAGCTGCATCAAATAACGTAAAGTACTCAATCAGCATTCCTTCAAGCAAGAGCCTAGATACATTGTTGTCAGAATAAGTCGGCCACACCAAACAGGCAACACAGTAGCGCCTCCACATTAAACACTCAGCATAATCAAGCAGCAAACTTCTCTGACACGCTCATTAAGATAACTCTCCGGTGTGCATTGATCTGGAAATTCATATCTAAAAGATCAGAGAGCTTATCTGGGAGCACAGATCCATAAGCTTCCACACAAATATGAGTATGCGATCTTTGCATTCCAAACTGATAACAGGCCAGGGATTGCCCTCACACAACCGGTCAGTACATTAAAGGCACCGCAACATGTGACATAGAATGCGCACAGGGATACATGAACTGGATTGAAGAGGGTTAACTGTCCCCCTCATAATGCAGTAAAAGGTTCGCTATACCAATGCATCGCATAAAAAATTAATACCTAAAAGACAAACTTTGTTAGAATGGGCAGGTACCCTTGAATGAAGTCATTCGGAGATCAGAACTCTCTTCCATGAAGGGCACCCAATCGATGTAGCTTAACGAGTATGTTGAGCAATCAATTGTGGGAAGCAATCGATGCTTGACCGTCCGTAAGCAATGGCATAATTCGAAAGGAGACACAATATTTTAAAATGATCAAGAGTGCCATGATCCAAGGACACATGAGTCACTACGCAAGGGATAATGTAAGAAAGCCATCGTGCTTGTGCTTCCAGGAAGCAACGAGGAGTTTCCAGTCGTTCCGAAATAATTCCACGACATAGTGCGACCTCAGGTGCAGCTACGCAAGCAAACATAGGAAGAGAGAAAATGGAAGGAAAGAGAGGAACCGTTGAAAGGAAGGGAGGTAAGGCCACTGGAAGGGAGGCCGATGCCGAAGCCAACGAAGGTGACGCCGATGCTGAAGCCGAGGCCACAGCCACCACCGACGAATCCAACAGAGGAAGGGCCAAAGCCAGGACCCCAGCCAACGCCACAGCCTAAGCCAAGGCCAAGGCCCCAGAAAGCTCCGTAGGTGGGGTGGACGGGGTTCCAGCGTTTGTAACGCCGGAACAGGCCGATGATGGTCATGGCTTTTGGCTCAGGTCTTCTTCTTCAAATCTTCTCAGTACATCGTACATACACAAAACAAGGTGCATTTCATTCCATACTATCTTGTCACTTGTTGCACCATCCATTGTTGTTGGTTCTTTTATTACTTGTCTCAAATTGTATTTTGTCTTCAACCTATCACGTTGTGATGAAATCGACGAGTTGATGAAATCGACGAGTTGTCACTATGAATATTGACTTCTCCTAGGATTTTAGTTGGAAACTTATGTTTTCATTTCTAAATCATATTTTCCAAGATATTACTGAGTGTTGATTGTGGTGCGGAAGGGTGTTTATAAACATCAATGATTGCAAAACTTGGAGCTTCATCCTATAGTCAACAAACACTCGCACCTTGTTTTTGTAATGTATTCCTGCATTTGTAATTCTACATTATTTTTATAACATGCTGCTATTCCAACTCCATTCATGTACTGCAAAGTTGTGAAATTTTCAAGGGAGAGCGAATCATTATTTTGGCAATGAAGTTCTTGGAGGCACAATATTGTTGCGCTCATCAAGCTTTTGTCAGTATTTAAAGATTGCAATGTCATCTGTGCGGGTTCGTTTATAGAGTGATTTATTTGTTGTGGAATCCATTTTCGAAGTGATCTCAAGCGTTCCATTTCTTTTACTATGTTCTTATCTATTTTGATGTGTTTAGGCTTAAGTGGATTGATGAGAAATAGATTTTTTGGATCACGAACACGTGAAAGTGCTGTGTATGTAAGACCATGTGTCTTGATGAAGGAAGGATCAAATGCAAGATAGTCCATTGTTAGTCCTTGTGAACGATGAATTGTTCTTGCTGCTGCTACTGCTGGTTGTAGTGGAAATTGCCGTCTAGTAATAGTATATAAATGATTTTTTCCAATTTGAAATTCTCTTGTGATCTGAAATATTGGTGTCCATTGTGGAGGAATGTTTTCAGTGTAGAGGTTTTTGTTCTCCATTCACCAAACCATCGTCAATGTCCAAATTTCTTGAACAAATTTCTATAATTATTCCTGGTTTTAGGCTCAATATGTGGTGCAATCTCGATGTGTTCTTTGGAGATGTAGGAATGTTTATTGTTTTGCTACATGTTTTATGTCTTTTGTCAATTGCTTTGAAGATGTGTGGATTCTCCTTAAGCAATGAGAAGACTTCTTCATTGTGTGCATCTTTTGAAGCATTTGTGTAGAATAAGTAGGGAATATCTTCTTTTTTTAATGGTTGACGAAAGTATCTATTGTTGAGATATGAGATGTCTTCAAGAGTGTGTTCCCCAATTCTAATGTGATTTAGTATGTCTATGTATATATTGTCTTTTTGTTGTAGGTTCTCTTTTTAACAGTAATGTTGGTTGGGAAATAGATGATTGAATTGAACAAATGTACTCTACCTCGATCATATTTAATGCTTTTAGAAAGGATAAGTAATCAAGTGTTATTGTTGTTTGTTCAAGTAGAAGATTTTCAAATTTTCCCATATTTTTTTTGAGAGTTTTTTTGTCAATATCTTCTTGCGAAGGCTCCAAGATTTGTGTCTTCTTCATAGGCAAACGTGGAAATCCAAATCTACATTTAGTTTTCTTCTTGAAGCAAGTTTTTGGATGTTTATACATTTGTATTTCTTGTTTCTCATGGGGGAATTCCATGATATTTGTAGAGATGTATTTATCAACAAAATTTTCTATGTCATGGTTTGAATCAATTCCAATTCTGGGAGAATTTTATACCCACAATAGTCCATGATCATGTTGGCTACCTCTGTTCTGGAATTCTGTTACAAAGAAGAAGTCGTTCACTTTTCCTAGTATTATGTCATCTTTTCTTAATAATGTCTTAAAAGCTTGGAATTTGTGTACGTAGTATTGTGCTGTTGTGATTGGATCTGATCTTATCAAATTATACACTTCTATATTGGAGTTTGAATTTTTGTGATGAAGATAGTTTTTTTAAACATTGTAGAAGTGGTTCCCAAAGCTTCTCTGCAGCAGATAGTGTTATGAAGACACATAGTGGCCCTAATTGTCTTAACATTGCAAATACATTTTTTTAAAGATGGTGCTTATCAATAGAAGTTCTGAGATGTGTCACGAAATCCTATATTTGATTGAAGAAGCTTTTCAATGTTAGTATCCAAGAGAGCATCTTTGACTTGCAATGTTTTACCCTTCGTTTGTGCTTTTCGCATTTGAAGCCAAGATGAAGAAAGAATTTGTCGTACCAATATTTTCATTGTTTTGAAGAAGAGGTTGTTCATGGACATTGCAAATCGACGATCTACATTTAATAATTCCCAAGTAGCAATGGTTTGGTATGATGTGCATTCTGAAATAGCATAGTTCCTTTTTTGTCCAAAGAAAAGTTTGGGGTATGCTAATTCTTCACAATATTTGTCTTTAAAAATACTTAGGGGGGAAAAGCCTTCAGAAGGAGCAACTACAATAGTTTGATCTTCGAAATCCACAACTTGTTGGCTTGCATATATACCGTGAACAAGAGTATTTGTTGCATAATCATCTTCGTCAATTTGCATGTGCTGTTCAATATTTTGTTGCGATGGTTCTTCTTGTTGTTGAATGTTTTTAATATGACTTTCCCAAAGAGGATTTACTTTCACATCATTTTCTTTATAGAGTGGCGTGTTTAATAATTCAGTTAATGCAAGCATAGGCAATGTTGGATGTACTATACCACTCATGTAGCTATGTTTATATGATAGCTTCCGTTTTATTGCCACACAGCTTACTCTGTCATTGTCCCCTATGAACCTTGGCAATACCTTTTGGGCTCTATCAACATCTGCAAACACATTCACAACACTTCCATGTAGACCATATTGTCCTTCATAGGAAAGCTCACGTATTTGTGCAAATGGTATACGAATGAAAATTAGTCATGCTTCTACTTCGTTGAGTTTGCTAGTGGAAGGTACTTTAGTTGCCATTTGTAAGGTTGTCTAATTTAGTAATGGCATCTTGTTTTTGTTAACATCCCTGTTACAAATAGAACACAAGTAGTTATTTTGAGATTTAATTGTTGATAATGTAAGACCATTGCTTTGTAAAAATATTGCTTTTTGGCCTTTTAGTTTTTTCAATTTGGACAAAAATTTGAGTGATCCACAACAAATACATGCAAATGATGGAGCATCCAATATTTTCTTCCAATATTGTTCTTGAAATATATTTGTAGTTCTTTTTCTTTTTCTTGCATAATTTGGTTTTTGAGATGGTTCATCTTTTTCGAGTAAGTTTGATGGATCTAAATTTGCATTTGGGTGAACTTTTTTTTTGCATTTTGTATATTTTGTTTAGAACTCCTTGCATTGAATAAGATGTTTCTTCAAATGCTTGCAAAAACAATGTACCTACTCCTTTTGCTGAGAGATAATGGTTTTGTAACAATATTTCTTGTAGTTTATTTACATCTTTTTCATTCCATGTTTTGTATGTTCGTTTATTTTCCAAACAAATTAGTGGAGTTATTGTATAAATATTACTTGATTGATCTAATAACAAAGTATGTTTACCATTTCTTTTCCTAGATCCTATTGATAATTTATTTTTGATAGTAACTCCATTATAAAATAGCAATGCAAAGGATGTACCAAACATAATGTTGATTCTTTTAAGAATATCAACAATCATTGCAAGTGAAGTTGAAGATGTTTGGACTAAATTTTGTACTTCGTCTATTGTTAACAATGACTTCTTGCAAATTGTTTGCAAGATGTACCATGGACCACCTAAATTTTCAAAATCTGAAATAATGTTCTCAAACAAAAACTTCAATATTTGTTTAGGTAAAGCTTGGAAAATTTTTCAAAAGACAAAGAATGACATTTGTGTTAAAAGGATATGCTAAGTCAAAAGCTTCATCTTTTTTAAATTGTCTTCTATGAAGAAGTACTTCAATATTCATTGTTACAATCACATGTAATTTTTAATTTAATCGATCCAAAAGTAGAGAAATAAGAATAGTCTTTAATTAAAATTGAAACTGTAGGAGTACTTTATAGAAGTAAATAAAAAGATTATGCATTAGGATCAAATGCAATTACAAAGCCAGAGCTATTGATAGTGAAGCTTCCACTAGGTTTTGTAGCTTTGAGCTTGTTGCGTGCCATCACAAGATCTTCTTCATACATTTGTAGAAAAGGAACACCTAATGACAATATGATGTCCACATAAGGGCCTCGAACATGAATCGGAACTTGCTCTCCATTGCGTTGCACTATGTCTCTTGTCAAACTTGCAACTTGTTCGACATTTTGAGGGCCTTTGCAAGAATAGCAATATGGGCAAAGTGGATCTCTACTTACACGAAATCCTCCACAAGTCTCATAAACATGCTCCACAAGATTTGCATTGACATTCATGAAGTACAAAATTCCAAATTCCTGCACTTGCGAAAGAATGTGTTAGTACTCAATTGTTGGGTTTCTAGAATTAAGAGGGTAGATGTAAAATATGTACCTTTGTGCCATAGCCTAGTCGAGCAACTTGACTAGTAAAAGCTGGCTGCAAGCTATCTTTGGTTGGGACATCAGAAACCTCAGCCAAAATAGTGAAGTCAAACACACAAATTGTGTTTTTGGCCTTGAGGAATGAAACGTTCTTTAAGATGTACATAACCACACCTTCATCATTGAACTCTTGCACAAGTTGAGTCAATGTGGGTTTTCTTTCATTGACAAATGACAACTACAAAAAAAGATTGAAAGTAAGAAAAAATATTTATGTTGGAGTAGTGAAGATAACATTAACAATTCTTACTTACTACAGCTCTATCTTCATCCCTTGGGCTGTCAGCAATAATAATCTGGTCCGCCATGCTTTCTTCGTTTGCCACTTTGATTATCACAATTGCAATTGTACCCATGACATTTGAAATACTCAATCTGCCAAAGTTTATATTCTTTACTGCCCACAAGACGTATGTGCATATAGGATGGTCGGGTAGCAAACATAGATTTCCCTCAAAAGGCTTTCCTCTGATGATGCAAGTTGTTGCATCAACAAGTAAGGAGAATCTAGATGTTCCTCCTTCCATAGGTCCTTTTACTACAACACTTGCACCCTCTATTCTATAAAATTCTCCAACTTGTAAGAAGTTTACAAAGTGATGAACATAAGTGGAGGGTATGAGTAAGGTGACTGTGTGAGAACAAAACCTATTAGTAAAGTCTCCCTTCAAAAAAGGTGGATACTTTGGATTTACTACTTTGTAAGTGCCATATTTACAAAGTAGCATCCCCTCAAACACAAACCTATGAGGAGTGCAATCCAAAAGTTGAGTTATGCTAAGTTGAGCTAAAGAGTTACCTTTGCAAATCAATTGTTTGCTTGCTGCAAGGTATAAAGGGGACGAAAGTAAGCTATACTTTATTTAAAAAAACTTCATTAAAAAAAAAATTAATATCATAAGAGAATTTCCTTGCAATTTTATTCTAATTCAAAATAAATATACAATTGAAACTCTATCATAAATTATGCACAAATAAAATTGCAAAGGCTAGAGTGTTAAAAAAATTATACATTTAAATATTTAATAAGATTTATATGACAATGACCCCAAACATAACATAAATACTAAATGAAAAATTATACAATGAAAGAGAGAGCATCAATATTTTGATGCCAATGTACTTGTCATAATAATCCCAATTGCAATGTTAATATAATAGAGCATTAATCAATAATAATCACATCTTTTATGCCTTTTTTGGATGGCACAAGTTGTGGTTCTTCACTCTTTGATTTCTTAGGAACATGTTTACATTCGACATGAGATGTTATGGTGGACTTAAATTTAACAGACTCCGGGTTTTCACGTACTAGCTGCTTCACTGATACAAAAAGAAAAGAAAAGAAAAATTAAACAACATTCAAAAACATAATAAATTCCAATAAAGTTTTGAAATTACCTTGAGCATATGCCTCTTGGGCCACTTCAAGGAAAGAATGCTTCAAAGAACGTCGTGGATTCTTCTTGATAGGTGAGTTCTTTACCAAATTCTCCTTTTGGGGCTACCGACAACAAAGGGTGTTGACCTTGGACTAGGTGGGGATGTTAATTTCTCGGCATAAGAGCAAACAGAGGCAACAAGTGTCCCTAAACAAATATAATTTGATTTAGTAAAGGTTGGAAGATTCTACAAAATATAAACACAAGCAATATGAAAACAAAACATGCATAACCTTCTTCTATAATTGTTTACCACCTAAAGAAAATATTGTTTCTAAAATCATTAACTAATACTAAACTATAATATTTGTTGTCTGGCAATTGCACAACAGAATAGTAAACATGATAGCATTATTAAATACACTTCAAATGACAAAATATTAGAAATATAAATGATGTTGAAAAGTAAAGTGGATCCTACCTTTGTAAATAAAGGTAAAGTCAAAAGTTTAATATTTACCTTGCAAAAGTAGATTCGGAATATTAATACTGTAAGGGAATTCAAAATTGACGGTACTTTCTCTGCCTGCTGTAACTGGTATGACAATGGTTTTTTTTAAACTGCAATAATGCAGTCCAATATTCACACCAAATTTGGCGCAAGCAAGCACAATCCAACGAATCTAGCATGCGCACTACGCTATGCTTGGATTCTCATTCAATACAGTTGAGGATGAGCGGCAGTAGAGGTAGGAGATGATAGGAAGGAGAATGGTACATACTTACGAGTGACGCATTAGTGAGTACGACAGAGAGATTAGGGAGGAAAAGATAAGGAGCAGAAACCGCAATTCTTTGTCTAACGCAAAAAGAGTTGAATACGAAGGAAAGAGTGTAGTGGTGAGGGAAAGCAATAGGCATGCAAGCAGAAAGTGAGCAGTGGGTCGATGTACCTAGTAAAAATAGAAGCAAACAAAAACAAGAACAACGCGCGAGAGAATTCGTTCACATGATGTGAATCAGCACGTCACCAAATTCACACAGCAAATGAAAAGTCATTGTTGCATCACGTACCTTGCATAGCCTCACGTGGCTTCGACTGCATTCCTAAAGGCTTAACAACAACGCTTCTTTTGGTTAAGGAATTTCTCCCAATACTGCATCCGGGTAAACTTTAGCAAGCCCTGCACGAAACAACCATCAAATTAGTAGAAGAAATTAGAAGTAAAGAAGTACGATTGAAGTGGAAGTGAAGGTGCATGACATAGGGTCCGTTAGGACCCGGATCCTCCCTGCAAATGTCAAGGGTGGTGATTTATTATTGATTTTGTGATGTCCATATTTTGGAATCTGAAGTCCAACAAATATATGAATAAGGCAATACAATAACTGATCCTCGTTTGCAGTTTATACAATATTATCAGATTGACTACAACCATATGAATAAAGGTGTAGTCATCCTTCAATCTTGCATCCATCTTGGATTTCCTTGCTCCCTCGCACCAATAACATGCATTAAACGAGAGGAATGTGTTGAGAGTTGTGGTGCCATGAGCACATAATTAGAGGCTAAGGTATGGTATAGGAAAGAATCAAAGTAGCCACCCTAAGATGTGGACTACATGATGTGGAGATGTGGATTGAGGATATCCACAAGGAGAGATGTGGATGAGAGGATCCCATATGTGTTGACTATTCAAAGGGCACTCTCTATATAAGAGGCCTATCATGTATTGTTGAGAACACACATTGCAAGAGATATATATTTGCTACCTCCCTCTCATGTCTTATTTAGTGTGCTTTGAGCCTCGTTAGTTCTTCTGGTAATCTTGTGTGCACTAGGCTAGTATGATCCGCACTTTGTCATGGTATCAGAGCATAGGTCTAGTCTCCTAGATTAGTTATAGGCATGCCTTAGGAGCTCATAAGTTCTGCTAGGCTAGTTTTAGTTTTAGAAGGAGAGTTCTTATAGAATTTCCGTCAAACAATTTCGTCCATGTGAGTGAGAGAGAGAGAGATGCTCCTTCATTTCTTGAGAAATTGATTGAGAGATTTAGCGAGTCTGAGTGATGTGGAAGGTCCATTTTCAAGAGTTTTGTAAACTTTCCCTTCACTATGAGGCAACTGTGTGAGGAAGAGAGATTCGGCTTTTTTCTTGGGAGAGAGAAGGGGAGAGACAGAGAGTTCTAAGCCTCCTTCAAGCCTCTCTAACAAAGGGCAGCTCCTTCGACAACCAAAGCTTCATGGCAAGCAACATCAACAACAAAGAGAAGCGAGCTCCACCACTGTCATCTACAATGACTCAACTTAGCTAACGCGCCCCAAATGAGTGTCAACTTGGCTATTCCACCCTCCTAAACAACACAGGTGGGCCTTCATCAAAGTGTCAAGCTCCTACCAGCCGAAGCATGAGGGACAGCCACGCTAGTCCGGTGCATTTCGTTGCACATTCGACACAGTCAAATTGTTCGAGTTATTTGACCTTTCCAGGTCTTTGTATTAGACACATATCGCAGCTTGCATTGGCTCCAAATGCCTCTGCCCACGCGTTGCCGCCAAAGACCTCCATACGCTTAAGCGCCACCTTCTCAGAGGCCAACGAAAACTTCAACGAGCCTCTAGCCCAGCACGCCATCTACTCTCCACAACTGCCTTCTCACGGGAAAGACAATCTCATGGGCAAACTCCAATGCATCCAGGAACTCAAACATAAACAATCTTTCCTCATTCGGAACTTTCGAACTGGAGCAAAATTTCAGAAACTCAGAAATACAAGAGGAATCGTAATTCTGCATATGTGCAATCCATGATTGAGTACCTCAAGATAGAAGACTAAGGGAAGTTATGGGCAGTTGGAACCTTAAGGGTCCATTCACACCCCTTCACATCCCCCCATGTGACTATTCACTAACCTTATTGTAGGTGCCTAGTTATCCCCTCACACTAGCACACCCAATGGTTGGAATTTGAAAAATTTCCAAGACTCGAACCCACCGATTTACTTTTAGGTTCAATTTAATGGAAGTTAGTAGACCCCGCTCATGATGTGAACATCACATCAATCCAAGACCATGCGATTAGTAGAGTGAAGAGCTTGGTGCAGTACCCAGGTTCAAACCACCCCCATATATAGCTATCCACTAATCTCCAAAAGAAAGAGATTATTATGCAGTAAAGTAAAGGTAAGCTATAGTGCATATCATCATTATATGAGTGTAAATACAGTGCTACCATTTTATGGCAACATCCAGGGCTTGGAACCCATAAAATATAATGTCATCCATGCGAGGTCATACAACCATGCATGAATAAGTATGTTCAGATTCCATTGGCACATAATGGATACATCGCTCTGATCAAGCAAATAAGAATGCGTCGAGATGAAGCTCCAGCATCTGCAACATATGTCGATGTAGAGTCCTCAAAGAAATCATTCATTTGTCTTTGAAAAATTTGAAATAAATTCCATTCATCAAACCACCACTGAAAGTATGAATTCTGAATTTCATTGATTTCAATGACTGAATTCTGATTTCGGAAAGAAATCCACTACATTCGAACCTTCTGAATTTTGGACTGAATTATCAAGACTGTTTGAACAACGTATGCTGAATTAAAGAACACAAAAATTACTGCTTTTCTGTCATTTAGACCTTCTAAAATTCCTCTCTTTGAAATCAGATTGATAATTGGACTTTAGATTGTCCGAAACGTGCCAAAACTGCTTTTTGTTGTCGGACATACTTCCAAACTGTTTTTTAAATTTCTGTTTGTTGTTTTTCATGATTCCAAGCTTTCATTTGCTGTATATTTTGACCTTGAACACTTGCCAAGTGTCTACATATTTGTGGTATGAAGTAGAGGTGATTTCCTCCGGTCTCTTCTGGCTCCTTTTTGGGCTCTTTTGGATCCGGTTTGGGCTCTTCCACTTACCCTCATCTTTCACCTTTTGCATTTCTTCATCATCAACATCAACATCAGCATTCTCATTTTTTGATTTTGTTTTTGTTGCATTTGCATTTGATTTTTCACATTGTGCTCTTGCACTTGCACTTGCATCTTGGCAAAGGCTAAAAACTGTACCATCATTCAAATCTGAATGTAAAACAAGTTTTGATTGCATTATATCATCTTTTGCACCATAGATATCATCCTCAAACTCAGTAAAAGCATCATAAAACATTTCATATATATCATCCTTCAAAGCTGAAATTTCTGTTTGGGAAACCACTTCAACGGGTGATCCCTCTGGAACATTGTCCTTACCATTGAACTGAACTTATTTGCATTTTGAAATCTTGAAAGAGTTGGTCTTTAGATTTATCTTCATCTGACTTCTTTTATTTGTTTACCTCCCCCTCAATTGGATCATCACTTTGCCATGCATTATCACTTGTGGACTGCAAAAAATCAACTTTCTTACTGACAAAACACAATTGGATGAATGGGTTAGACTTATCCAAATCAAAAACTATTTTAGGTGGGTATAAACCATATACATGACTAACTCTCAGCCATCTAACATCAGTCAAATCAGTCCATTTGACTTGATTTTGAAGCTCCTCAAAACTGCCAACCGGTAAACTGCAGTGTTGCTCCAACTAGGTCTGCATTTTGGCATAGACTGAAACACATCCAAATCATATTAAAAATGAGATCTAAGTTGATCAGATTTCTGTCCATACATTTTTGTTGGAATACATAATACCACTTCAGAAGAATCCATCATCTTGGCATCTAAATCAACCTCCTGACATAAGTACGGTGGGCTGCAAACTGAAAACTTTGTGCATAGCATATTTGAAGCATCATACCATTGATTGTACTTCATGAATGGAACCAATTTTTGGATTAGCTTCCCCTCATCAATATAACATGACAATTGCTTAATAATATCATCTTTTGCAAGTTGGTATATGTCAGTATCTTCCAAACCTATGGGTTGCTTTGGTGCATGGATTAGAGAAAGTGAGGGCTCCTCTTGGCTTCCTTGGCTCTTGGGCTGCTCCTTATACCTTCCTCCTTTGTCCATCATCACTCCATCAACTCCCTTTGGCTCTTCAACACTTCTTATTTGAGCAACACTTTGATGAATAGCATGATGTCCAACCATTGATGGTAGCCACCATTCATCTGTTGACACTAACATAATCCCATTTGCCACAACTTCCTTCATAGGATGATTAGCTTTCTCAAAAACTTAAAAAATATTCTCTTGAACTGATAAATCAACAACTGGATCATGCAACATACACAACTCCTCCCGAATAGGATCTTGACTAGGCATATGAGAAAATACCAAACTGATTATATAAAGCTGTAATTTTACTGTTTTGCTGCAAAACAACTTCTTTGAGAGCATTAATGACATCATAACAGTGAGAAACTTGCAACATATCCATTTGTTGTTCTTTAGAAAATTCTCTTTGCAAACATGCCTTCTCTGTTTGAAGCCAATTAATAATTGATATAGCTTCAATTGCTGCAACTTGGGCTGCATCTCTCTCCTTTTCAAGCTTTAATGAAAGCTTATGGATTACTTCTCTTGAAGATAAAAAAAGAAGGCATACCTCTTCAGGAAAAGAATACCAATTGATTGACCTCATGAGTTGCTGCATTTCAGCCGACTTTTGCCAATATGGAAATTGTTGTAAACCAATAATTTGTTGTTCTAAACATTGCTGTCCTAAAAAAGCCACTTTTGTGCAAGGAACCTGAACGACTCTGGCTGCGTCAACTCGTTGAAATTCTTTCTCCTTCTTTGCACTTGAGTTCTTCTCTTTGCTTTCTTCTTCTTCATCGTTTTGAATGTGAACCATTTTTGTAATCTTTGGAACAAATTGGTTGTTTGACATGCCATCCTCATCCTCACTGGATAATAGAAAATTTTGAATAATTGTATCTCTTCACACACATGCTTATCAACTTGAACATCAGCCTCAAACACATCATGAGATTTACCATTATCTTCAACATTGGCATCAAACCTTTGGTACTCTTTTATCTTTGGTTGTTTATCCATTTGCTTATTGAACATAGAAAAAACATTCAGACTTGAACTTTCTGCATACTCCTCAAGAGCTCCATCATCATCATCATCACACATGAAAGATGAGATCTTTAAATAATCAATTGCATAACTATCAAAAACAATATCAACTTCATTGCTTTGACTTGCTTTAGAATTAGAAACATATCCCAAACCTTCTTTGTTGTAAGGGCTTCTATAGTTAGGCTCCTCAAAGAATGCATTCGGATTGATCTTCTCTTGCTTCCACATCACATCAATAGCAAAAGTTGGTGCAAATGCATAGTATGCACAATCATCATATGAATCTTCAATATTCTCATCATCCTTTGTCAGAAAGAAATCATGTTTATCATCCTTGTCATTACTTGATAGATCATTGCATGTTGCTCCATTTGACTATGAAAATACCTTGAACTGATTGGCATTGTATAATCCTCACACATATTTCACTGCTTTGGTTGTCCATACTTACTTTCAGAATGTCAAAAATTGCTTTCGGAGTTTGGAATGACTTTTTGATCTGATCTAATTTGAAACATCTGTAATTTGATTAGAAACTGAAATATCTGAATAAACACAGCAATCACAATCATCATCTTCCTCATGAGAACATTCGGACTGCAAAATTTGAACTCTTTCTTGAAGTTCCAAGATATCAACAATATATCGAAAAGATATGCAATCATCTTTATGATATTTGGCATACCAATCCTTTGCATTATCAAGCAAAACTGAATATTTCTGAAAGCTGATCCAAGAGCTTTCTGACTTTTCGGATTGCTTTTTCTTCCCATAAAGCTGGAAATATTTTATAGAACTTTTGCTCCAAAAGATGAGTGCAATACTTCCTTTGATTCCCATATTGCTTGCACAAATACATATAGTAATCTTTTGGATCATGATCAACACTTCCAGATGAATGACATTGCTTGTTGTTGCGACTCTTCTTCTAAGACTTTGCCATGATCAGAAATTATAAACATAGTGAAAAGTTTACCTCCACTTGTATGAGATTCAGCTTGAAATTATTCAGGATTTAGAATCTTGCAATTTGATTTGTACTTGATTATTGGTCAACCCAAAAATTGAGAATTGAAGAGTTTTTGATTGAGTTTTGTAGCTTGTTAAACTTTCCAAACCATAGGTATATCATTTTTAGATATTTGATTTGGCTCCCTTATCTTCCTTGTTGGATTTCACCGTGTTGTTTGATATCCTTACAAGCTACTACTACTGGGCATGTGGGCTTTGCAGCTTGATTGAGACAACATTGCATCTATGCCTTTCTTTGAACACACAACCCGCTGCAATCATTTGACATGGGGAAAATGCACTCTAGCAACATCTATCTCTCTATTTATAGGAATATAAAACTAGAGAGATCAATACTGCATTTGCATTGATTGATGGGCTGAATCATTCTCATTAGATACTTATGCAAATATGGATACCAGCTTAATGATCAAGAGGAATTTTGTGCAGATAACAGTCGGATCAAATCAAGTGCACACAGAACCCTTCATAGTTGGATTACATTGACTCAGAGTCGATTAATTTTGAGATTGAGTATGCCTTTGAAATATACTGGAAAAGTTTGCTTTATCTTGATTCCTTGCATCCCATGAACATGTTTTAATCTTCTTCTCGATCACAATCTTCTTCCTCTTTGCTTTGTTTCAGTTCATCATCTTGTTTCTCTTCTCCCTATCCTGGTCTTTACTCACTTTTCTCATCTGCTTCTCTTCTTGCTTGTTTTTTGAGAGAGCTAACACACACATATATAAGTTACCTCTCTTCTTCTTCTTCCTATTAGCTTTGTTCTCTTGTAGCCTCTCTTCTTGCTGCCCATATCTTCCCAACCTTGCTGTTGCTCCATATCCTCTTCTCTGCCTTTGCTGGCTTCATCAGCATCTTGTTGTGCTTCTTTGCAGCTCATCTACCTCCCTTTAGATAGTACTGAGAAAACCCACCTCGTATGATCTATCACACTCTTCAGACCTTGCTTTTGCTTTCAGTACTGCTAAGGCATCTGTTCCTCGCTAATCAACTGCTTGCCGATCATGCTTTCAATAGCCCATCCTGCCTGTGACCAACGTTTGGAAGATCGATATCAAAACCCCATTTACGGTCTTGCTCTTGAATCGGCCTTGTCTCACAAAGAGTGATTATCTCTGATTTCTCCCCTTGACTTACGACGCTTGGAAATCTTCTTATTAACTATCTTCTCCTCCAAATTTGAATTGTAACACATGTATTGAATAGACATACTCTGTTTCTATTATAATTCCTCGACCACACAAATCGTCAGAATTCTCCGGCTATGGATTCTTGAAAATTTCTGTTGCACCATTGTTGATCGCTCTACCCTTCTACGATTGCTCCATCTGCCCCAAGTTACATCATATTTCAACATTTTGCTTCCCACATTTTATGGAATTTTGTTGCAATCTCCCTTTTTCGAATTGAATAGTGAAGTTTTGGTGCACCATCCATTGGCTTCTCTCCATGGGAATCAAGCTCTTCGTTGTTGTACAGATGGAAAGATTTGGAAATCCTGCTTCTATGGCTTGTCACAATTTGCCATCATTTCGAGGAAAAGCACAAATTTCTGGTCCACATACTTGGCTTTTATAATTGGCATTCTGGAAATGTAGCAAAACGAACCTATAGATTTGCTGAGTGTAGTGATCCGGATTGCTACTGAGACAACCCGTGATTTGAGAGTCATTACAAAATTTTGGAACCGCAGAGACAAATTCATGTGGCAAACGAAGTCGGGCTAGTGCAATCGCCTTGTGTATTGGATCAAAATCACGCAGTAATGGCGCATTTCTTTACAATGTCTTCATTCGATACAGCATGCGCTACTGACTTGAGCCCACAAAGGCAGGAAGCCCGCACGATCATATCTTTCTCCATAATCTGCTGCTATACCACATCTGTTAGCAATCTTGATTTCTAGCATTCTTTTCTTGATTCGGGCTAGCCAAATCTAGTCAGCCAGACTTGATCTTCTTGATGCACTTGTTGTGAAAACGTCTCTTCAATAACAATCGCCTTCTTCATCATCTTGAACTCCTTTGCCCAAGAATTGTTGTAATCTTCTTTGATGCGCTTGTTGTGACAACGTTTTCATCCTGGATTGTCGGAAGTGCCTGATTGAATTCTTCATTGATGCCTTGGAGAACAACTCCTTGCCTTGAACTCTTCATCTTGAACAACAGCTCCTTGCCATCGTGCAGGCCACAAACTGGCAGATTTCTTCATGAACCAAAACTGGAACAGAATTTCAGAAACTCAGAAATACAAGTAGAGGAATCATTGTAATTCTGCATACGTGCAATCCATGATTGAGTACCTCCAGATAGAAGACTAAGGGAAGTTATGGGCAGTTGGAACCTCAAGGGTCCATTTACACTCCTTCACATCCCCCCATGTGACTATTCACTAACCTTATTCTAGGTGCCTAGTTATCCTCACAAGCACCAAAATTAAAAACACCAGTCCATCATTAATCAATGGTGTTGCCTCCCTTTTAACTTCTCCTCCCCCTATAGCCAAAACAAAACTCTTGTGAAAAGAGCTTTATTTGAATCACCTAATTCTCTTGAAAAGAAGCCAAAGGTTGTTACTGTGAAGGAGGAGATTCCATCACCCTACCCTTCTGTGGACACTGTCCCTTTCCCTGCCTTGTATGAATTAGAAAATTGAGTGGAAGAAGAAAACAATGGACCTGTTGTGAATGCTCTCCTAGTTCCCGACATTGACTTGACTGTTAAGAATGCTATTTTTGATGGAAAGGTTCTTAATAAATATGGAACTTTCATGCTGTCAAATGTCAACTATCCAAAGTGCCTAAAGGTGGACCTTGTTGCACTACTACACACGGACCTATTTCGACGTTTAGTGCACGCGGGGTGCTAATCATCGATAAGCAAAGCGGGTTTAGAGAAGTGTCACTATATAGCGACTCTAGGCAAGTGTCGCTATATAGCGACGTTTATACATAGTTGCTATATAGTGGCACTTGCCAGACTTGTAGAAGGCTGTTATATAGCGACATTGAGACTAGCGATGTTTTATAGAGAGTGTTTTTTTCAATACCGACCTTTAAAGATAGTTTTTTCCAATGACAAATTTTTTTCCCTTTTCATACATGTTTGATCCTTTGAAAGAATAAAAGTACAAGAGCATGTACATCAAGTTTGAAGCTCATATATTCATGTCCAGGTTTGAGATGAAAAAAATCAATGAAGAGCATTTACATCAATGGCTTCATCTTGAGCCAAGTCTAGTGCGCCAAACAAGTCTATCTCTAACTCTATACCGAGTTGATCTCCTATATCATCATCGTACTCTGGCATCGTACGTTCACCTAAGACTTGATCATCTTCTTCAATAAAGTCGGGTGATTCTTGATGATCGTCATCTTCTTCCTCAATATCGTGATCTCCATCTTCCTCATGTACGATGTCATCATGCGCACTCTTGGCTCATATTGTGATCTTCATCTTCTTCCCTAGATCCGTTTGGATCAATTGGATCCGGCATTGGTAGTGGCATTTCAATATCCACATCTCTATCTTCAAAAAATTGCTTACTTCGTGGTGCAACTTGGATCACGTACCACCATCTTGGATCAGAACGATCTGAATGAAAAACCACCTATATTGAAGATGGGTGCCAAATGCCATCAATTATGTATACGAAATTATGCTTAAGTACATGTACCAATGGATCTTTAAAAATGAAAGCTTCGATTAATTAAATCATTAGTATGTACTTGCTCACAATGCTCGGGAAGAACAAAAGTATCACTTTCATCGGCGGTCCAAAGTTCGGTGGAGTCTATTGCAAAGAAACCACTATTGTCTTTCCTCACTGTCACATGGGGATCGTTGTAAATAGTTCTAAATCATTTTACATCAAGTATAAAAATACTAATCGTCTGAAATTAATTTCATAGATTTTGCGTATGGTCCCACAATAATCCAACTGCGAGGATAGAAGATTGGTATCCGAAGCACTTGCTCGGCTATCTTGTATGAAGTTAGCCATGACTCCACAATCATACATGACTCTCTTTGAATCGATGCGTTCCACGTAAAAATGTCATCCATATGACCATAATGCACTATACTTTTCGTATTGCAAAAGAACATCATTAAAACAATAAGGATGCATCTACTTTATAGCATACATTACCATAAATAATTACTTAATTACATCAAAAGTGGATCCAAGCCGAAGGGTAGTGGAGCAGGGGCGACCGAGGAACACACGACACAACCTACGGGATCTCCGTAGGTTTTGGAGAGACCACCATGACCACTGGAGCATCAAATATGATTGTGTAAAGGACATAATGGATTGTGTGGAGTCCTTTGTGGATTGCGAGTACATAATCACTCAAGAGCATGACCGCATATTAGAAGAAGTGAAGGATGAGGTCTCGAGTGACCCACCTAGCAAATCAGAGGAGGAAAGTACCTCGGACAATATCACAGAGCAGTAGACCTCCTCCACCATTTTGGCATTTTTCGAGAATGTCTGTTTTAGAGACAAATTTTGCTTAAGCATACTTTTGGAGACAGATGTTTTTTATATACATACTTTTGGCGATATTTTTTATATATGAAAATCTTCTTGGATTCCACTTGTCTTTCATAAATATTTGTCATTTCAAAATTGGCTTTTCATAATTGTCTTAAGTAAATCATTGTCCTTTCATATTTATCCTTTATGCGTTGATGTCATTTCATAATTTTCACAAGTGATTAATTGCCTTTTCATAATTTCTTGAGCTTGAATTTCATAATTATTTCTCAATTGTTTTAAGTAATTAATTGTCTTTCCACTTCTTACCCGCTCTTTTTTTTGTTTTTCGTCTTCATGTTTGTGTCCACGTTTGTCCAATCCCCCCAAATTAGACATGGGCTCACGTCGCACGTTCGACGAGTACGAAAACCATCGTAGGAGGAGATATCATGAACTCTACTCTCTAGATGACTATGATTCCACTTAGGCGACACCTCAGGGGCCTACCCCTGTGACTACCCTTGGCCCGAATCCTATCGGACCTAGCACTGCGACTACCCCTCGGGGAACTCCTTTGCTAGCAGCCCATGGATTTGTCGGGAGTCTCGATGAGTTTGTTGCATAGATGAACGATGCGGAGGCAGCGAGATTCCTCTCTCTGCTATCCCAGAGGACCTCAGCTCTTCCCTCTCCTACACTTATGACTGGACGTACTCGACAGCCGTCCCCTCTAGCCCCTTCGACTGAGGGGTCATCACGTGGATGTACCCATCGTAAGGAAAGGAAGAGTAGGAAGGGTCGCTTATGCTGTGCTGACTCGAGAGATGTAGACGAGTCAGCACACTCACATCCCTACAGGTCTCCACTTGCTCATCAGACCTAGTACCAGTCAGGTCCCTTGCCCTCTCCCACTCCCTCTGCTACTCCTTGCTCCATAAGCGCTCGCACTAACACCCCTTGCTCTAGCTCTACCACTCCCATGACTCCTCCCATCCCGTGTGAGGACCTGTCCTATGAAATCCCTAGGGCTGGAGAGATGATAAAAAATAAAAAGGGTTCAGGAGTGATGGCCACCATGAGGTGGTTGATGAGCCACCACTTCAAGAGCGGCATAGCTACTGAGATTGGTGGTACCAAGATGACAAAAATAAGCATGCAATCATCGATGAATTGAAAAGACAATACCCTAACCCCCCAAATTGGGAGTTCAATGAGGATTACATGCGAGAGCACATGGGTGGAGTCTTGAAGCATCGTAGGTCAACCTTGCGTACTTCCATCGCAAAGGGGAAGGCTAAACCTAGCTGGACAGACAAAGCTGACTGGAAGTTTTTCAAGAAGGAGTATAGGGACCATCCCGAAAAGTTCGAGAGTTAGAGGAGGGCTGCAAGAAGACGGCTAGACTCCATAGGTACTTCGCACTTTGGTGCAGGCGGATGGTTGGCGTTTGAGGCAACTGTGGTAAGTCTACTTCTTCTCATTTAATTTATTGTTCTATTTGTTTAATTACTATTGCATGCACTTTATCTAACTCTTGTAAATTGGGCCCACGGCAAGCTACGATGGGTCGCCTTCCCACAAACAAAGAGGTGAGATGCATGTTTTGCATAGGAACAAAGCCATGATTTATTGAGATGGAGGCCATGGGAGCGACGGTCAATTGGGCTGAGGTGGCTGCTCGCATAGTATAAGTCTACTCCTAGGCTTGTAATCTCACTTTTTAAATTGTTTTAATCTTTAAGTTCCAATCTAATTTCCAATTAATATGGTTTCACTCTTAGGGTGCAAGATCGAACATCCCATTTGTGGATGTGAACGGTGATGACGAGGGATTTGGTCTACACGACTTCAACGAGGGCCAGGGATCTCAGGCGTAGCTCACAAGGGCCAAGGATCAGGCATAGCTCACGAGGGCCAGGGATCAGGGCCAGGGATCAGGCCAATGCGACTACGATGATGATGAGGACAAGGACGATGATTCAGATGAGCAGTAGTAGTAGTAGTATTAGTAGTAGTTTGTATATACTTCAACATGTATATGCTTCTGTATGTCAGCTCATTTGAGCGATTTTGTATCACCCTTTTCGAAAGGGTAATTTTGTAACAAACAATGTTGTATATCTTTGGCATGTATATACTTCTATTGCTCACCTCGTTTGAACGATTTCTTATCACCTCTTTCACAAGGGAAATTTTGTAACAAATAACATTCTTTTTCTTTTGTAATTACTAAAAAAAAAACATTAGTGGGGCAAAATAGGGCTTGCTGTGGCCCTGTTTAGTCCCACCAATGTTTTTTAAAAGCTTATGTTAAGCATCGCTATATAGCGACGCTTTACCAATGTCGCTATATAGTGATGTTTACCATAGTCGCTATACAGCAACGCTTATATAGCGACCGTTCTTTTCTGATGCTAATAGCGACGTAAATACCGACCTTTGCACCTATCAAAAAAAACTTTTTAGTGTAAAAAAGGTCGGTATTTTCATCAGAAAATGGCGTGTGCCTTGTAGTGTTGATAGGAAAGGTATAGGGTGTATAACTCTACACATAGAGGAGTTGTATTACACTGATTTCATTAGATTCCTCAACATTGGGGATTGCATTCGTGTAACCAATTTCTTTGTATGCACAAAGAATCCTTGGAATGATGGAGACACTACTGAGTATATAGCATAGCCTTTGACCCCTCTAGTCGTATTGAGCGTATACCTTCTTTCAGTGTTGTCTTTGAAATCTATCCCGAGCAAACAATCTCAAAATACAAGGAGATGCAAAAATCTAGTTAACAAAGGTGAAGGCAATCAGCTGATGTTAGCCACATTAGCTGTCACCATCATCAAGCTTGGAGCATCATACAAGCAACGTGATGAGCTCATAGTGGGAGACGGAGAGTATCCAGATGATCTTATCACAGTATGTCCTTTCTCTTTTGTGTTATAATTAAAATCATTTCAGTAATGTACGTACCATGTGGATTGAATTATTGACTCTGTGATTCTACCACCACACTTGCAGCTCACTTTTTAGAACAATAGGTGTGCAGATTACGTGAAAGTGGCTGAAAGGTTTAAGGTCTTTGGTGAAGCACAATTTGTTCTACACAATGTTGGTTGCAAGCTTGAACACACAACCATAACTATTATTGCACCAATAAAAGATCCAAAATTTTCAAAGAGTATTCACCATGCACATTCAACATATTGGCTATGGAAATCAGGTCTAAAATTAAATTACAAAAATTTCAATTTCTTTCCTCATACATAATTTACTAACTACCTTAGTTTTCATACAGGTTCTTGGAACACTATCTGTAACAGGTGTCAATGCTACTTTATATGAGACTGCATGCTCTGTTTGTAAAGAGAACAAAATCTCAAGGGAACGGGAGAAAGTGATTGGCTTGGCATGTAACAAAATAACTTCACTAATAAAATTTTTGAAAATCAAGGCTCTTGTAAGAAGCATAGAGGGAGCTACAGTTGAAGTTATCTTGAAAGATAACATTGTGGACAAGGTATTGCAGCTACCTCATCCCTTTGTGGACCTTCTTCAAGACAACCCGCACCTGCTCAAGTCTCATCTTTTCAACAAGAAAGTTGAAGATCGCTTCTTAATCAATATGTTTGGAATGGTGACTACCTATATTGCACCAAATTGGAGGAAGCCCAAGAGGCAATGTAATCAAGAGTTTTTTCCCTTCATGGTCTATTGTATTCAAATTTCAAATGCAATGAATTGATTGTGTTGGTACTCAAGAGTTATTGTCACCTTCTTTATTCTTGCTAATAAACAAACTTTCTTTATTGGGGCGTTAACATATTTCTCATTTCTTGTATTAGAACTTTACATTCAATATTGAATTTGTGTTTGTAGTTAAAGAGATTTAACATATTTTCTCAAAATTAAAATAAGCCTTTTTTAATGTAAAAAACTCCATATAGTTGTATTCTTTTTGTGAGAACAATAAAATCTTATTCACATAGCACACATAAAATGAATTACCAAAAATCTTTGTGCCATATGCATATTGATGATGAATTTCTTTCTCATTTTCTAGACAATAAGTGCGTCTTGCTTTGCATATCTTACTTACTAAACTTCCTCCTAGTCTTTCAAGGAGCACCCATAGATAACTGCATCCAAAGGACCATCCTCAAGTTGCCTAGATTCAGAATAGGCACGTGCGCACTTGCGCATGTGCACACACGCACGCATGCATGCACACACACATGCACGCGCGCGCGCACACACACACACACACACACACACATGCTTTTATCCCACTCATACCCCCTCACACACAGACACACACACACATACATGCACACATAGCTTTATTTTGTATACCTTGGAATTCTTCCTTGGTGGGACCCGGGAGATCTCTGTGAACACATAGTTTACTTCTTGGAACTTTGATAGTCCTCTTCTAAAATTCATTTTGGAATTACACACACTAGCCAATCCAAATTTTTATGACATCTTTTCTAAGTCCTGGTCTATTCCTTACGTGAATTTAATCAGTCAAAATTTCTTCTAATGTCTTTGTATTCTTATCAATTGGTTGTTAATTTCAAAATGAGATGTAGTTTATTTTGTTCCCCTAGCCCTTCTTCTTTCCTAGGGGAAGCCTCTTGAGTGACAACGTTCTTTCTCTTTGAGTCTGAAAAAATATACACTTCTGCTCATACAAAATTATTCATAAATCAGCAAGCATTTCTAGCTTTCTGTAAATTTCTTAACATGAAGTAAAAAAGTAAATAAAATGCTTTATTTTTTGTTGTTTTCCTTTGATGATGCTGTCACAAACAATGCAGAGTATTTGTCTAACAGAGATACCACATCTATTGCAAACATTGAAATTTGTCTTTAAAGTTCTATCAAAATACTAATAAATTCTGCTTTGGGGGTGAATGACAGAGACACCAAAATATGACTTTTTAATTAGAAAATTCAATATCATTATAAATATTGAATGCCTACTAAGAATTACATATTACCAAACTACTAACATAGGACTATTACTAAAATGAAGAAATAAAAATTAAGTAGCTCTATTAATTGCTTTTAATTATCTAAAAGTTCTATTGCAATCTATTTGAATAGATTGTTCATTGAAAGCATGTACTAAATTTATATTTGATGCAACTTAAATGTTTATAACATAATTGCTTGCTTCACAGAAATATTTCTTCAAATTTATGAATTTGTCATGCTTTCTTTCAAAGTATATGCTATCTTGAGTTCACACTAACATTGTCTATGTTCTAAGTAAAAGATGGCATACATATATGGTAGGTTATTAACTGGAAACTATAAAATAAGTAAGAACTTGAAACACAGTTTGTGGAAACACAAATTCCAAAATTTTTGTATATTGCAAGTTATTAATAACTAAAAATTTATAAATAAATAACAACTCTTAACAAAAGTTCAGTATATTGAAGTCTTCAAATAATACACAGTTTTATCTAAATGAATAACAACTTCAAACAAAGAAAGTCTTTCTTTGTTTGGCCATTATTGAGTTCTTCTCAAATACAACTCGCTAACTTGACATTAAAAGTCAATGTAAATGTTGGGGGCTCTCCTAATATACCTATTCAAGCAAGCATAATCTACAAGCAAGCATAATATGGACTACACTTTACAGTATGCAGAAAAAGTAAAAACAAAGAAGATAAATGTTACACAGTTCAGCTCACTTGGCATGGTCCTACTTTCTCAAGATCACGACAACAGGCAAAGTACACATCCACATACAACTCGAGACAAACAACAGAGGCAGCAGATCCCCTCTACAACAACAATCCAACATGACAAGGAGACGACTACAATAAAACTGCGAGAAGAATAGAAGAGATAACTACACTCAAAACTACATGAATTAGAGCAAACCGAACGGACACGTAACTTCGAAATAAGCAACAACAAAACGTCTCTGATGCAGCACTTAGAAGAAGGACACACATTCACAATCAGCAATCTCGACATCCAAAGAGATAAAGACAGAACCTCCAAGACTCATAAGCAGAGAATGAGAAACAGTGAATGTTTCAAACGAAGCCACACTTAAACAGACATGCACCATTAATGAAATGTGATTAGCATGCACACACAAGAAGCACGCACTAATCTAATCGATTCGGTACAGCTATGAGCTAGTCGAATCGATAACCCCCGTTTAATGAACTAAAAGACCCCTTAAGCATTTAACAGAGCATACAAATGCACGTTAGATGTGGGGTCTGTACTAAACTACACTAATCGAGAATGTTTTGTAAACATGCACCCATCTCTACTTCGCCACGCAGCTACAGCTCCAATACCTACAACAAAAGAAACAAATAAGGTCGAAATGAAAGTAGTTATGATAACTACTCTAGATTTGCGAATGAATAAAGTCCGCCTCAAAAATGCAGATCTACATGCAAGATTCACTCTAACAACTTCCACGAATAGGGAATAGGAAGAGCAGCAGCGAGTCCATTACAGAGAACCGGCATAGCAACATGTAGGCACTGAAATGTAAACAGATCGCTCTGACAACTTCCACGAATAGGGAATAGGAAGAGCAGCAGTGAGTCCATTACAGAGAACCGGCATAGTAACATGTAGGCACCGAAGCGTAAACAGATAACTAGCAAGGCCGCCGTCAGAAAGGACCGAACCCAAAGCGCACCCGCTGCCATGAGAGCAGCAGAGAGGAGAGAAGAGGTCAAAGTAAAGGTAGGTAGGTGGAGACCGAGTCAAAGACATGGCCAACGTCATCATCAGAAGAAGAGTCAGCTCGAATCCGCCACCATGGAAGAGAAACAGAATAGGATGTTCCGAGGGGAAGGGAGAGATGGCGGCAAGAGCGCGCCAACAGCAAAGCCACAAGGCTCTCTCTCGACGACCACTTTTCGTCAGGCCACAGAGGAGAGCGAGCAGAGGAAAAACGACAAGCCACCCATACAGTAGAGGATTTTCATCGCCCAGAGAGCAGAGGAGAGAAGCTGCACTAGGTCGATAACGAGAACCAGAAGCTGCAGAGGCGAGGCGTCAACGTAGGATTTCCATCTCCCAGAGAGCAGAGGAGAGAAGCCGCCACGCAGAGGAGAGCAACTATAGAGGCGAGGCGTCACACAAGGCCACCTCCCACCTAAAACTACGAAACAACTAACCTAAAACCTTAACCCACATTTTAAACCAAAAAACTAACCCTAAACCTAAAGTAAAACACCCTAAATCAAAGTCAACATGACCAAACACACACAAACCCAAACAATGGCTATACTTATCAAAAAGAACCCCACAACCCCATAGGACCCTTGGAGGGCCAAAAACATGACAATCAACAGATGTACAAACCATGATGGACTACTTTCGCCCTCTTGGACAGAATACCATTTCAAAAGGAGAGATTTCCACCTTGTTTTGCTCTCAGTAAAACCTTAAATATCATTCACATTTTTAAACTAATTTACTACACAGATTGTAGTCCGTGCCTTCGCGATACGCTGTTTGTATAAGGAAGACAGAACTAGATGAAAACTGACGATTCAATACTACAACGCAGCATTTGAACGTATGAGAAATTTGTACAGTGAATCTCGTAAGGGAAATTGTAGAGTGATAAGAGAGAAGGAGAGAAAGCGTGAGAGAGAGAGACTAGACATATTATCTTTTTGTTGAGGTTCATTGAAATGGGTGAGCGCGGGGAGATCACGAAAGCTATAAGATCAGAGAGATCATCTTCCTTAATATTTCGATTGATTGAAAGGAAGATGGAGTTCTTGCCTGTTGAAAATCATCTCAAGCTTTGAAGGATCATTATTGAGAAGCGAGAGACGGAGATATTCTCTCCTTATTTATGTTGATAACAACGGCTGAGCTAGCGGGGAAACATGGCGAGAGCGAGTGATCTTCTTGGTTTTGAGGAAGAAGCTATCGTTTCTGCCGACCATCTCTACAACATTAACGAGTACAAATTCTCTTCTACAAGAATGACTTTCTCCTCTCAAGCTTTGAATCATCGCTTCTGCAGTATGCATTCCGCAACCTTCTCCACCAGAAATCCCTCCAGCTTGGAACCATCCGCAGCCCACAGGAACAAGCCTGGCACTGATCCCTCCTCCTCCAACAGCTCTTCCAAGGCTTCGAAAAAGACATCCGCCGTAGGCCCGTTGGCCCCTGCGCCCACTTCAAGGCTCGCAAGCAGCTTGCTTCTTGGAAAGATCTTCGACACTTGATTGTAGGCAAGAGTGTACTCTGCGGCTGTCGCGAAATTGTTCGCGTAGAACTGATAATTGACATAGTCAAATTCTTCTTTATAATGGCGGTAGAGCTTGCGATAGTAGGGGACAACGCTTTCGAATGGAGCCATCGTTGCGATAGTGATCCGTTTCTGCTTCTTTAGAGTCTTGATCAGCTTGCCGATCAATTTGGCGAACGTTTTTGACTCCGGAAAGGTCTCGTAATCTATATCGATGCCGTCAAGATGGTACTGTTCGACCAGAGAACCGACCGATTCGACTGCATTTTTCAACCACGCCTTAGGTTCCTCCGGATCATACCAACTGACTAGATGCGATACACCTGTGGCGGCAACGTACAGACTAGATCCGGCTAGACTCATGAGTACTTTCAAGTTTGGATGCGCTGATTTCACCAATGCCACGGATTCAGGAGTTATGGATGATATCCAATACGGGCTAAACCTGCCATTTTGTGGCACCGCACTCGCATTTGCATCGATTGCAAATGCGAGAATGAGGAATTGGTCTAGATCATTCTTAATTGGCACATCAGAAAGACTGATTGGCGTCCCGATAGCGCCTATGTAATCCGCCAGAAGCCTGGCCTTCCTCTTCCGTGAGACATGCGAGTTACAAGGCGCCAGGCAAATTAGTTCCCCCCCTTGAATCGAGCTGCAGTTTAGGGCAGGATTGATACGCAGGAAATCATTCGTCGGGAGATATGCAGCAGAGGCCAGGGATGAGCAAGTATCCCCTTGCTTTGCAATGTATATTTCGCTACAGGTGCTGTTATCCAGACTTGCTGCACCCCAAAAAACAGAAAGTCTAACATTCAGACCACTTGAAACTAAACTATGTGCAGGTTCAATTAAAATTTCAAAATCCGGGTAAACGGGCGGCTTTACGAAACGTACTAGATGGAGATCAGCCAAACAGAGAGAGGGGCGCGGAGGGAAGAAGGGAATACCTGCAACGATCTCAGGACCAGTAGCCATGAAGAAAGGAAGGAGAAACATCAACAGGTTCAAAGGGCCATGTTTCCAAATACTTGGCGTTCCTTGCATTGTGAGACGACCCTTGCAACAGAGAAGCAAATAATGTATGAGATAGGAAGAACCTCGAGAGGAAAGGGCTATGAACGAAGGTTGGAAAGGAGTGCGGAGATCGTGTGACGAGGGTGCGCCTTAAATGAATGCTGGTGGATGATTGCTCGCTGGACGGAGCACTGTTATGAGTGTTGTTGGGTGGAGAGTGTAGAAGATGTTGAAAGGAAGGGATCCATGAGATGATGAGAGCTTTGAAGGAGGGTGGGATGCTACTTCTGAAGTCAGAAGTGGTTTGGCTATGGCGACGCTGATATGCTATAAAGTTTCAAGCTCTAGTTATAGATCGAGGGCCGGTTCTACAATCGATCTCTTTTGGTGCCTTCTGCATCTTGACCTGCAGCCGACGGTTTCGGATATGGAACATAGAGCAGCATGAAGCTGGACTGATCTCAATGACTATGTCTCCCACTACCTCGCAAGAATATAACATTATGTAAATCGTGAGACAAACTTGCAAGATTTGAGGAGGAGCTATCTCCATGGATTCTGACCTTCACTACCCAGCACATTTTCAGTGCCCAAATAGCTACACAACTTGGGACGTTGACGGTTGACGTTGAATCCCATTATCTATCCACTCTTGGATTTCCGGTGCAATTTGATGCCGTCACGATGATTGAATAAATTTTCGAAGACTTGTGCAGTTGTGCTCACTGTTCATCGCTGAGAGTCACTGACTTGGACTCTGGAGTTCCAATTTGAATTGCGTAGCTTTTGACAACCGTTGATGATCGGAATGCCCATCGGGGATGAGGATCGGCGATACGACCTCAGTAATCTCACCTCAAGAATAAACGATGAGTAATCATCAATTTCAGAACGCTTCTCTCGCTAAACAAGGCCGCCTTCCAGAATCCACAATCAAGATTTCCAAAATGTACATACTAGTAACTACATAGTACAAACATCAGATCAACATGAATGCTTTTATAAAAGTGACTTCCAAAAAGTTAAACTTCACATCAAAATGAACGAATTGATCATAAAGTCAATGCTTTGAGCTTTATTGGCAAACCAATCTTTAATGCTGGGGAGCAGGTGCCAGTGGCCACCGTGCCGGGCTCTAGAGTCTACATGTGCCGGCAACGCGATGAACAAGAATCAAAGTCTAGAAATTACTGATTATCATCTGACTGGGTTGCTACCTTTCGCACATTGGGTTCAAAGTTACAGACGCTGTTTTATACTGATTACTGCGCAGTGCGCACTGTCTTTCGATGTCCAAGCATCCAGCCCCAAAACCCCAGATATCAACTGCACGAGTCACGACGTGTTGTAAAAAATTGTAGCGTATTTTGACGAAAGAAAGATCAAACTTTCGATCGTGTACGCATCTAAAATAAAAAACACTTTAAAAAAGACCTCAAAGCCAAAAATCTCAATCGCAAGTTTCATCTCTAAAACGCAGACGGCTTAAATTCCTTGAGAGATTGTATATTATAAATTTATAAGCTCAAAGATTGGAAAATGTCGATGTTGCATCTACATTCTAGAAGAGCTTCTTTTCCGTTGAAAATTCCGAGATGAGATCATGGTTTTGTGGAGGTGGAATCTGCGTGGGCGATTTGCAGGCTGCCACATGGAGAGCTCACACCTCATCCAAGGCCAACTTCACGGATTGGATTATTAGTCAATGGTGATACTTGGGCCGCCCATGCCTACATTTGACATCGATTTAAGGCGCTATGGATTCTTGGTTGTTGCTTTTTGGCCTCTTTTGGAAGTTTGAGTTTCTTTTAGTCCGCTGACCTTTATGGTTTAATCGTTTTTATTTAGCCTTAATTAAGTAGGTTATCTCCGGGCCCTTGCAAGCACTCCACTTGTCCCGCGGCAAGAATCATGGCTTCTAAAGTCAGTTCTTACTTCATTGAGAATAGGGTGGCTGTACTTCCATAAGGCAAGACCAAAGAGACTTGACGCGCTTATTGTATCCCAAATCAACAGTCGAAATCATCATGAGAGTAGCCATCATCGCTACAAGGTAAACCAAAACGTGTGTTTACGGTAGGTAGCCTAGAAGGAAGTTTTCCTTTTCTAAGCCCTCGTTAAGCCATGTGTCGTGATTATAGGCATTGATCTTTATGAAGATCCAAGGGTTTGAAACGTGCTTTCTAGAAAGGCAAAAATTTTATGAGCTCTCCTTAAGCCATGTGTACAATTTTAGGCCATTGATTTTAGATTGATCTAAAGGACTAAAACACTCCTTCCAAATTTGACTGAAAAGCATACTTTTTAATTCATTCTTTCCACAAATCTATTATATAAGGAGGGAGATAATTGCATATTTTCTTTCTTGACATAACTTGATTGCGTAATTGTTGGACAAAGTTCATGACCTTGCTACTTAAACTCCAATTGGATAATAGTGAGCATTCAGGTCCAATTTGGAGTTAGCCCCTTTACGTGTTGGTGCTCCATATGACTAATATAAGACCACCTCTAAGGAGACTTCATTCATTCAGTGACTTTGCAGCAGTCACCCTCTGAATGATCAAAATGAGGTAAAGCAAGCCTCTAGTTGGGTAGGTGACGGTCTTTTGTTGGCCAGATCCCGTCGACAGAACTGAGCCATGACACAAAGGCTGCCTACTGCAACCTAGTTCGCAAAGTTATTGAGTCAAGGGCTTCTCTGTAGATTGGGGAAATGAAGAAGCTAGTGGACGAAGCCAAAGTGAAGTATTTGGTTCTATTAGAAGCCTGCCCATCTACCAATAGACGTGACCATGTAGTGCATCCTAAAGTGCAATTGAAATGGAATGACTCATGTGGTATCAAGACAAGGAGGACATCATATGCACATGCAAGTGTAATGCGCATGCAACAGGTTGGGGGGGAGGGGGTGGGTTCACCTCCCCCTCCATCTCCACACCTTTCCCTCCACCGTCATCTCCTTGCAAGCGATGACGCGAGAGCAGAGGGTGTGGGAGGGAGGGAGGGAGAGAGGAGAGGAGAAGAGGGAGGGAGAGCAGCAATGTGTGTGTGTGTGTGTGCGTGTGCGTGTGCATGTGCATGTGCATGTGCGTGTGCGTGTGCGTGAGAGAGAGAGAGAGAGAGAGAGAGAGAGAGAGAGAGAGAGAGAGAGAGAGAGAGAGAGAACTTCTTTGTCATTTTGAAACTTTTTCTAAGTCGTGTGCACAACAAGTTGAGAGCCGAGACGATTGAAGAATGAAGTGGTTATGCTACTTATACTTAACCTAAAAGGTTTTCCTAAACCTAATTATATCCTGCCTTCTATAAAATCCCTACTCCCTCCTCATTCTCTAATTCTCACTCATAATTTTCGAATCTTCCTCCTCCTCCATCACTCTCACCCTCCTCCTCGCCATCCTAGGTAATCCCTCATCCCTCTCCCTCTCTCTCCCTCTCCCTCTCCCTCTCCCTCTTCCTCTCCAACCACCTTCTCTCTCTCTCTCTCTCTCTCTCTTCGCCGCTTATTGCGGGGAGCTAGAAAGGTGGTCATTCTTTTGCAGGGAGCCAGAGGTGAGGAAGTAGTGGAAGGGGATTAACCAACCCCCCCCCTGCAAAGCCTATTGCACCTATGATCTCTTTGTTGGCAAAACTCTTCATCACCACTAGGTTATTGATTTTAGGGGCAATGCAACAAGTTGGGGAGGGGGATTCCCCCCTGCCTGCCTTGTGACCCTCACCCACCCCACCCTCCTCCACCCACCCCGGCCTGCCCTGGTCTCTGCCTGCCCCTACCTCGGCCCTGATAACAAACAAATAAATAAATGCTAAGTATATTTAAAGTGGGGATTTCTAATTTTTGAGCAAAACCATCTGAGCATTTGAGCAAATTGGATCAGAATGTAGTTTTTTTGTGTCAAAGTTTATGAAAACAATCCAAGTGTATGGACCCCTTTTGTGAATAAAGGGGTCATATTGCTTAAGAAAAGAAATGGATATCCTCATTTCTGACTAAACAAGTTTTCTAACTCTTGAAGTTCATGAAATGAGGCCATGATTATGAAACTGTTTTGTAAATGAACGGTCCATATTGCTCAATAAAAGAAGTGGTTATCCTTGTAAACTAATAAACCACAACAACCAATAACCTTGAAGTTGCTAGACCCCTTTTTTGATTAAAAGGGATGTATAGTCCACAAAAAAAAAGATTACGTTCGACCTTAGCAAAATCCAGTATTCTGCATCTTTGTTATGCTAGCTTAATTTTAAGTCAAAATATTTTCCACTCATAGTTTTCTAATTATTCTATATTGACAATTTTAATATGTTTCCAACCTACATCACTACAAATGAAGATATGATTTATCATGTAAAAGACACGTTCAAAGTTTTGTGATTCCGATCATCCTACAAGGCGTCCCATCACAATTATCACAATTATCAAGTATCAAGTATAGAAATAGCCCAAAGTTTCTATAAGGCGTAATGAAAAAGACTCCAAAACATTATTTTAGTGGTTCAAAATCTCCATCGCGAAAAGTATTATTATAATAGTCCTTTCAAATTTTGTTCAACATCATGAAGGTGTGCAATCTGCAAAAACCAGGCCTTGAGGCATGCAAGATAATGCTGTGAAGATCTCTTTTGTACTCAAGTTAGCTTGGTAACCAAAAATATTGTCTTTTCTATCCATATAAGTAATATGTAAATAATATAGCCCAATTTTAAGTCAAATACACTCACAATATTTTCTATTTTGTTATTTGTTGTATATTCCAATACATGTTCATATTATTTCAAATAAGTTTTCAACCTATGCAAATGAAAATGAAGACATGATTTATCACATAGAAGACATGTTCAAACTTTTGTGATGTAAAATCATCCTTCAAAATGTCCTACCACAATTATCAAGTGGAGGATAATTAGCACACTATCCTTGTGGTTCAAATTACTCATGGAAAAAAGGATTTCTTATATCCAATCCAAGGTACAAAAGGAAATGTAACAAATATAGCCAAATTTTAAGTCAATATTTTACACTCATAGTTTGGTATTTTGCTACTAGATGTGTTGAGTTCATGTTATTTCAAATAAGTTTCCTAAAAGTGTCCTACCACAATTATCAACAAGTAGAGAAACAAACCGAAAATTTACACAAGGAGAAATGCAAAAGGCTCCAAAAACATTGTTCTTGTGGTTCAAAATCTTCATGGAAAAAAGGATTATTATAGATATCTTTTCATTTTGTATTCAACATCATGAAGGTTCAGTCTTCAGAAAAATACCATTTTTGTGGTTCAAAATCCTCATGGAAAAAGGATTATTATAATAGCCCTTCCATTTTCTGTTGACCATCATGAAAGTACAGTCTCCAAAAACTAAACCTCAAGGCATGTGGGACAATGCCTAGAATATCTCTTTTTTACTCAAGGTGGCTTGGTGAATAAACATATTATTTCTGCTATCCAATCCAAGGTATGAAAGGAAGATGTAATAAATATGTTTGCATGGAATATAGGCATCCAATTTGCATGATCATCCAATGAAGTCTTCACAATTGCAAGAAGGAAATGGAGAAATGTCAACCTTGTATTCAATACCTTTTTGCATTGATCCTTCTGTAGAAACAATGAACTCAACATGCTCCATGGCCTTCACGACTGTTGCGTCCTTAACAATGCATTTCATGACCAATGACCTTTGAATTCTATCTTCCATTTCTTTGGAGATTTTGTTTCGCCATCTGATTGCTTTGCCATCTTGAGGCCGAGGTCGATCTTCATGCAATACTATTGTTTCATCATGGGCTTGAATTGGTGAAGCACAACTTGCACCCACCATCAGAGTTGACACTCCTAATATGACAAACCCCGAGCTTGTCAACCTAGCAATCTCACTTGTCAAGGATGTTCCTGATTGAACCTTCCACCTTCCTGGTGATGGTCTTGGAATACCTGTAATGCTAGTTGATGGCTTCCACGTGTGGGTTACATCATTTCCACAAAACCAAATCATTTGGGAGCGCACTCCAATTGGTGTTTGAATCCTCCCAAAGAATGATGGTGCAACAACTCCACGTCGATTTTCACAATCCTTTATATTGACAAGCTTGTTACATTTTCCTCCTTGTCCAAGCCAAGCCTGGCAACGGACTTGGCTTGTTACAAGAACTCTTCTAATGCCCAATTTACATCATGCACTTCATATTCTTTTACACTCTTGGAATCATCATCCTCAAAACTCTCTGTTGCAAATTTAGTACTAGATTTTGGAGACATGGTGTATCTTTTCTTATTTGCATAACTGTACTCAGGGCGGTGACTATCATCCTCACATATATTTGAAGGCATTGACTTTCGCCTTTTCCTTCACACAGTCTTGTCATCTCCATCATTAAAACATACTTCAGATACAACACCCATTTCCTTTGCAACATTACTTGTTAGATCAACAACTATTTTGGCACTAATGTCAATTCGAGATTTTGAAGATCTTTTTTTAAAGGTCTCTAGACTTGGCCCACTTCTGATAAACTGGCCCTTCAAAAAAGATGTGTATCTAGAGCTTTGTAAAATTGCATTTGAGAGGTCACTAATAGAGGCATTATAGAGACCAACATATTTGACATGGTTCAATCCAGCCCTCCAACTACCATGAATAGACTCTGCTAGATTTGTTCGAGGTATCAAGTACTTCTTGTTATCTAACATACTCTGCAAACCAAGCATTGCAGAGATACTGTAATGGCAAAATTACATTATTAACATGATAAAAAAAAATTCAAGAGAAATCAAAACCAACCTCTATAATGTAGTGGCCCCAATGGGAAATCCTAGCATGCCACCATGCAAACCAAGTTTCAAGCCATGGCAAGTCTGAATCACTTGCATGGCCTGCATTCCACCATGCCCTTAGGCTTCTCATTTCGACTTCTGCAGCTTGCTTTGTAGAGGCATCCTTCCAGCGTCTACATCGGATTTTAAATTCCTCTTGGCTGCCAACTTTTATACATGCCTTTGCATGGGAATGAAGACTTTGCTCCCAATGGAAAAGGCAAGAACGCTCTTTCCCTTCCATTATATTGTCAGGGCCACCATTGAAAGTGGCACATACAGCTCTCCAATTGGCTTGGGCCTCATCTGCCATGAACCCTTTGAATTCAGCATTATCAAACCCTTCTGAAACCATTACTTTGTTGAGAGTATCCCAAAATAGAATTTGTGCGTCAGTATCTTCCACCTTGAAGTCACAAGTTGCAATTGTTTGCAACTCTTGGATAAAAGGATTATACACATGGCAAGCCATGGTAGTCCAATCTTTCATTCGCTTCACAAAGTCAAACAACACCCAACAATGACCCAATTCTCCTCCAAGTCTCATTTTATTTACCAAATCAACCCCTGAACCAGAACCTTGGGTAGACATTTTAAATACATGACACCTACTGAATGAACTATGTTGCAATTGTCCAGGAAACACTACACTTTGGAAATAATTGTATCTACAATGTCTTTTCAAGTATAAAATCCCATCTAGCCCATCTGACACAGGTCGAGAGTCACGTCGACCCTCCTCAATCCATCTTGATAATCTATACACAGACATAAAGTTTGTCAATATTCATTGTCAATAACATAATTTAATAACCCAATGCAATAACAAATATTATGGTAATTACCTTCTTTTGTCGAGCAAAGGTTCACATTGTTTTAGCAAATCTTGTAGCTCAACATCTGACATCTTAATCCCATCTTGCACTTTTTTAGACAATAAAGTTTCCAGAATAATGTCTTGGACAATTATATTTTGTATCCCTTTAAGGCATACAGCACCACGAGCCCTCACCATTTCAGAAACTTTGGTTTTAATGGCATCCTTTGTTCTTCTAGTCAAACCATCTCCAATGGGATGATTATGATGGCCATGGTGTATGACTGCAAGAGTAAGATTCACACCATCTCTACATTCTGGCATGCAGAGTAACATTTCACAGTAACATCTCTCCAAGCAAATTGGTGGACGACCACAATGTATACATGATAAGGAGCCATATGATTCAATTGACACATTTGCTGGGGCCACTCTAATCAATCTCCCATCCCATTGTGTCTCATTCTCTATCCCAATTCTTTTTTTATAACCACAAGTTGCATTTATACAACGGAGGTGACCACATTCCTTTCTACGAACCACACCAGGAAATACTATATTTGTTGTAATAGGATCACTCCAAACATGACCATCAAATTTTGACTCCATACCTTTTGTGCGATGTTTCATTGAAGTAGCTGGTAGCTCAAAGAAAACATCACCATCATAAGTAGAAGGCAACTCATCCACAGTGACGTGCATTTCAACCTTCTCATAGGCCTCACGCAATCTGTTCTTTATAGGTAGTTGCATAATAATCTCAATGACACTATGTTGTTTGTCATTCTCAATGTTGCTAGCTGAATCATGTTTCCTTGCCTCATTATTTTTGTTGCAAACAGAGTAGAAATCTTCTTTGTTTTCGTTAACTAGAGTCTTTTGAAGTTCATTGTCATCAAGCTTGAATCTTTCTCCCTTCATGGTGAAAGTATCACCAAACTGCGCATCAAGGTGAAACATTTTGTATCCATCGTCATGGACTTCGTATTGCAGCTCCATTGTCAAATTAGACCCATTATCACCAAAGTGCTGATGGACAGATATGGACCCAAGTGTGAATTGAAAATGGCTAGCAAGCACCATCTCTGACAACACTCCTCTACCTATGGAAGTGCGAACAAACATATGCAAAGATCTATCCTCATTCTGAATTGTGACAGATTCCATAAGAACGGAATGGTTGAGCTGTGCAACTCAATGAGATGAAGTCCAAAGGGTGAGATCAAGAGCAGAGTGTTCGTTTCAAGAACTCATAAGACTCTGCCGCAAGAAAAGTTGCTCACAAATGATTTGCACACACTGCCCATTGTTTATACTCACAACTTTGTAAGATAGGTCTTGTGAAAGTCGGCACAAGTGTGACAATGGTACTGAACCATGATGTAAATTTTAGCCATCATTTGTTAACAACAATACTATAATACCATGGACTCTTAGACCTTTTAATCCCCAACCTTTCTTTGACACGTATGGGAGTTATTGCAAGCCATTCTCGCTAGCAATGACATTTCATTATTGCTACATATTCATTCCGACAATTTGATATAAGTATTTTAAAGTTGATAGATAGATATAAATTATAATAAATAAAAATTATTTTCTCCAAAAGGGGTCTATTGGCCTCTATCATTAATTGAATATTAATCAAAAAGATATTTAATTGTATGTCGATAAAAGGGATCTATTGGGCTCTTTTTTTTTTAAATTTTCAAAAACAATTATGAAAAATTATCAACCTCACATAGTAATGATGTTTAATTAAATGATCACTCATCATTGCTGCATTCTCATTAGCAATCGAATTCGTATGATAATCATTATAAGTCATGGTTCCTATTAACATCATAGTTTGGTAGCATTTCTATAGCCAGTATGTCGTCCCGTCATGGTGAATAAAATAAACGCATTGATTGTAACGATTTGAAATAATAAAAACGAGTGCTAGCTAATAAAGAGGCAACGTTAAGTACTTGGGTCGGTTGAGGACATGTGGTGGTCCCTTGCTAGCAAAGGTGTTCTTTATCATGGAAGAGGGATGATTATTTCTACAAATATCAATGTGAACTTAAATTTATATGAGAGCCCTATCCCTATCCTATAGTGATATAAGAGATTGGTTAAATTCCATTGACGAGGGGAGTTGGACACTATTCCGAGATTACGCCGATTTTTACCCGGTTAAGATGTGAAATTATTACATCACGATGCCAAATGACATTGGATCATTCGGATCATAATCGGATTGAGTAGTCGGATCATAATTGCTCACCATAAAAATAGCTGTGTGTGCCGCCGCGCCTACCACTAGGAAACCACCAATCCACATGTGATGCCTGTGTAGCATATGCCAAGCAACACGAAAAGGATTCGTTCATGAAAGGGAAAGCGTAGAATACCAAAAGGAGTTACACACATTCAGGCAAGTTTTAATAATACCATTGTTACCACTACGGATGTTTAAGGACACCCTTAAGAAAATTAAAGGTCAATAGACCCCTTTCGTCGGCGAAAGGGGTCTATTGGCCTTTATTTTTCATGAGAGCCCTTAAGAAAATGAAAGGCCGATAGACCCCTTTCGTCGACGAAAGGGGTCTATCGGCCTTTGATTTTCTTAAGGGCTTAAGGGCTCTCATGAAAATCGATGAAAGGGGTCTATCGGCCTTTCATTTTCTTAAGCCCTTAGCCCTTAAGAAAATTAAAGGCCGATAGACCCCTTTCGTCGATGAAAGGGGTCTATCGGCCTTTAATTTTCTTAAGGGCTTAAGGGCTCTCATGAAAATGAAAGGCCAATGGACCCGTTTTGTTAACGAAACGGGTCTATTGGCCATTCATTTTCTTAAGGCTCTCATTTTCTTAAGGTCCCTCCCTCCCTTGCTCCCTCGCTTTGCCTCCCTCCCTCCCTCCCTCCCTCCCTCGCTCTGCCTCCCTCCCTCCCTCCTGCTCTACCTCCGTCGCTCCCTCCCTCCCTCCCGCTCTGCCTCCGTCGCTCCCTCCCTCCCTCCCTCCCTTGCTCTCCCTCCCTCCCTCCCTCTTGCTCTGCCTCCGTCGCTCCCTCCCTCGCTCCCTCGCTCTGCCTCCCTCCCTCCCTCCCTCCCTCCCTCACTCTGCCTCCCTCCCTCCCTCCTGCTCTGCCTCCGTCGCTCCGTCGATCCCTCGCTCTGCCGCTCTCCCTCCCTCGCTCCCTCTGTCGATCAAGCTCGCGAACTCGATCTCCCTCTGAAACAACGATTTTACCTTTAATTGCTTCCTCCCCCGGAAGCAGTTGCTAGAGCCAAGGAATCGGCCAAAGATATCGTGGCAGTGAAAGCTCTGATCGACAAAAAGGCGTGGCCATACGTGCAGAACGACCTGCGCCTGAAGGCTTCTTACCTCCGCTACGATCTGAACACCGTGATTGCGGCAAAGCCGAAGGACGAGAAGAAGGAATTCAAGTCTCTGGTGGCCAAGCTTTTTCATACGATAAACAATGTAATTCATTGGGTTGGATGTCTGTCTGAAATGTTCAACTTTTATTTGGCAGCTTGATTATGCAGCAAGGAGCAAAAGTGTAGCGCAGGCAGAGAAGTATTTTTAATCCGGAACAGTCTCCGCCCTCAATGACATCCTCACCAAGCTCGGCTAACTACAGTCTATGCCGATTGCAGTGTACATATATATCATTCTTGTGCTCGCTTTCGATGCATTTTGCATTTCTCTATGTGGAGCATGGCTTTTAAGAACATCAGCTTTTTCATGGCGTTTAGAACATCAAGCTTTTTATTTAAAAGAGTCGTGAGCTTTGAATGCATTTTGCATTTACTTTAAGAACATCAGCTTTTCATTTGAAAGTGCCGCTCCCTCCCTCGCTCCAGAATCTAATAGCAACCTTACACTATGTGGAGGAATGCACCTACCGCCAACTTTTTCTTCAATAAGAATGCAACTACATCCATCTAGCTACACTAAAGGGTGCACTTCATCCTGTCAGGCCAAGAAAATCTTGTTCAAAATCCCACCATATCTTGTAAGTTTTTCCCAAAGTAGGCACCTTAGCATCAAAATCCCTTAATGCAAACATGAAAGGTTGACTCACAACAACTTTCATCTTCCACTCCTTTCCAAAATATTGTGTTTGTAATCATACCTTCACATCCCAAAGATTTATTTCGTTCTCTTGTTCTCTAAATTTAAACCTCTTTCCCAAGTTATATAATCTTGTGAGTGGGATGTATCTATGATAGCATCTCGATTCTCTAAGATGGATTCCATTGTATAGAAATCAATAACTCTACAATGTATTTGCCAATTTGGATCTCACCACTTTTTTTGTAAGACTTCTAGAGGGCTTCTCCTTTGGGAGAGACAATCATCACATTGGTGAGAGAGCAATGAGCTATATCCATCCATCCTTTAGAAACAAATGTATAGCCTATTGAAGCTAGATCATTAATTATGGATTCCTACAATTTGTTTTGCATATCCTTATACGCGACCTCCAACAATGTGGTGCACATGGCATAATAGGATGGAATTATAGAGTTTTCACCATGATTGCAAGGATCTATGCCATGAAGGATAATGAAGAATATTAAATGATAACCTAGAGCAACATACTATGTTTGCAGCATCAACTTGGATATTTTGAAGTTCGGTACCTCTCAAGGCTTCTATGATTGTTGGTTGCCTATTTAGAGTAGTAGAAGAGACTCAGTAGAAGTTTAATGATCAAGATTCTTGGTGCTTTCCCCCAATATCTCCCTTGTGATATTAGGGAGGTTTTTAGTACGTATTTTTTGAATTAAAGATGTTTAAAATGCAAAAAAACGTCTTTTCTGTCAGTCATTGCAAATTGGTTGACTAGATCATTATTGCACAGTGAACATATATACCAAGCTGTATAAACAAAATACACTGTGTGGTTTAAGGGCACATCACGTGGTTTTCCTATACACCACATGATATTTTGACATATGTACGCATAGCACTTGGAGATTTTTTGTTTCCCTTTTAGACACATGCACTATTATGAAAATAAGGCAAGGAGGGGGAGGCAAGGAGACGAGGAGGCCTTAGGAGACACAACACAGTATATTCAAGATATTGTACGCTTTTGTGGTTAATAACTTGTTCTTGTCTGCTTAATAACTTTTCTTTGTATGCTTTTGTTGTCCAGCTAGTCTCCTCAACCCTCATCATCTCGTCAAGTGCAGCTTCAATTAGCAGCATCACGATCAAGCTTCAAGTATTTTCTATTTTGAAGCCTCGGGCTTTCTTTGTATGCTATTGAAGTAATGCTGGGACTTAATTGACCTTGTAAGTCTATTCTATGCCATTCAATGACTTCTTTTTTTAAATGCATTTGTGTCACATTGGCAGGATGGTAAAAATAAAAACTTCTGAGAGGAGGGGGAGAGGTGGAAGAGGAGAACGAGGAGGCAGGAGAGGTGGAAGGACAAGTAGCAAGAGAAGTTTGCAAGTGGAATCTACACCAAATTTAGAGTTTCAAAAAGAGGTTGAAATTGGAGTTGAAGAGGATAAGGAGATGGAAGACTTTGAAGACACTACTATAATTGTGGAGGAATCTTCTAAGAAGAGAAAGAAAGAGGATAAACAACTGGATGAGGAGTTTGAGCAAGAGCTTCCTGCTGCACTTGATATTGGCCAGGGGAAGGATGTTATTGAATCTCTTGCAATCAATCCTGGAAAGATTGCTCCCTTGATCCCATTATGTCATTGTGTTGTAAACACAAGACTGAGAGGCCTACGAACTGATATGGATAGCCTAAAGCAAGCTCTAGAGGCAGAAAAATATATTCAACGGAAAGGAATGTTTATTTTATCTACAACACTTCTGGATGGTGTTTCACAAGAGGTGACAGATGAAATTGAACAATCATGGGATTCTTGTTGGAGGGATGTAAATGCAGAATTTGAGGCACAGATTGTTGATGATGCTGATTGGTCATTTCTGTCTCGAAAGATGTTTTTTGTGTGGGAGGGGAATCACCGTACTGTTGCATGGATGTCTCTAATTGAAGAGAAATTCAAGATGCTAGGGAGAATGGTATTTGCAGTAAGTTTCATACCATTTGTCATGGATGTCTTTTGAATTAGAACTAACTAATTCATTGTACTCATTCATTTCTTTGGAATATATTTTAGCCACTATAAAAGCAAGATTATGAGGCAAAGCTAAAGGAACTTCAGCCGAATTTGAGTGTTGCTGATATGGAGAAAGCACTTAAAAGTATTCGAAAGGATGTGAATCTCAAGTATGGTCGAAAAATAATCAAGGTATGGTTAATTTAATGATTCTTAACATAAAGTTGATTTTTTAAAGTGTTCAAGTGTTTTTTGAGATTGAGAAAGAACTCATAATATTAAAAAAGGATGTAAATATGATGTTTGTTTAGAAAATGATCAAGGTATGGGATATGCATGTATTGTATGATCAGAAAATACAGTTGAGTGTGACGATTGCATGTATTGTTTATATGTAGATTCTTTCTATTGTCAAACCAACAAATGGTGAAGATTGGATTAATATCTTGTGGAGCCTCCCATTTGATGATAAATCATCCATTGTCACATTGGAAAAGTTGTATAACATCTCCATTGCAAAGGTCTCAAAGGAGACACAACTAGCAACCCTCATAATCTTAGGGTCAGATTCAAATTTGAGAACAAGTTATGGGATGCCAAAAGCTGATAGAGAATTCATAAAGTGGATGGCGAAAGAGGCATGGATGGATCAGTTGCTTTGTAAATTTGAGAGGTTACTCTCTCAGGTCTTGGTTGCTAGTCAACAAGCTAGCTTTGTGCTTCCTCAAGATCCTACGTTGAGAGAGTATTTTGGGAGATACAAGCAATGAACAGACTTGAACTTTATGAAGATTTAAAGGATTCAATGACTGTTGCTACAGCTGTAGCAGGATAAATGGAGATGACGAGGGCATCTCAACGATTGGTATTTAGGTAAGCAATACATGTTTTTTCCTTTTCAATTAAAAATCCATCCTTAAGTATTTCGCTTTTGTACTAAGACTCTTATTGTATGCAGATTCTTGCAATCTTTAAAAGCTGTTGGTAAGATTGAAAAATTGTTGCCCACAAGTCGAGTATGGACAAAAATTCAGGACTTAAAATTTTGTATGTACTCTCCAAACATGATAGAAAAAGAAGGGAAGCAAGTGCTCTCTGAGTGGGAGAGAAAGAACTGCCCGTGGTGGCTCGATATGAAAAAAGGATGTTGCATCGAGGAGGAGGTAGAGCTATACACACAGCATAAAAAGGGAGAGATGGGTTCATCAAGGTCAAATTCAGTCCACGAGGATGATGCGATCATTGAGATTCAAAAAACACTTGAGAAGATGACTAAAAAGGACAAGGATTCAAGTATGGAACTAAAGAATGGTGGTAGGCCACCAAAAAATCCTGGTACTAATAATGGTAAGCTCTCTTGGTCTTTTTTCAAGCTGTTATTTGTTTGTGTAACATATGTTGTTATCACTTTGTGTCTTTACATATGTGGTGTGGATACAGATGTGCAGGTACTGCAGTCTACACCCATTTTGAAAGGATGTAAATGGAAAGATAGGTCTATCCGCTTTTTGTACATTCCATTGACCTCTCTAACTTTGAATTGGAGTGGCACATGTGATGCTTCACATTGCAAGGTTTGGTGCTATGATTATGTCGAGTTTGGGAAGCAATTGTCTGTCTCAAACTTCACACAAGCCTATATAGACATGAAGGAATACTTTGTGGGTCTTGGAGGTGAAAGAAAAACAAGAAATGGTAAGAGTGTTGCTTGGGCTGCAGATTTTGTCATTCTTGATCTGCCTACATAGCTAGAAGCTCTTGGAGTAGAGGATTCCACATCTCCATCTTGGAATTTATTAACAGAGGACCATGTATGCTACTCCTTGCTAGTAGCGGCCACAGTTGTTTTAGATTCTGGCTGGATCCTAGTTATGTGTGCTCCTCATGTTCTTCATTTGGTTGAGCGTTATGCTAGGATTAGTAGATTGGAGTTTGCATGTCGAATGTACATGCAATGCTTGGATGCATATTGTACAATCAAAGTTGGTAGTATTGATCATAAGGTGAGACAATTGTCTTACAATGACCTGTTGAAAGAATTTATGCTCTTGTATAATGAAATGGATTGTACTAAGCATAAGTTTAATTCTTTTCTTGTCTTTAGGTGGATGTTGTGGTTTTATGCCTTCTTCATCGGGCTGGTATGTCTTGTGTTTGTAATCCTGGAAATGCTTCCGTGGTTGGTACCAAATTGGGCATTGCTTTTGGAAGTAGTTTGTTTCATCATTATTTACCAACAAGTGAGCAGACTATAAAACATGGAGAGAGTATTCCATGGAGAGGTGCATTGGAGAAGGCTCCATGCATGATGTTGTACTTCTTGGAGTTGTTGTGTCCAATTTTTGGACATGTTGTGGACTTAGGTGCTGGGACTGGTTCTATGCAAAAAGCATGCGTGCATTCTGGGAGAGCATGCTTATCTATTGAGAATGATCTTGACATTTGCAATTCTATATTGCAACCATTTTTGGATGGACAGAAAGGAAAGGGAAATGTGTTAAGCAACTATGGGACTCTAAATGATTTCGAAGATGTGGAAATGGTTGTTAATCTTCCAGATGACTAGTAAGTATGTTACTCTCGTCTTTTATCTTTTTAAACCTATTTGTTGGAGAATATTATTATCAATGAGGCATTGATATTGATTGATCTATTTTAGCTTTTTGCCTTCTTATGCAGGTGCTATGGCTGAGATGATGTGTAATGGCATTGCATTCAATGCCCCCATCAAAGAGAGAAGGCATCATCGCAATATCTATGTGGATGACATCAGTAAAGAAGATTGAGTCTAGTGATTTGACATGAGTTTTTCCCTTCAAGCAATTCATTTTGCTTGTGATGCCCTACTATTGAACATGCATAACTTTTGTGGTGTCTTGCACCTATTTCATTTGCTAGAGATGTAGTAATCATATTGAAGAACTATTAGTACATCATGTGAGTACCCATGAATATTAATCTCAATGTCACATACTCAATTTTGAGCATGTTGGTTTCATAAAACTTTTTCTATTTGCTAGAGATGTGACAATCATGTCATATCTTAGTTAAGGTTTGCATGTCAAAACTATGAGTTGTGTACAAATGATCATCATGGTGAATTGAATCTTAAAGTATCTCCTTGATGCAACTAATAAATGTTTCGACATAGATGCATGCAAATTTGCACCCTAAATTCTTCACCATGTGACTTGCAATCATTTCATCGATAAATCACTATCTATCATGATAGTATGAATTGTGGATGATATAGGTGGAGGGTGTTGAAATGAAGTAGACATGAAAAGTAGTTTTGTGAATAAAGGGATCTTATAAGCCCTAAATACTATTGGAAAGAAATGTAATTAAATGTATATAGCATCTTTGTGGGGTAGTTTTATGACTAAAGGGTGTGTGATGTTAGCGGCATCTTTTGTGGGGTAGAAATGTATATAGTATCTTCTTGGGGTAGTTTTATGACTAAATGGTGTGTGATGTTATGATAAAATTGTCTACGAAATCACAATATAGGCCATGCTTAGAAAAATGTGCTCAGACCAAGACGCTCAGAGAAAAGACGTACCCATTTAAAGTTAACTAGGTTTATTTTCTAAAAAATCAAGTTATTTAAATTTATTTTTGTGATGTTATGATAAAATTGTCTACGAAATCACAATATAGGCCATGCTCAGAAAAATGTGCTCAGACCAAGACGCTCAGAGAAAAGGCGTACCCATTTAAAGTTAACTAGGTTTATTTTCTAAAAAATCAAGTTATTTAAATTTATTTCTAATTTTTAAAATAATAATTTTAATTATTTTTAATAAATAATTAAATAAAATTTCAAAAAGTTTAAATTTACTTTTGGTTTTTAAAATAATATTATTTTATTTCATTATTATTTTAAAAATTATTTTATTGTTATTGAAGTCACAACAACATCAAGAAGCTTGCTTTTGGTTTTGCTTTTTAGAGCTTTTCAAGATTTCTCAAAATAAAATCTCTCTCAAACTCTTCCATAACAAAAGCTTTCATTAGCACTTTATTAATATGAAATATATGTATATAATATTTTTTATCTATAATATAATAATATATTAATTAACTATATATAAGACATAGTATAACCTATGAAATTATATAAATATGATATATTTATATAAGAATATTTTAAAAAATCATTATTCTTATATATATATATACATATACATATAATGATAAAATATAATTAATGTATTCAGTAAAAATATATAAACATAATACTTTAAATTAATAAACTTATTAATATAAAATAGGAACCATAGTCCATGGGTGAGTATGGGCAAAAACTTCAAAACAGATTAAAGGAATTATGTAAATCGTTAATATCATACTTGAATAATATGAAGTCAAAAAATGAGTAAATATCAATGTCGTCCATGGGTGAGTATGAGCAAAAACTTCAAAATAGATTAAATGAATTATGTAAATCGTTAATATCATACTTGAATAATATGAAGTCAAAAAATGAAGTAACTTAAAGTGATTTACGCTATAATTTAAAAATATTTTAATTTATTTTTAAATAATTTTAAAAATATTAATATAATATTTATTTTTATTAAAATATAAATTGAGAATCAAACAATTGAAGAATCTTAGTGAATTATAAACTAAGGAGTATGTACAAAATCAAAAACTAATTTAGAAATTAGTAAATCAATGTGTAAGGTTAGTGTTAAAATATATGAATCTGTAAGCTTGGTGTTAAAAATATATGCATCGATGTGCTTTTATCCTATGTGCTTATCCCGGGTACAATACTTTGCAAAGGCCTTAAACTTTCTTAGTTTAAGGCCTGTGCAAAGTATCACACCCAGTTTAAGGCCTGTGCAAAGTATCACACCCATTGAATATCATATGCATAGTTTGGTTTGCATAGTTTGAAATGCACTTCCTTGTTTCGTACCAAGCATCTTGCATGAGTGTTGAAAATTTTGCATCCGTGTGCTTCTAGCCTATGTGCTTGTCTCCAATGGATATTATACTTTTCAAATAAGTAATTTTAAGGCCTCTGCAAAGTATCTTACCCATAGGATATCATTTTCATGGTTTGGAATGCATATTATTAAATCCTTGTTTCTTACAATGCATCATACTTGGGGTGTTGAAAAATATGCTTTGTTGTGCTTCAAGTGTATATGCTTGGCTTTGATGGATATGATACTTTTCAGAAGCTTTAAACTCACTCAATTTAAGGCCTCTGTAAAGTATCACACCCATCGAATACCATTTGCATTGTTTGATATGAGTATTTCCTTGTTTCATATCATGCATCATGCATGAGTGTTAAAAAGATGCATCGGTGTGCTTTTAGCTTATGTGCTTATCCCCGATGGGTATGATATTTTGCACAAGCCTTTAATTACTAGCTTAAGGCTTGTGCAAAGTATCATATCCATCAGATATTAGTAGCATGGTTTGGAATGCATATTAATTTTACATATTTTTTAACTATATCCCTAAACCCTACTAGACCCTAGACCCTAGATTCTAAATTCTAAACTCTTGACCTTAAACACTAAGCTATAAGCCCTACTCCTAAACTCTAAAATTTAACCGATAGACCCTTGACCCTGGACCCTTGCTCCTACATTCTAGACCCTAGAACATAGATCTTAGACCTTGAAACTTAGATCCTAGCCCCTAGACCATAAACCCTAAACTCTAGCCCTAGATCCTAAATCCTAGCAAAACCCTAAATTGCAACTAATAATCTATAAAATGTCTTAATTTGTGCAACACGTTGTGTGCACCCCTAACCTATTATATGTGCAACACGTTAGGGGTGCACACAACCTGTTGCATGTGCAATAGGTTGAGGGCGCACCCAACCTGTTGCTCAAATTTGATGATTTATGCAATAGGTCATGTGCACCCCCAACGTGGTGCATGTGCAACAAGTTCAAGATGCACACAACATGTTGCGTGTGAAACAGGTTGGAGGGGTGCCCAACCAATTGCTTAAATCAACAAAAAATATTGATTGGAGCAATAGGTTGGGTGCCCCCCAATCTATTACATAGGAAACAAGTTGTGTGGATCCCCAACCTATTTCACATGCAACAGGTTTAGAGCACACACAACTTGTTGCTTGAACAATCAGATTTTCCTAATTTTAGCAACCAGTTGGGTGCATGTTGCACACGCAACAAGTTGTATGCCCCCCATGCAACAGGTTGGGTTAACCTGTTGCATGTACAATAGGTTGGGGGGGTACCAAACCTATTGCTTAAATCAACAATTTTTGTTGCAACAAAAATTGTTGATTTAAGCAATAGGTTTGGTACGCTCCCAAACTATTACACATGCAATAGGTTGTGTGCATCCCCAACCTATTGCACATGAACTATTGCTCAAATCATTAAATTTTGCTGTTTTGAGGAACATGGAGGGTGCACCCCCAACCTATTGCAACGCAACAGGTTGTGTGCATGCCAAACCTATTGTACATGCAACAGGGTGGGGGTGCACACAACTTGTTTCTCAAATCATCGAAATTTCCTGATTTGAGCAACAAGTTGGGTGTCCCCAACCTATTGCTTAGAGGGGTACACACAACTTATTCCTCAAATCATTGAAATTTACAGATTTGAGTAATAGGTTGGGTGTACCTCAACCTAACTATTGCCCAAATCAAGATATTTTACAAATTATTGCTTGCAGTTTAGGGTTAAGGGCTTAAATGTTTGGATCTAGGGTTCAACTAGGGTTTAGGATTTAGATTCTAGGGTTAGGGCTTAAGATCTAGGGTTTAGAGTTTATGGTCTAGGATTTGGATCTAGGAATTAGGGTTTAAGATCTAAGGTTTAGGGTCTACAATTTAGGATTTATGGTTTGGGAATCTTTTCTTTGCTTGATTTGATATAAAATTAAGTATTTCCAAGGTTAATGATTACAAGTGTGAGATTTGTTGGGCTGTTTTCATAGTTGCTAATCTATTTTTCCTAAAATAGGTATTCACCCTAATAGAGGGTGTAGCACCAAATCCTTCAGGCTCTTCTCCATCTCCATTGACCACCTTTTCCTCTTGTTTGAGTGATCTCCAAATTTAAAAGGATAGGCATTCATGGCTATACCTCGAATTACACAAGTTGTATTTCTACTTTTTCCCTATTGGAACTACAATCTTTGTAATTCTTATACATGCTTACACCATTTTCATGAAAAAGTTTTATTTGGAGTGTATATGTTTCAAGAAATGCAAATAAGGCAAAAGAGTCAAAAGGGGTAAGGACGTAATTCTCATCTTCCAATGGCCAAGTTATGCTTGTAACTTCGTGATATTTGGGTATAAACTTTTGAATTTCACATCCTTGAAAAAGGCATTTTTCCAGAAAAAGAAATTAACGTTTCATGACTTTATTAATTCCTTCACTTTATCACCTATGCATTTAAAAAAGGACCGAGTGGATATGTGGAAGTTAAGGGAGTAGGAGATGCAAAACAAAACACATCTATTATCTAGGAATTTCTCAAAGAAATCCTTGTCTATGTTAGTAGCAAATGTTGGTATGATGTGTTTCGTCATTGTTTTCAAATGTAGTTCAAACATCTAACACAAGAGAAGGAAACTATTGCAAGAATAGGGAATGTTATAAACAACTTCAAAAGGAATATAAAGGAAGGTAGATTGTCAAACACAATTCTGTGGGAAGTCTTTATTGCAAACATGAGAATGTACAATGTGGTCTTCCCTACGAGGTCACTTCTACATCGCAAAGAGAAAGGGCTATGCTTCCTCTCCAGTAGGAGTGATATAGCCAATAACCAAGCCAAACATCTTTATGAGAAAGCAGCCCTCTACTTTCTTGTTGAACAAGTAAGCCCTCAACAAGTGAGTGTTGCTATCAAGCAACTCCCCCAAAAGGACGAGGTAATTTCAAAACTTCATCAATAATTGCATCCTTCACTATGACCTCAACGGATGCCCCGTTTGCATTGCTTATCACAGCTTTAACCTTTGGAATCTTGATTATCGAAGTTTTCTTAGCCAAGTAGTACCATAGAGTCCTGTGATGTCTTGTTGCCTCTGCAAACTGTAAAGCACTTCCATATAATGCAAAATTCACTCCAGTAACTATCAAAGATCTCAATACCTGCACAAAATTTGAACTTCATGTAGCATCGATTCATTCATTTGTCAAAGAGTCGACTTACAAATAATTTTGCATATTGTGATATAGAACATGGAGACCACATGCAACACGATCATATACCGAACCTGGTTCCCATATCCAATTTGTTGGATATGGGTATTGAACACTCAGGATAGATATACTAAGAGAGAGACCTCCTTGATTGGCACAATTATGGTGATGTCAAGCATGTTTAGTGCAATCGATTGCATGTTCTTCTTGCAACCAACATTGTGTAGTATGAATTGTGCCTCTCTGAAAGTCTTAAACTTCTCAGCTATCCTCACATAATCATAGCATAAGTTGCTCTAGAAAGTGAGCTACATCAGTTCATGTAGCAACGCGAGTGGGTGATTTTCTCATAACACGTGGAAGGCAAGGATGCAATCAAAATCTTAAAAAGAATGAAAGTTGAAGCTTGCAGTGATCAAATTGATAGCAGAAGTGAGAGAGGGGGAGAGAGAGAGAGAGAGGAGTGCACACGATATAGCTACCTATACACTAAGTGTATTGAACATGAACATGAAGATATACATGTGAATCCCTTAGGGTTAGGGTTAGGGTTAGGGTTTGCCCCTAATCTCCTAGAGATATGGTGCAATTTACACCATCCTCAACAACCCCTCTTAAATTGCACTAGGTAAGTAGAGGGTGCATGTACAAGACCTGTTTGTGATTTTTGTTTGGTGCATATGATAGCATCCAAAACTAAAAAGAAAACTGAAAGAAATCAGAGTAGTATGTGCGTATGTGAGCACAGGGACTACAAAGTGGAAGCATGTACAATGAGTACAACTTATGATCGTGTACATAATGTGGATTTCCCCCTCTTAAGTTGTGGGTCATCCTTTGTCGTTGGGAACAAAACCCAGAAAATAGGCCAAAGAGAAGAGGAAGGAAATATGTAGAAGGTCAAGTCCACCTAGATCAAAGACTGGTCAATCAAAAGATGATTGCATAAACAATGGTGTGGCTGTGTGCTAAACATGCCAAAGCTGAGCATGTCATGAGTTGCCGTGGACTGTGCAACTGCTCTGAGGAAGAGGCATCCAGATGTGAAGCTCGTTGATGTAGCTATGGCAATGTGATCCAGTAGGTTGTGACATACAAGAGTGTTACCAACCCAAAAGAACTGACAACAATGTGTGAGGTATACTGCAATAGAATAATCTCTGTCGAATGATGTGGGGTCGAAGAAGGCCGCATAGTCAATGTGGACAAAGTTATCCAGGGGCTGAAAATATGGGTCCAAATGTGCAGGTATGATACACTGCTCTGCTGAAGAGGAGGCCCATAAAACTAACAAGGTATGGCAACTTGTCAAACCTGTACACTCAACTATCATGAGCTAAAGGTTGTCTAATGTGGGAAGAGCTAAACATCCATTGGCATGAGATGTAGCATTTGTCATAGGCATATCGAGAAGGAGTTGATAATAAAAATGCCTAGAAGCTTGAAATACAACTGTGAATGCATAAAATGTCCCTGAGGCATATGCGGTGCCGAATGTTGATGTAGGGATCAATCTGTAGTCGTGGATCCAACCACTGATCTGCATCAAGTAAGGATTGTATACTATAGCCATAAGTGCATGATAAAAACTGAGTCTCCCCAGGTTGCGCTATGGCTAAACCTGATGCTGTCTATTGTATTGGGGCAGGACTGCACTGATGCATAGGTATCCTTGTGTTGAGGAATGATTTGTTGATTGGAGGTGGTGATAACTGGATCCAAGGGTGGTTCAATGCGACATGACTGAGCCGATGTTGAAATGTCCTGAAGACTGATGTGTTGATCTAAATTGTTGAAGGGAATTGAGCGCAAGGTATGCTCGGTGTCAGAGGTGAAAGTATCAGTGATGGATGTTGGAATGGAATCACCTGAAGAGCTGGATGCACTATGGCATGTATCTCTACGTGTAGCTGGGGATGTGAGTGCCTCATACTGAGGACTTACCTACTGAATAACTGCATGATCATAAGCATCTGCATGAACACCTACTGAGTATCTACATCTGTGGTAAAAGATGGAGTTGGATCCATGCATAAAGATGATGGTTGTGCACCATGAGTATCAGACTCTGTTGATATGAGTGCGACTATGCCTCATGCTGAGAGGACTTACCATCAAATGTGCCTCGTGCTCGCCTCGAGCTGTGGGCTTACAAAACTGAATGTGCCTCATATTGAGGGCTTACCAAAAAATGTGCCTCATGCTGAGGGCTTACGAGGAATGTTCATAATCAGAAACTGTGGGCTGATCCATGCTAACATGTGAAGCATCTGCATCTGATCTATCAAGGCCAATGAGGCTCGAGTCTGCATCATAGGCTAGTGCATACCCTATGGTAATGAATGGTCAAAGAAGGTTCTCTTTCCACTCACGGATCTCATTCGGAGTCATGACTGCTGTATCGTCAACCGTGTGATGTGGATAACTCCATGATGGAGGCGGTTTAGTGCTCCGTGCAAGAGGCTTACCCATGTACTGAGACGAGAGTGTCTACCCATGAGAACACTATGTGTGAGCTGCCACTAGGGGGTCTTATACTAAACTATCATAACCACATCATGTGAGAACTGTGTGTGTGCCAAGGATCAAGCATATAATCGAAAGATGATAACTAAGTGCTGGGCATAGCCAAGAGCCTATACAAGGCTGATGTACATGTGCAGGAAACAATACCAAAAATATTCAATGAAAATGATTGTACATGGGTGGCATGTGTGCATACAAATGTGTAAAAATCCTAAATCCGAGAGAGGGATAACTCTGCCGAGTGTCACACTAATGTGCTAAAGTGCCAAATGCCAAGGGGTCATTGTTTGCTTGGGTGTAGCCATTTTTGGTGAGGTTCAGGGACTGTTTGCCCTTTCCCATGGCTTCCATAGGAAGAGCAGGGTATTCTCAGTATGCAAGGTTCCAAGGCTTTTTGTCACCTATAGATATTTTGGTGTTGTCATTTAGAGTATAAGTGTAGCTTAGGACCTCGAGTCATATTCTGGTGAGAGACGTAGGCTTAAGTGTGGTAAGCAAACATAGTGCATGCATGAGTGAAAGGAACATACATCATCATGGTTGGGGTAATGAAGGCTTTCACCTTCATTGGGGGTTGAAGGGTTTAGGAGGAGTTTAAGGATTAGAGGGAGGTTCAGGGTTTAGAAGGAGGTTCTAAGGTTTAGAGAGAGGTTTCAGAGTTTAGAAGAGATTCAAGGGTTAGAAGGAGGATCCAAGATTCAGGGTAGAGTACATGGTGGAGAACTCGTCTCCCTCATAGATCATGGAGGTTAAGGGTTGAGGGGGAGCATAGGAGTGGGAGAGGAAGAAGATGTAAGAGCATGGAGGGAAAGGAGAGAGAGAAGAAGGGAGGAGGAGGGAGGAGGAGGAGGAGGAGGAGGGAAGAGGAGGAGGAAGGAGGAGGAGGGAGAAGGAGGAAGGAGGAGGAGGAGGAGGAGGAGGAGGAGGGGGGGGGGGGGGGGAGGAGAGGGAGAGGAGGAGAGGGAAGGAGGAGTTGCAAGGTTAGGACATGCTTTTGGATGTGGAGTGCAAGGAAGCATGGACACTTGAGACAATTGCTTCAAATAACAAAGTAGAACTCAACACAATGACCCAAAGAGTGTGGGCTTCATTCCATTACAGGGTATTTATACAAGTTGGAGAGCTTCTTTCTCTGCATGTAGGAATTGTAAGACATTCTCTCTCTACATGTAAAACTTGCATATAGAAGTTGCATGTAGGAGTTTCAAGTTGCATGTAGAACTTGCATGTTGCATGTTGCATGTAGAACTCGCATGTTGCATGTAGAACGCGTATGTAGAACATCCATGTAGGAATCACATGTAGGAGTTGCAAGTAGAACTTGTATGTTGAGGATTTCTAAGAGAGATTATTCCTAGCCTTATGGAATTACAAGCGGAGCTTTGCCGCTACTCTACAAACACATTTTGTACTACCTAAGTCCATGTTGGCACAGAAACAACATACTCCCAGATCTATTTTATTACCCGTCCTTGGGTTATGGCTTATTGGTTGTGATCACATAGCTGGGATGCCATGCGTGAAATCTAATGGCTATGGAACTTGTTTCATGCTAGTCAATCCTACTGTAAAGCCTTGGCAACATACAATTTTTACTCTGTTTCCAAGTAGCCTGTATCCACCATTTGTTTGAACAGAGATATGTGGCATGCTTCTAAGAAGATGACTCTTTGATAGAGTCAAATTGTAATCTGAGCATCGATACGTTCATTGGGATTGAAACTGAGTAGAGGCAAATGGCGGTTGATGTGGCTGGGGACCTCCAGAATGTATTCCAATGTTTTGCAGAAGATAGCACTTTGGCGAAGGAAGCGGTCAATGTTGCCACGCATTATAGCACTTTGGTGAAGGAAGCAGTCAACGTTGCTCAAGTTGCTAAAGTGCTTGGATCAGTGTGCCTTGGATATTCCATTCTACACCAGAGTATGGTTTGATCATTGGCCAATTAATGGTGTGATCTTCACCCAAAGTGTATATGTTGGCTTCCCATCTGTGACATCGTGGAACTGCATAGAACTTGGGATGGGTTCTGAGACATGACTCTTTCAAGAAGATTACATCAAAGAGCTTGGGACATCGCCAATCAAGTTGGGGATCCAACTTGCTTATCCAATCTTCACTAATTTGACGCTGACAAAGGTTGGTAGGGAAGTTGTCCAGGGTCCATCCACCTCAAGTTTTCATATCAGGATATTTGCTCCAAAATTCCTTGATGGGGAAGTGGTATCTCATCAAAATCATACCCATCATTGGAATTTGTCATGGGAGTATGAATTGGATTATCCGAATCCTGATATTCAAAATCAAATATTGTGTCATTTTTTGCTAATGGCAGCACAAGTAGTGTCAGAGAGACTCTGAGGACATGGGGGAGAAATATGGAAGAGTGTTAGTTGTGGAAGGGGGAGTAGAGGGGAGGGGGGGAAGAACTCAAAAAATGGTTTGAGCCATGTGGTAATCCTCGAGGGTAGGATTAACAAGGGAAGGGAAGAAGCTAGTTGTGAGGGGCTCGTAAGTTTGTGACTATTGGGTTAGTTGAAAATGGTGAGAGGCATGAACAAAGAGATGATGAAGGGAATGGATGTTAGAATGGAGCTCAGGGAACGTTAAGAGGGTGGTAGCAGCAAGGGTAATTGAGGATATGATGTTGGTAGAGAGAGTGGTTAGATATGGGAAGTTGGATGTGAGATAGGCCCTATCATCTTCCGACACTTCTTTTTGTTGGTGCGATGGGATCATCACCTACTGCAAGGGTGGGATGTTAGTCATATCATGCCTCGCAAATAATAGTGATGTCCCTTGTAGCAATGGCAACACAATAGCAATAACCCTAAGGGGAGGACGACCCATGAGGCATACATATGCAATAAAAGCATCCGTCCTAAGTGCTATAAACCCAGCATGTGTGGACAAGCAGAAGATATTTTTCTCATCTTCGGACAAGTCTTGGCAAATTATGCACAGAGTTTTGGTCCCCATGGAACGTTCCCATTTGATTGTTGGATGAGCGGATATGATCCTGATTTGGAGTTGCTTCCATTGGATAAGCACTTGTGCATTGATGTGATCTTCCGCTTGTAGAGTGACCACAAGCTCTTGGTACACCACCATTGTGCATTGTAGTGGGACTTCATTGATGTTCTCTTCCATTGCCTCATTGTTGTGCACTACCGATTGGAGTTCAAGCTTGGAGATGATTATCTTTTGGGATTGCATCTCATCCATTTTTTCTTTATATTTATGGTAGATGGATGTATATGCCTCCTTAAGCTTTCTCATTTGCAAGGTGACCTATGCTTGTTGAGGAATGACTTCAGTGGTATTGGACCATTGGTCCAAGACTTGTGCTTGTGAAGTGCTGACCTCTTTAGTGGTAGCAAGTTGGTCCTTTAAGATTTTGCAGTCCCTTGTAAGCTCTTCAATGCTAAACGTGCATATTGCCAAAGACTGTTGCATTTCTTCAAGCTTGTCTTGGCAATCCTAGAGCTCTTCTTCTTTGTGGATTAGAGTGAGTCAAGCTTGTGCCAGTGCCTCTATCTGCTAAGCATGTGTGGAGGGCAAGGAGTTATAGTAGGTTTGTAGGTGTCGTAGCTTGTACTACTGCTATCAGTTGTATTTGGCTTTGGTGGAGGTTGGAGGTCACATCCCTCACTGCCTTCTCTTGAGCTTGGAGAGCTTGGTTCATGCGCACTTCTTCAACCTCCTTCTCATCTATTTGTGCCCAAAGTGCCCTAACCTCTCTGGCGATTCCCTGGAATTGGTCTTCGATTGCTACTACAGTCTGTCTTTCCAATTCTCGTACATGTTCCTCCTTGGCCAAGCTAGTGAATAGTTCTGGCATTTGGAGCATGTGGCTAGCTTGATGATGGAGAATGACAGACGGTGATGAGGACTGGTGATACTGCTGATAGAACTGGAACCCATGTAGCCATCCTGATGATTCTATAGTACTTGTTGGGGGTTGTTCCAATGGTATTTCAGTCACTTGGGTACAGTAGTCATACTATTCATCTAGCACTAGCTCCCCTTGTGGCTCATGGATTGGCATGGCATCGTGTCGATGTAGCCTCAGTCTTTGGTGCCCAGGCTCTGCTCTTGCTATTGTTGGAGATATATTGGTTGCAGTTGTGCACTGAGCTATAGCATTTCATGGGGCAATTCCTCAATTCCGACCTCCAGAATAGGCATTTCTTCTAAGGTATCCGCATTTGCCAATGTGATAGTAGGAGAAGTTGGTGACGGCTCCCATGCTGGTGAGAAGGGAATTTCCAACTCCTCAATAGGTTTTGGTGACTGGGGCAAAGTCATTTCTCGTTCTTGTAGCTCTTTATTGATGATTACAGCCAATAAGTGTGGAATTTTACATTTTTGGCTTGATGAACCATCTAGTTTTTTTGTGAAGAAGATGACAAAGTGCTGGATCCATTGCTTTAGCTTCCTACTCAGCAAAACAAATGTGCGGGGTGGAAGGGATCGATTCTTGCTACACTCAACCCTCAAGATTGTGGATAGGAATTGTGATGCTTCCTTGAGGCGAGGGTTAATGATAGTGCAAAGTAATATGCCATCCCTATGGAACATTGTGCCCTTGGCGAGGAGAGGCTGTACTTCAAGAAATTTAGCATCGGCAGGCCTTGTAGGGTATTTTGCACCTTGTCTTGGGAGTGAGAAGGCCCTTTGAATGACTGTATTATCGAGGATAATGTTGAGTGGGCTCTGATGTACAATGATGGTGCTGTACTTGCCAACCTGTGCATCTCTGGAGTGGTAAGAATGGAGAAAGCCCTTGATGTATGTGGTCATTGTAGGACTATCCTCCAAGGATTTTAGGGGCCACAAAAGTTTCAATGACTGGGCCCCGTCAATGGCTGTGTAGGCCGGTGGTGACCGGGGTGGCATTTGTTCTTCTTGGGCTTCCATGTCATGCACATAATCCTCCTCAAAGCTATCGCTCTGAACCACAAATGCCTGTGGTCACCATGGTTGAGAGGAGGTAGATGGTTGCGAACTCTAGAGGGGATCTCGTGGTTGAGGCGGTGGGCTCTTTCTATGCATTCTCTTTAGTGGCGGCATTGTTTCTGAACCTGCATCCATGTTCATATGGCACCGTACCATTGATCATTAGATTAGTTGGCGTGTAGGTATGACATTTGTGTGTGTTTGTGAGAGATCTTATTTTTACACATGCTTTGAGAGTGTGGAATGAAAGTGTGTGGCACAATTATTCATGCAATTGACTATGTGTCTAAGCAAAGGCGTGTGAGTGCACGTGACCTAGTTACTAGGTAGGGACTAACTATATGCTTTTTTTTTTGTTGCTGGGATTTCATAGGGAAGCTAGGACTCAGGCATCACTTCTGAGCCCTAGGTTGAAATCGGTTGATGCTACCTATATGTGCGAAGACATACATATGCAAGTGAGTGCTCGTGATACAATCTAATCCTAACTAAGGAAGACTTGGATTTCCCAAATCTTCATTTTGTTTGGGGATGTCTTGCGTGTTGAAGTAGGAGCGCTTCAGTCGGCTCCTATTTATGGTTTTGTTGAATTGGACTCCATCCCATGTTTCTAGTAACACAGCTCCGATGGGATTCATCTTTCTGACTCGCTAGGGTGCTTGACATAGATACTTGAGTTTTCCCTTGTGTACTTTGGCATTATATAACAAGACCAAGTCACCTTCCTTGATGTCTTTGGCTTTAAGATTCCTATCAAACCATGCCTTTCTTCTATGTTTTGCTGTTGGCATGGCATGGTAGGTGACTAGTCTTGTCTCTGTATGCTTCTCCAATTGATAGAGTCTTTCTTTCAAGGATGCATGATCTCCCATGCGCTCCTGTACTGCTATGCATAGGCTTGGTATTACAAATTCTAGTGGGACCATAGCTTCAAGGCCGTACACCAACTGAAAATGTGTATTCCATGTACTAACATTGAGTGTGGCTCGATATGCCCATAAGGATGCATTTAGTTTTTCTGCCCAATCAGAACGTTGTGGTGGTTCTACTACCTTGGTGAGGATAATGCATAATGCTTTATTGGTGGATTCAGCCTCCGATTCCCTTGGGGATAGTAGGGTGTGTTTTTTCTATGGATTACCATAAAGCTAGACCATTCTCATATAAGAATCTTGTGGTGCTTCTGGCATCTGCCTTTCTGACTGCTTTAGCTTCAGCCCATTTGGTAAAGTAATCAATGGCCACAATGATGTAGTGTGTCTGTGTTCCCTTTGCATGCTGGATGGATGGGACACACATCAATCCCCCGTTTTTCAAATGGTTTTTGTGCAACAACTATTGTTAGGGGATAGAAGTCTTTATGTTGGGGTTTAGTAGTCCGTTGGCATACATCACAACGTTTGACATATTCATAGGCATCTACCGAAAGTGTTAGCCATCAGTAGCCTACGAGGAGGACTTTTCTTGCTGTGGCTTCCCCTTGGAAGTGTCCTCCTGCAATGCCTTCATGGACTTCACTCAAGATTGGCATGATCTCATGAGGCATTACACATCTTCTTATAACCTGGTCCTTGCCCATCTTGTATAGATTTCCAGCAATGAGTTGATGGGGTGCAGCTTTTAAAATTAGTTTTCTAGCATCCACTCCTTTCATTTCATGGGGTGGTCATCCTGCCATTAAGAACCCAATGATATCTCCACACCAATCTGGAACAGCATCTATCTGAAATAGTGTGGCATCTGGCAAGTCATTTTCTACTCCAGTGGCTTCTTCTCCTGACTTGACACGAGACATGTGATTAGCAATGTAGTGTTGGGTACCTTTGCGGACCACTATTTTGAAGTTGAATTCTTGAAGCAAGAGGAGCCATCTAGTTATTCTTCCTATTGTACACAGACGATTCACAAGATAAAGCAATGCTTGATGGTTAGTGTAGAAGACGAAACCATTTGCCAATAGATAGTGCCAAATTTTCTTAACACTATACACCATTGCTAGGGCTTCTCTTTCTGTGGTGTTTATAATTGATCTCCGCATCATTGAGTTGTCGACTTGCAAAGTAGAATGGGTAGTCTTTCTTATGTTCACCAAGTTGACAAAGCACACTCCCAATTGGATACTTGGATCCATCAGTATGAACATGAATATCAATATCCCAATTGGGAGACATAAGGGTGGGTGCTGTGATTAGGTGCCACTTCAAAAGCTCAAAGGCTTGGTCGCACTCTTCTGCCCACATAAGAATTCCACTAATAATTTGTAAAGTGGTATGGTTGTCATGGCATACCGCAAGATAAATCTTCTATAATAGCCAGCATGTCCCATAATGACATGTACACCTTTGGAATTTGTAGGAGGAGGAAATTCCATGATGATTTTGAATTTGTCCATGTCAGTTGCAAAAACAGGTTGCAATCCCATGTTCAGAAAATGATGTGTCCCAAAACAACTCCGTGGGTGACCATGAACAGGAATTTGTTGGATTTAGGGAGATGCCATACTCCCTGCATTTGATTAGAACTACTTCAAAACATTTAAGGTGGCCTTTTTTGTTTGAGTGGATGCACAAGTCATCCAAGAACCTCTGTAAAAACTTATTTAGAAATGACTTGAGAGCTATGAACATGACTCGCTGGAATGTGGCCAAAGCATTACAAAGGCCGAATGGCATGACTCTATAGGCAAAAATACCCCATTTTGTAGCAAATGCTATTTTTGATTGGTCTTTAGGAGCAATTTGCACTTGGTTATAGCCACTGAAGCCATCCAAGAAGCTATATATCTCGAAACCTACCACCTTTTCCAACACTGTTTCTGTTAATGGTAGGGGATAGTGATCCCTAATTGTGGTGGCATTCGCATTCTTTAAGTTTACGCATATTCTTAGCTTCTTGTTGCATTTAGGCACGATGACAAGACGGGTGAAACCTAATCAGTGTGCTCTATCTCCAAGATGAATCCGGCATCTAAGAGTTTTTCCAATTCATCATAAACATGGTGCCATACTTTGGATTAGTTTGATAAGGTCCACATACCTTAGGGTGGGCACCTTCCCTTATAGGTATCATGTGTACTGCCACATTTGGTGAAATTCCTTTCATCTCCTTGTATGACCATGCTAGGCAATCATGTAATTCCATTAGGAGTGCTTTGAGCTTGGTTTCATCTTCCTGTCAAAGCTGTTTCCCAATGAAGACCATTTTTTCTTCCTCCCCTTCAAGGGCGAGGTTTATTGTTCCATTTTTTGCTGGTCCCTCATAGATTGGAGTTTCTCCAATGCTATCAGTTTCTTGAACTTCAGATTCTCCTAGTGGTCTTGGCATTGCTATGGGGACACTGCCACTTGTGTAATTCTTGAAGTACTCTGGCACTTCTCGAAGATCAGCGTTTGATGGTGTTGAACTAGCCTGACATGTGCTATGGGTACTGGGTGGCATGGGTCAACATTTGCTTGGGTGTAGCCAATCACGAAACTATTTTCGAGGCCATTTTGGGGCCGCGATGTGATGCACTTTTGGGTGAATATTTGAATTTTGCGTGGACATGTGCTCTCGCCAAAAATTTTCCCGATGTCATGAACGTGCACTGGCATAATAATGAGACGCAATCTTATCATGGTCAATAGCGCAGAGCTCGATACATAGCACTATATACATTTAATCATGAGCACAGAGACTGTTGCTCTGACTACATGATGCAACCTTTGCCTTGCCATGTTTGCTTGCACAGCTTCGCCATCTATCACTATGCAAAACAATCTTTTGCTACGCTCACCACCGTGCTGGTTCGAGCACAACCACGTTGGCCTGACAACAACACAAAAATTTTGCCTTGCCACCTGTCATTACGTAGCTTCGCCATCTACCAGTGCACAACACAATCTTTTGCTGCGCTGACCATCGTGCTGGTTCAAGCAATGATGTTGGCATGGAGAGACCACCACGTTGGCATGAAGACTACCGTGGCATGAGGTCCATATCTGCAACCACCGCACTGGATGTGGGAGCTATTTTAGTTCCATTTTAGAGATATTTTAGTCGTATTACTCCTTGTGTAACAATTTCTCAACCACCACACATGTTCTTGGAGCTATTTTAGTTCCAAGGCAAGGAAAATGTAGCATTTAGAATTTAGTATAGTTTCCTTGCAACCACCGCGCTAGTTATTGGAGTTATCATAGTTCGCATTTAACAAAACAGATTACATACAAAGATGCTAGCACTTTGTTTTTGTGACACTTCTTTAAGCACTTGTCAACACCACCATTGTGGCAGGACTAGGTGTCACTTTTTGCCCTTGTTAGCACTTTCTTACACTTTTGACCTGGTGCCTTGTATGCAGGGGACAATACGAGCACCTCGTAGTGCTATCATAGGTAGGACTTTCTTACAATTTTGACCTAGAACTCCTCGTATGTAGGGGGCAATACAAGCACCTCATAATTGAAATAACCTTTTTCATAGCAACTTTAGAAGTCAAGGCACAATCGAGCACAACATTTGACAGCGAACAGGGAACTCCATTTGGTGCTGAGCTCCATCACACTGATGCATGCTCTCAGTGCGTTAGAGCTGATGACCAAGTTGAGTACCTTCCCCAGTGCGGAAGGTTGTGCACAATTACAAGAGGCTCAACACTAAGTTGAGTTCTCTCCCAGTGCCTCACGGAATAATGACAACCCATTTCCCTTGGCTCCCCATCTTGCAACATGGTTGGTCATGATGTTTTTCTTTTAAGTCTTTCAAGGAATTGCCTTCGTCATAGCAACTTCTTTCAAGGCACTGGCAGAGAGAACTCAACTTGGCGGTGAGCTCAATCGAGCACAACATTTGATAGTGGACAAGGAACTCAATCTGGTGGTGAGCTCCAGCACACTGACACATGCTCTCAATGTGTTACAGCTGATCACCAAGTTCAGTTCTCCTTTCCTAGTACTGAAGGTTGTGCTCTCTCCTCAACAAGTTGAGTTCTTTGGTAGTGCCTGATGGAACAACGATGACCCGTTTCCCTTGGCTCCCCATCCTACAACTCCCTTGGTCATGGCAATGGATCCCGTGACTTGGGCAGCATTATGAAGGGGCATCAAGGTTGCAGCAAAAGATTCATCATAAGGGTAGAAGGGGGCTTGGAGAGAGCATGGAAGGGGGTATGAGAGAAAATTTCCTAGGTGTGGTGAATTGTTTCTCTGCCCTTAAGGCCTTTATATAGCTAGACTTGCCGACCTCCCACTCTTTCCCCTTTCATTCCTTGTGTCAGTTGTGTGACTCTAGGTGCCTATCGCTGCTAAGAGCACACAATCCACCAACTGGATTTTGTCGGTAGCCCAACCTAGCATAGGAGACATCTACATCATCGTCTAGCCATGATGTGCGATTAGATGGTTGCCATGCTAGAATTTCTTGGTCATCGGAGCCAAGATCTTTTGTCAGTTGTGCGACTCTGGGTGCCTATCATTGCTAAGAGCACACAATCCACCAGCTGGATTTTGCTGGTAGCCCAACCTAGCATAGGCAGTCATCTACATTAGCTAGAATTTCTTGGTCAACGGAGCCAAGATCATGATAATTCAATAGGATGAGGGGGGAGGAGCAGTGGCACATGCACCCAGCTTTGCTGGTAGCCCAGCCTAGCATAGGTGGTCATATACATCATCGACTAGCCATGACGTGCGATTAGATGGTAGCCATGGGATAATTTCTCGATCATCATAGCCAAGATCATAATAATTCAATGGGATGAGGGGGGAGGAGCAGTGGCACATACACTGTTACCTAGAAAAGAAATCAGGACAAGAGGCTAGACACTAAGCATGGCGACGCTCAAGGGCCATAGAGAAAAGGAGCACGTGAGGGCGAATCAAGCCCCATATCTCAAGTCTATGATATGCTCTTGGTCTCTTCCCAATTTTATAATACGTTCAAACCTCTAGGAGGACAACTGGAGGGTTGGCACAAGGAATCTTGCCACCTCATCCTATTTTCCCCATTATTTAACTTGCATCCTTGGACTATCTATACCCCCCCCACATGGGCCTATCCTACATGGAGGGAATAATCCAATACAATATCCATCTCCACCTATTTTATATTACTTCTCTCATGGACTTTAGGCCATATCTCACTAAATGCAGGCATGGGACCACCTAGGTGGAGGGGTGGCACATGGAGGAACCATGCCACCTTACATTTTATAATATTACTACCATGGATTATGTACATCACACCTTATGGGTCCTCTTACGTGGAAGGGTGGCACATGGTCATGCCCTGCCACCTCAACCTGGGCCCTATGCACACCATATTTTTTTATACTATTGCCACACGTACAAACACACACACATATTTATACCGTTTTCCTTAGACAAATTTATCCATAATAGTTCCCCGCCCCAGGCAGGGAATGCATAGCATTTCCATGCCTGGGTCCATCATGCACAAAGAAGGGCTTGAGGTAACGCTTGTTGATCACCTTCTTGCCATATGGCTCATGCAGCTTCCAAACTTATACAGACCCATTGCTACGTTCCTTGATGACTTTGTATGGACCGGTCCACAATGGAAGGAACTTCTTATCCATTTGGTGGTCCAATCTGTTATCAAAGCATAGCACAACATCCCCCTTAGCAAAGTGTCTTTCCCATCCCTTGCGAATCTTAGCATCCAAGCGGGCCTTTTGTCGATTTTTTTGAATCTTTGTTTGATGTAGGGCAAGGCGTCGGGTTTCATCTAGCTTCTCAAGTTGTACCAACCGGGCCTCTACATGTTCATCTTCTGTCATCCTCTGTTCTTGTGCCAATCTCAAAGCCGGAATCTCTATCTCTAGTGGTAAAACGGCCTCAGTACCGTACACCAACTCAAAAGGAGTGTGACCTGTAGACGTTTTATGAGTGATGTTGTAAGCCCATACAGCTTTTGTGACCTTCTGATCCCACTAGCTCATGTTCCCTGTAGCCATTTTTCCCATGGTTTTACAAAGGAGGCCATTGGTCTGGTCCGTTTGACCCATGGATACTGGATAATAGGCTAGAAGTGTGATGATCAATATCCATGCGATCCATGAGTAACTCCACTACTTCATTTAAGAATGGACTCCCATTGTCAGATACTATTTCCATGGGTGTCCCAAACCTTGTGCAGATACGTTCAAATATGAAATTTGAAACTGCCTTACCATTTGCTACGGGGAGGGCGATAGCTTCAGCCCACTTAGTGACATACTAAGTGGCTACCAAAAGATACTTCTTTTTGCGGGCAGTCATGGGCAGGGGCCCGACAAAATCTATTCCCCACTTCTGAAATGGATGGATGGACATCACTGGGTGATGTTGCCCAGGACGCAAATCCTTCCTACCAAAGAATTGGCATGGTTAACAAGTTTTGCAATGCATAGTGACATCCTTGAACAAGGTCAGACAATAGTACCCAGCATGTAAAACCTTCTTAGCTGTATAGTCACTGGCATAGTGGCCTCCACAAAATCCATCATGATAATGCTTCAATACCTTAGGTACTTCATTTGCATCAATGGCCCGTCTTAGTACCCCATCCATGCCTTGATGGTACAACACCCCATCAAAGAGGGTGTAGTGCCTACTATCTCTGCGGATCTTCTTTCTCTCATAGCTAGTACTTTCTAGAGGAAAGGAGAAAGCAGTTAGAAACCTGTAGATACCGCCATACCATGGATCCCCAACTTCTATGGCCGCTACAAGGGTTACATCAAGGCTTTCCTCTAAATCAATCAAAGCATTCTTCAAGTTGGAACAACCCCCTTATACAATTTTGAAAAAAAAATCATATTCTTGTAAAACTGCCAACCATTTGGCCAACCGGCCCATGGGATTTGGTGATTGAAGAACCTGCTTTGCAAGACCAGTGCTAATGAGTATAATGAAGGACTTTCCAACCACATAATGCTTAAATTTCTCAATGCAGAACACCAAAGACAAGGCATGCTTGTCAGCCTCTGAGTAGCGTCGTTCGATGTCGAGCAATTGTCGAGAAGCAAATCGAACGGGATACATGAATCGATCCTCCCCTTGCTAGAGAAGAATACCTGCCAGAGTGTGCTCACCAAACCCAGGATTGATATAGAAAGTCTTTGACCAATCTGGATTGCGTAGAATGGGTTTTGAAGCCAGAGCATTCTTGATTTATGTAAACCCATGATCACAATTCTCATTCCAAGAGAAATCAACCCCATCTTTCAATAGCATAGTCATGGGTCGTGTCAAAGCAGCATATTGATCAATGAAGCGGCGATAGTATCCTGCTAGATTGACAAATGAGTGTACCTGACAGGTGGTTGTTGGTGGGGAGAGCTTGAGGATAGCTTCTACCTTCTCGGGGTAAGGCTTGACACACTCGGATGAGACAATATGTCCTAGTAACCTCCCTTGAGTGGCTCCAATGGTGCATTTCTCAGGGTTGAGACTGCCATTCGCATCATTAACCCTTTGGAAGGCCAACCTAACCTTCATGACGTGCTCCTTACGTGACGAGAATATACAGAAATCATCTAAAAACACCTCCAAGAAATCCCCCATATAAGGAGCAAACACCATCTGCATAAATCTTTGAAAGGTAGTAGGAGCATTGGAGAGGCCAAATGGCATTACTTTGAATGCAAATGTCCCCTAGGGTGTGGCAAATGTGGTTTTAAGCACATCTTCTTCGACAATTCTGATTTGATAAAACCCGGAGTAACCATCACAGAAAGTATACATCTCATGACCACTTACCTTCTCAAGAATGAGGTCTTAAAAGGGAAGAGGATGATGGTCCCTCTTGGTGGCTGCATTGAGTTTCTTATAGTTGATGCAAACCCGCCACTTGTTGTTTTTCTTTGGGGTGACTACCACTGGTGAAACCCATTCAGTATTGTGAACCGGAACAATAAACCCAGCTTCTACAAGTTTTTGCAACTCTAAGCACAAAGCATTGGTCTATAGAGGCCCTAATCTCCAATACTTCTGAGCCACAGGCTTCACATCAGGCTTCAGCTCTATCTTGTGCTCTATGGCAGTCACATGGCGAAGGTGGCGGTAGCTAGTTGTGAAGAGGTCAGGGAAATCTTTGAACATTTCTAGGAACTCGTCTTTCTCACTTGGAGTGAGGTCTGGGGAAAGCATAGATTCAAGCTGTTGAGGACTAGCTGTTACCTTTTCTGCAAGCGGCGAGGTTGGAGACACCCCCATCATGTAAACTTCCTCCTCTAAGAACTCCTCCCCCCGTCTAATCCTTCCATTGATTCAGACACCGAGGATGAGAGAGTATCACTGTCTTGCTCCTCTTCTTCTTCTCGTTCCGTGGCACCTGGTTGCACTGGGATCTTCTCCTTAGAAGCACCAAAAGACATGCGTCCTGTCTTCCAATAGCTGACTGCATCACTCTTTCTCAACCATGGTCTCCCGAGTATGGCTGGGTAACTCTTGCCTGTATCTTCGATGTCCACTACATAGAAATTGACGATGGTGGTCAACCCATTGACAATGATGGGCAAATCCTCAATGACTCCCAAGGTGGCGAGTCGTCGAGCATCTGCTACCTTGATTCGAGCGGAGGAACACCTTGTGCATTTCAAATTCAATTTCTTCATGATTTGGGGCACCATGATGTTACATGCAGCTCCCCCATCAACACACAAACTTTTGACACGGCAATTATCTATGATGACATCTACTATATGTGGGTGCCGATCAATTTCTTCAGAGATAGAAGAGACCTCTCGTACCTTTCCCTTTTTCTTGCTCCACCTTGTTGAGAGCCCTTGTTGCAGCTCACGTCTCACCTTAGGGCTTAATGCTATTAGTTGAGGGAGCATGATGCTCAAAGACCGATGAGCAAAGTCCTGAACAACCGAATAGTCCTCTTGCCCCGAGCCGATGGGAAAATCCGAGGGCGACCACTTACTCCTACGAGATCTTTTAGTCTTCTCCATTGGTGGGTCTGCCATCTCAGCATCTGAGGGCTCTGAGAAGGACACCTTCTTCCTAAGGCGGCCCGGTCCACGGTTTGGAGAGGAGTCCGAGGTGGTACGACTTCTTTTCCCGAGGTCAAGGATCTCTATGTCAGAATCCTCAGTGCCTGATTCACTTAGAAGATTCACCCTTGGAATATTGGGACATTCCGTGCGATAATGACCCTTCTAGTGGCACTCGTAGCACACAACATTGGCACGTTCTCTTGGAGGGCGATTGGATTGATTTCTGATGCCCACCATCTCAAGCCGAAGATCATTCAAGGCCTTGGCTAGGTCCAAGGCTAGGTCATTGACTCCGGGTTCTTTAGCAGGAGGGGCCGGGGAAGTAGGAAGGAGGGGGGCTCGTGGGCAAGGCTGGGGAAATCTTCCAAGCAGAGGTTGAGGATATACTCCTTGTTGAGGGTAAGCATCTAAGGGAGAACCATACATTTGAGGTGGAGGCGGTGGATACATCCTTGATGAGGGGTGGGGGTATGACCCTGAGTTAGACCCCCCAGGTTGTTGTTGCAAGAATTGAGGGGGTTGCGAAGGGACAATCGTCTTCTTTGAAGCGGGGTCAGACTGAACTTTATCAAACTTTTGAGCAATCTCATGTGCTAGCACCATAGTTTTTGGATTCTCCCATTTAAGCTTGAGGCGGAATTCGTCACTTGCTCCTGCTACAAGGTAGCCCAGCACATGTTGAGTCATTCCAGCTTGAAATCTGGCATTGTCCTCCTGCTAAACGGTCCAAGAGCACGACCGCTCGATCCACATATCGACGCGCCGTCTCACCTTCTGACTGCTTCAATTTGCCACCTGTAGGTACACATTCTTCGGCTCCTCTTCTTTGTCTAAATACTCAATCATCGCTGCTGTTAACCTTGGCCAGCTTTGGCGAACGTTGTCGGCTTGCTTCTCATACCACACTTGAGCCAAACCCTCTAGAAATGTGGGAAGAACCAACAGCCATCTATCTTCAGTAAGAGAGTTGAGAGAAACATAACGGCGCTTGAAGGCCACAAGATACTCATTTGGATTTTCTTCAACCCGTCCACAGAACATGGGAATGTCAACCATGCTTGGAAAATGGAAAAGAGAGAGAGGAAATGAGGCTTATCTATGGGCAAACAATGGAAAGAAGTAGCTTGAACTGAAAATCAGGTGAAGATACATCCACAAAGCACACATAGGCAGAATAGCTTGAACTGAAAATCAGGTGAAGATACATCCACAAAGCACACGTAGGGTGTGACTGGTGTATTGTGAAATACTACACGGGAAGAATCTTTAGCATAGAATAGCTCATGGATAATCTTAAAAGGACCAACCCTCATGATATCGCATCCATCTTTACAAGTGAGGGTTAGAGACACGGCGCTGCATGAGGTTGTTCATCAAGAATGCCATGACAAATGTCAACAGTTGGAGAGCTTGCACATCACCTTCAACTTCTTCTAGTTCTTGTTATCGCCATGCTATTTCTTCAAGGGGTGTGCGGTCTGGCATCCTTCTTTTGAGCAATGTCCTTGAGGACCTTTCTGATGATCTTCCGAAGTCGGTAGACTCATATCAAATATGCCCAACACTTAATTTCATGATGACCATAACCTTTGCATTCCTTACAAATGATCACCCTCCTTCATGGCTTGTGGAATTGTTGGCACAGTTCCAATGCTTGCTGATGTCGTGGAACCAAGCCTTCGCTCTGCACCTTCCACCTTCCACTAACTTGTTCACACACCAGTTGAGAATCTCCCTGCACCTCAAGTTGCTTGATGCGATGCTCTTGTGCCTTTCGTAGCCCAAAAATGAGTGCCGAGTACTTGGTTACAAGTACTCGCAGGTGCAGACTTGCTATAACAATACACCTCACCCCCCGGTGAAGTAAGCTTCACACCCACACTAGTAGCCTTGGTCGAAGGTTTGTATGCTCCGTCAAATTGAAGTAGCCAAGATGTCATCACACCAAGACCAAAATCCGAACATCCCAAGTTTCTCGGTAATCCAAGATAAGTAGAAGGAGAGAGTGGGGAGAATTCAACACTTGAGCAAGACGTTCAGCACCAAATAAACTTGCAGTCCTTTGTTGATAGTTTACCTTTAAACCAAAAAGAATTACAACTTAAAGCTCAAAATGAAGCACAAAGGGTTGATTAGGTACAAAGGCATTCCTTGGTCGAAACATTACCAACCATAGCCAAGCCCTAGAAACCTTTGTAGCGAGATCGAGAAGAAATCATTCAAGACGAGCTTATCCACTAGAATTAATAAGCAGATGCGCCAAATCTCCCCCCAAGCTTGGAGAACATCCCACCCTTCGAAGAATGTCACCCTTTTAATTACCTCCGATGCAGCAAGTAGCTCGATCACTGCACAATGAGTAGAAGTGAAATCAAAGTCCTCCCAGTATATCACCAGTTCTTCACCTTGAATCAACCACGGTGTATCATTCCACCCATCGTCTCCTTGAACAATGCACTGGACAATCAGCTGTTGAAGGTCGACATGAAGATCAAGAAAGAGATCTCGCCAATTGGTAGCCGTAATGAGGGGAGGACCAAGCACCAAATCCTTGAACTCATCGAGAAGTGACATAAATATCCACCCTCCTCGTGTGGCATGCATCCAAGGAGTGAACTTGAAAAAGTTCCGAATCGGCGATCTAGTAGGAGATGTGAATAGAGCACATGAAATGAAATACTTTTGCTTTTTACAGCAAGAGGAAACTCCCCATGGTTAGAGAGTTATAGTTCCCAAGATTTCAATATATAAGCAAAATCATTACATTTTCATCACTTCCTATTTGCTGGCCCATTGATAAGTCTTTCTTTTGTGAATGGGGAGGTCTTGGGTTCAATTCCCACTCCTTAATAAAAGGAGAGGAGAGGAGAAGAGAAGAGAAGAAGAAGATAGAGATAGAGGAGAGGGACGCGATGTGAGGATCTGTTACAGTTTTGCAGAAGCTAAAAAATCTATCGCGACCAGAAGACGCGATCTAGGGAACTCAGCCAAAAGTAGTTTTACATCTCTCAATGGGTGTGCAACAATTGAGAATCATCACCAACCCTCGATAGCTCTTTGGAAGCTTGCTGATCAGAAGCTGTCCAGCTTGTGATCAACTGCTCGAAGTTGATGTCTCAAAATCTTCACCTTTCCAAGGAAGTGATGGGCTGACTCTCCTTGCCATGTCATCATGGTGAATAGTTGTTTTTGGATTTTTTTATTTCAGAAAGATCTTGTAAGATATTCCATGCTTCATGTATCGTATCTGCTAGTTGAATTACTTATAGACAAAAACACAGATGTACTGCCAAACAATTTCATATATAGATAACAGATCCAGTATAAAACCTTGTGAAATATATACCATCACCTATGGCAACAATTGCTGAGGTGGGACACCAAGCTCAGACTCTGTTTGCTGCTCCTACTGTGGTAGCACCAAGCTCAGACTCTGTTTGCTGCTCCTACTGTGGTACAACTCTCCTAGATCACTGTGCATCTCCGTCAGACTTCAGTGGCTGCTCTAGGTAGAGCACTCCTGCAAAATCTTCTCTAATGTTCTCTGCAAACACAGCTCCCTTCACACTCACGCGAGGTGATGTCAGGGATCTATGCTCCTGAACTCTCCACATGAGGCCCCCACTGCTCTTCAATCATGCGAGGTAATCACTGACCTCTTGGGCCTCTTCAGATGCTCTGGCAGTTCTAGGGCTGTCTCAAGTAGTAAGACCCCCATGGTTGAGGACCTTATGTACGGGCTGGATGCCTCTAAAAATAGCTGACCCAGCCAGTCAGCCAGCTTGGTCAGGCAGAATGCTGACCAAGTCTGACCCGACCTGGGTCTGTCAGGACTGTTCTAGGGCTGCTATCGGGGGCTCTAAAGACGGCCCCTGAAAGCCCTTGTTGGCTGCCCCTGTGACAGCCTGCTGCCCACCTGGCAGCCCTTGTACCCGATGTACCACAACCTGCTGTCGCTTGCCACACAGCATCTGCTCAGCTGCCGACCAGTTGCCTTCTCTGCTGCAGCCCTCCTGCTCGTCCATTTCTTGTTGCGCACTGCTGCAGCTTTTGCCCATATGCCAGCCCATTGTGCTCGTGGGGGTGGCTCATGTGGCTGCTCCAAATCAACACCAAGGAGGATCTATGTCTGCTGTCCATGTGGCAGCCATCTTGCTGCCCACATGGCAGCCTCAGCTCATACCCCTACAGATCATCTACCCTTATACATCCCGAGGTATCAAGCCCCTAAGCTCTCCTCATTTGGGGGCTAACAAGTGGGGCATTGACCCCATGATTCCAACAAGCTCTCTGCACCATTCTGAGGAGTCTGTATGTGCAAGGTCTGCAGCACCTTCGTGACACATTACTTGATGTTTGGCATATGATCTCTGTATTGGTCTATTGCCTATGATCCGGCAACATCCACCCGTGATACCGATATTTGGATGTCCTCCTGACACTCTTAATAATCTCCTGCTTTTGCACCAAATTCGCTCAGAAATCCATTAAAATGTCAGAAAAACAGGAATCATAATAAGGCTTCTTGAGGGCTTCAATAGACAAGTCCGAATTCATCAAAATTAAAAACGACACTTGTGTACAAGGTGCGCATCAAAACATAGTAGATGCTCAAGCAAAGCTGTGAGAAAAACGTAGGACCTCATGTAAGTGAAAAGACCTTTATAGAAAAATCAACAATCGCATATTTTCATCTGAACGCACAAGTCTGTTGTCAGAATGGAAAGCCACACATACACATGCACACACATATGCAGATACCCAAGCAAACGATATTGACAGCTCCATGGTTTCAAACTGAGTACCATGCATAAGATGTGTGCCAACTGAAAATTTAAATAATGTGCTTACTCCGTTTCCATTGCTTATAATACAAGTTAAGCACAAATAACACTTCACTTGCTTGTCTTCCTTTATCTTTTTACCTGTACACTGTAATCATGAACTCTAGAGCCAAGGCTTCTTGCAAGATAACGGCTCTTCCCATGACCAACTAACATGTATCATAAACTTTTTGTGTTTTTATGGATGTATGAGGGGCTCTAGAAAAACTGTACCGCTTTCTAATAGAACCTTCTGTGCATTAATTTCAGAAACGGTTGAACTCAAGCATACACAGAATATGGGTTTGTATTTTAGCAACCACCACTTGCAGGTTCTATCGAGCTTAGTAAGCCATTCCCCCTGAGCTGCATGCAATGATCTTCTGCATCCGCTTGAGCACATATAATCGCCACTGCCATCCCATTATGATGAGCCTCTTGCATGATGTTTACAGCAATGTCCACCGTCATTCCAGGAATAACTTTCATAAGTACTTGCACCACGTATTCACGTTTGTTGTAGTTATCGTTATGCAGCAACACTCGATAGGGGGGTGACATCTTACGTGATTTTCTGTGGCAAGGAGAGTATCGTCAACATTAATCTCCACTGGACACTCTAATAGACCATTACTCTTTGACAGGTTGAACAATTCACAGAAAAGTCAGCGGGATTGCATACGGAAGTAGACAGAAAAGAGAAAGACAAACGAACGCGAACAAAACACAAATTTCACTTGCTGTGTGGCCACGCCGGTACAAATATGACAAAGATGATCGTCGCAAAATTCGTTTTATCTCAGATGAAAGAGAACTACCGGAGATCAAATTCCGACTCGCGCCCTGGAGCAGTTCTCTCAGTCGTAGGCCTATCGAGTAGACCTCCACCCGAGCCATGTCGACCATCGTCTCCTTGAACAATGCACTGGACAATCAGCTGTTGAAGGTCGACATGAAGATCAAGAAAGAGATCTCGCCAATTGGTAGCCGTAATGAGGGGAGGACCAAGCACCAAATCCTTGAACTCATCGAGAAGTGACATAAATATCCACCCTCCTCGTGTGGCATGCATCCAAGGAGTGAACTTGAAAAAGTTCCGAATCGGCGATCTAGTGGGAGATGTGAATAGAGCACATGAAATGAAATACTTTTGCTTTTTACAGCAAGAGGAAACTCCCCATGGTTAGAGAGTTATAGTTCCCAAGATTTCAATATATAAGCAAAATCATTACATTTTCATCACTTCCTATTTGCTGGCCCATTGATAAGTCTTTCTTTTGTGAATGGGGAGGTCTTAGGTTCAATTCCCACTCCTTAATAAAAGGAGAGGAGAAGAGAAGAGAAGAGAAGAAGAAGATAGAGATAGAGGAGAGGGGCGCGATGTGAGGATCTGTTACAGTTTTGCAGAAGCTTAAAAATCTATCGCGACCAGAAGACGCGATCTAGGGAACTCAATGGTGGTCGATTTTTTTGAATCTTTGTTTGATGTAGGGCAAGGCGTCGGGTTTCATCTAGCTTCTCAAGTTGTACCAACCGGGCCTCTACATGTTCATCTTCTGTCATCCTCTGTTCTTGTGCCAATCTCAAAGCCGGAATCTCTATCTCTAGTGGTAAAACGGCCTCAGTACCGTACACCAACTCAAAAGGAGTGTGACCTGTAGACGTTTTATGAGTGATGTTGTAAGCCCATACAGCTTTTGTGACCTTCTGATCCCACTAGCTCATGTTCCCTGTAGCCATTTTTCCCATGGTTTTACAAAGGAGGCCATTGGTCTGGTCCGTTTGACCCATGGATGCTGGATAATAGATGCTAGAAGTGTGATGATCAATACCCATGCGATCCATGAGTAACTCCACTACTTCATTTAAGAATGGACTCCCATTGTCAGATACTATTTCCATGGGTGTCCCAAACCTTGTGCAGATACGTTCAAATATGAAATTTGAAACTGCCTTACCATTTGCTACGGGGAGGGCGATAGCTTCAGCCCACTTAGTGACATACTAAGTGGCTACCAAAAGATACTTCTTTTTGCGGGCAGTCATGGGCAGGGGCCCGACAAAATCTATTCCCCACTTCTGAAATGGATGGATGGACATCACTGGGTGATGTTGCCCAGGACGCAAATCCTTCCTACCAAAGAATTGGCATGGTTAACAAGTTTTGCAATGCATAGTGACATCCTTGAACAAGGTCAGACAATAGTACCCAGCATGTAAAACCTTCTTAGCTGTATAGTCACTGGCATAGTGGCCTCCACAAAATCCATCATGATAATGCTTCAATACCTTAGGTACTTCATTTGCATCAATGGCCCGTCTTAGTACCCCATCCATGCCTTGATGGTACAACACCCCATCAAAGAGGGTGTAGTGCCTACTATCTCTGCGGATCTTCTTTCTCTCATAGCTAGTACTTTCTAGAGGAAAGGAGAAAGCAGTTAGAAACCTGTAGATACCGCCATACCATGGATCCCCAACTTCTATGGCCGCTACAAGGGTTACATCAAGGCTTTCCTCTAAATCAATCAAAGCATTCTTCAAGTTGGAACAACCCCCTTATACAATTTTGAAAAAAAAATCATATTCTTGTAAAACTGCCAACCATTTGGCCAACCGGCCCATGGGATTTGGTGATTGAAGAACCTGCTTTGCAAGACCAGTGCTAATGAGTATAATGAAGGACTTTCCAACCACATAATGCTTAAATTTCTCAATGCAGAACACCAAAGACAAGGCATGCTTGTCAGCCTCTGAGTAGCGTCGTTCGATGTCGAGCAATTGTCGAGAAGCAAATCGAACGGGATACATGAATCGATCCTCCCCTTGCTAGAGAAGAATACCTGCCAGAGTGTGCTCACCAAACCCAGGATTGATATAGAAAGTCTTTGACCAATCTGGATTGCGTAGAATGGTGGTTGCATTGAGTTTCTTATAGTTGATGCAAACCCGCCACTTGTTGTTTTTCTTTGGGGTGACTACCACTGGTGAAACCCATTCAGTATTGTGAACCGGAACAATAAACCCAGCTTCTACAAGTTTTTGCAACTCTAAGCACAAAGCATTGGTCTATAGAGGCCCTAATCTCCAATACTTCTGAGCCACAGGCTTCACATCAGGCTTCAGCTCTATCTTGTGCTCTATGGCAGTCACATAGCGAAGGTGGCGGTAGCTAGTTGTGAAGAGGTCAGGGAAATCTTTGAACATTTCTAGGAACTCGTCTTTCTCACTTGGAGTGAGGTCTGGGGAAAGCATAGATTCAAGCTGTTGAGGACTAGCTGTTACCTTTTCTGCAAGTGGCGAGGTTGGAGACACCCTCATCATGTAAACTTCCTCCTCTAAGAACTCCTCCCCCCGTCTAATCCTTCCATTGATTCAGACACCGAGGATGAGAGAGTATCACTGTCTTGCTCCTCTTCTTCTTCTCGTTCCGTGGCACCTGGTTGCACTGGGATCTTCTCCTTAGAAGCACCAAAAGACATGTGTCCTGTCTTCCAATAGCTGACTGCATCACTCTTTCTCAACCATGGTCTCCCGAGTATGGCTGGGTAACTCTTGCCTGTATCTTCGATGTCCACTACATAGAAATTGACGATGGTGGTCAACCCATTGACAATGATGGGCAAATCCTCAATGACTCCCAAGGTGGCGAGTCGTCGAGCATCTGCTACCTTGATTCGAGCGGAGGAACACCTTGTGCATTTCAAATTCAATTTCTTCATGATTTGGGGCACCATGATGTTACATGCAGCTCCCCCATCAACACACACACTTTTGACACGGCAATTATCTATGATGACATCTACTATATGTGGGTGCCGATCAATTTCTTCAGAGATAGAAGAGACCTCTCGTACCTTTCCCTTTTTCTTGCTCCTCCTTGTTGAGAGCCCTTGTTGCAGCTCACGTCTCACCTTAGGGCTTAATGCTATTAGTTGAGGGAGCATGATGCTCAAAGACCGATGAGCAAGGTCCTGAACAACCGAATAGTCCTCTTGCCCCGAGCCGATGGGAAAATCCGAGGGCGACCACTTACTCCTACGAGATCTTTTAGTCTTCTCCATTGGTGGGTCTGCCATCTCAGCATCTGAGGGCTCTGAGAAGGACACCTTCTTCCTAGGGCGGCCCGGTCCACGGTTTGGAGAGGGGTCCGAGGTGGTACGACTTCTTTTCCCGAGGTCAAGGATCTCTATGTCAGAATCCTCAGTGCCTGATTCACTTAGAAGATTCACCCTTGGAATATTGGGACATTCCGTGCGATAATGACCCTTCTAGTGGCACTCGTAGCACACAACATTGGCACGTTCTCTTGGAGGGCGATTGGATTGATTTCTGATGCCCACCATCTCAAGCCGAAGATCATTCAAGGCCTTGGCTAGGTCATTGACTCCGGGTTCTTTAGCAGGAGGGGCCGCGGGAGTAGGAAGGAGGGGGGCTCGTGGGCAAGGCTGGGGAAATCTTCCAAGCAGAGGTTGAGGATATACTCCTTGTTGAGGGTAAGCATCTAAGGGAGAACCATACATTTGAGGTGGAGGCGGTGGATACATCCTTGATGAGGGGTGGGGGTATGACCCTGAGTTAGACCCCCCAGGTTGTTGTTGCAAGAATTGAGGGGGTTGCGAAGGGACAATCGTCTTCTTTGAAGCGGGGTCAGACTGAACTTTATCAAACTTTTGAGCAATCTCATGTGCTAGCACCATAGTTTTTGGATTCTCCCATTTAAGCTTGAGGCGGAATTCGTCACTTGCTCCTGCTACAAGGTAGCCCAGCACATGTTGAGTCATTCCAGCTTGAAATCTGGCATTGTCCTCTTGCATGGCAATTAAACGGTCCAAGAGCACGACCGCTCGATCCACATATCGACGCGCCGTCTCACCTTCTGACTGCTTCAATTTGCCACCTGTAGGTACACATTCTTCGGCTCCTCTTCTTTGTCTAAATACTCAATCATCGCTGCTGTTAACCTTGGCCAGCTTTGGCGAACGTTGTCGGCTTGCTTCTCATACCACACTTGAGCCAAACCCTCTAGAAATGTGGGAAGAACCAACAGCCATCTATCTTCAGTAAGAGAGTTGAGAGAAACATAACGGCGCTTGAAGGCCACAAGATACTCATTTGGATTTTCTTCAACCCGTCCACAGAACATGGGAATGTCAACCATGCTTGGAAAATGGAAAAGAGAGAGAGGAAATGAGGCTTATCTATGGGCAAACAATGGAAAGAAGTAGCTTGAACTGAAAATCAGGTGAAGATACATCCACAAAGCACACATAGGCAGAATAGCTTGAACTGAAAATCAGGTGAAGATACATCCACAAAGCACACGTAGGGTGTGACTGGTGTATTGTGAAATACTACACGGGAAGAATCTTTATCATAGAATAGCTCATGGATAATCTTAAAAGGACCAACCCTCATGATATCGCATCCATCTTTACAAGTGAGGGTTAGAGACACGGCGCTGCATGAGGTTGTTCATCAAGGCAAACAAGAATGCCATGACAAATGTCAACAGTTGGAGAGCTTGCACATCACCTTCAACTTCTTCTAGTTCTTGTTATCGCCATGCTATTTCTTCAAGGGATGTGCGGTCTGGCATCCTTCTTTTGAGCAATGTCCTTGAGGACCTTTCTGATGATCTTCCGAAGTCGGTAGACTCATATCAAATATGCCCAACACTTAGTTTCATGATGACCATAACCTTTGCATTCCTTACAAATGATCACCCTCCTTCATGGCTTGTGGAATTGTTGGCACAGTTCCAATGCTTGCTGATGTCGTGGAACCAAGCCTTCGCTCTGCACCTTCCACCTTCCACTAACTTGTTCACACACCAGTTGAGAATCTCCCTGCACCTCAAGTTGCTTGATGCGATGCTCTTGTGCCTTTCGTAGCCCAAAAATGAGTGCCGAGTACTTGGTTACAAGTACTCGCAGGTGCAGACTTGCTATAACAATACACCTCACCCCCCGGTGAAGTAAGCTTCACGCCCACACTAGTAGCCTTGGTCGAAGGTTTGTATGCTCCGTCAAATTGAAGTAGCCAAGATGTCATCACACCAAGACCAAAATCCGAACATCCCAAGTTTCTCGGTAATCCAAGATAGGTAGAAGGAGAGAGTGGGGAGAATTCAACACTTGAGCAAGACGTTCAGCACCAAATAAACTTGCAATCCTTTGTTGATAGTTTACCTTTAAACCAAAAAGAATTACAACTTAAAGCTCAAAATGAGGCACAAAGGGTTGATTAGGTACAAAGGCATTCCTTGGTCGAAACATTACCAACCATAGCCAAGCCCTAGAAACCTTTGTAGCGAGATCGAGAAGAAATCATTCAAGACGAGCTTATCCACTAGAATTAATAAGCAGATGCGCCAAATCTCCCCCCAAGCTTGGAGAACATCCCACCCTTCGAAGAATGTCACCCTTTTAATTACCTCCGATGCAGCAAGTAGCTCGATCACTGCACAATGAGTAGAAGTGAAATCAAAGTCCTCCCAGTATATCACTAGTTCTTCACCTTGAATCAACCACGGTGTATCATTCCACCCATCGTCTCCTTGAACAATGCACTGGACAATCAGCTGTTGAAGGTGGACATGAAGATCAAGAAAGAGATCTCGCCAATTGGTAGCCGTAATGAGGGGAGGACCAAGCACCAAATCCTTGAACTCATCGAGAAGTGACATAAATATCCACCCTCCTCGTGTGGCATGCATCCAAGGAGTGAACTTGAAAAAGTTCCGAATCGGCGATCTAGTAGGAGATGTGAATAGAGCACATGAAATGAAATACTTTTGCTTTTTACAGCAAGAGGAAACTCCCCATGGTTAGAGAGTTATAGTTCCCAAGATTTCAATATATAAGCAAAATCATTACATTTTCATCACTTCCTATTTGCTGGCCCATTGATAAGTCTTTCTTTTGTGAATGGGGAGGTCTTGGGTTCAATTCCCACTCCTTAATAAAAGGAGAGGAGAGGAGAGGAGAAGAGAAGAGAAGAGAAGAAGAAGATAGAGATAGAGGAGAGGGGCGCAATGTGAGGATCTGTTACAGTTTTGCAGAAGCTAAGAAATCTATCGCGACCAGAAGACGTGATCTATCCACGGCCAGAAGATGTGCGACACACACACGAATGTGACAATCATGACAAAGAGATGTGTGGGTGCACCTAGGAGACGTGCGAATGCACGCACAGGACCCCAGAGGAAGCGCAGATGTTACCAGAAGATGCACTGGAACTGTAGGCAGACTAGAGGTGCAGAAGTAAGGATGCGCAGATGCATAAAAACTGCGACCAGAAGCAGATTGGAGGCACAGAAGCTGAGAACCGCAGATGGAAGGTGTCACAGAATCACACCCAGTCGTAGGAGAAACGAATTTTATGCCACTACCCATGGAGATTTCGATCCCAACAGCCACACCAGTTCTATTACCTAGAAAAGAAATCAGGACAAGAGGCTAGACACTAAGCATGGCGACGCACAAGGGCCATAGAGGAAAGGAGAACGTGAGGGCGAAACGTTATCATGGGTGGGGAAAAGGGAGTAGAAGGGGAGGGAATGAAGAGGGAGACTATGGCACAAGGGGAAAGGGAGAGGGGAAAGAGAAGCATGTACATGATGGGAAGAGGAATGTAAAGATGGAGACATCAAGGGAAGAGGGCCATGCTTTATTTGAAAGGAAGGGAAGGGGGAAATCAAAGTACTAGCTAGGTGGCTTTACAAGAATGAGCGTGACCCGAATAGCCCCCTCCTTTTATAGCCGAGAGAGGGGGTCTCTCCCAAGAAATGCATCCTCCCACATGCATGGTGTGTGAAAAATTCTCCCATGTGGGCTAGGCGGTTATGCACTCTCAATTGTGTGCGACAACCCTTTGCTCACTTTTCCACATAAATCAAGCCCCATATCTCAAGTCTATAATACTCCCTTGGTCTCTTCCCAATTTTATAATATGTTCAAATCTCTAGGAGGACAACTGGAGGGTTGGCACAAGGAATCTTGCCACCTCATCCTATTTTCCCCATTATTTAACTTGCATCCTTGGACTATCTATACCCCCCCCACATGGGCCTATCCTACATGGAGGGAATAATCCAACATAATATCCATCTCCACCTATTTTATATTACTTCTCTCATGGACTTTAGGCCATATCTCACTAAATGCAGGCATGGGACCACCTAGGTGGAGGGGTGGCACATGGAGGAACCATGCCACCTTACTTTTTATAATATTACTACCATGGATTATGTACATCACACCTTATGGGTCCTCTTACGTGGAAGGGTGGCACATGGTCATGCCCTGCCACCTCAACCCTGGTCCCTATGCACACCATATTTTTTAATACTATTGCCACACATACAAACACACACACATATTTATGCCTTTTTCCTTAGACAAATTTATCCATAATAACACCCAGCTTTGCTGGTAGCCCAGCCTAGCGTAGGTGGTCATACACATGATCATCTAGCCATGACGTGCAATTAGATGGTTGCCATGGGAGAATTTCTCAATCATCAGAGCCAAGATCATAATAATTCAATGGGATGAGGGGGGGAGGAGCAGTGGCACATATACCCAGCTTTGCTAGTAGCCCAGCCTAGCGTAGGTGATCATATACATCATCGTCTAGCCATGATGTACGATTAGATGGTTGCCATGAAAGAATTTCTCAATCATCGAAAAATGCTAATCTGGGCAACCTGTGAACTAGATGGCCCCTCATGCAAAGTCATTGTTATTACAGTCAACTGAAGAAAGGAAAGATCAAAATAGGACATCAGATTAGCATTGAGTCAGTTCATCAAGCTGTAATAATAACAATAGTTCTCATTCTAAACTATTGTTATTACAGCCTAATACACCGACTGAATGCTAATCTAAGCTTGTGAACTCGATGGTCCCCCATGCAAAGTCATTGTTATTATAGTCTGATTTTGGCTCAATGCTAATCTGAGCCTATGAATTAGATGGTCCCTCATGCACAATCATTGTTATCATAGTCTGACTCCGACTGAATGCTAATCTGAACCTATCAATTAGTCGGTCCCTCATGCACTGTCATTGTCACTAAAACAAGCTCGGTGGCTGTTTGGGATTAGTATACTATTTGGGATTTATTGAAACAAGCGCGGTGGTTGTTTGGGATTTACTAAAGATTATATTTTGTGGGGGTTGCAGTTAATCCTAAACCAACAAAAATGCATTTCGTTGGTAGTGCCTACCTCCTCTAGCCTTAACTATCATACAACTAACCTATCATATTCATCAATGTAATGTGGGGAATCTATCGGTACATGGGTCTTCAAAGATGGCAAAGATCTCACTAGATTACATCATTGAGCATGTCAAGATGGCTTGATTTGACAGATTAGAATATGTGAACAATTACATCTTGGATAGCAGGAGAGCAAACTAGTTTAAAAACCTGACGGGTCTCGATTGAAGGAACAGCGGACGAACAGAGATGGAAAGCCACAGTCCTGCCGCTTTTGTCCTGAGCTTGATGAAGCCATTTCACAAGGGATCCCTCAATAACCCAAGATTGTTGTAGATGAGATTGATCTCTTGGAGGAGGAACATAGAGTTCCCAAGAGTGTCATTCACAAGATGGTCATATTGTATGAGGAATTGTGGGAAGGCCTTCAATACTATAAGAACCCACAGTTTGCGAAGTATGTTGCTGAAGGCTCCCACTGTGTGAAGTGTCGAGCCTGCATCCTGGAATCCTTGCATAAATATAAAGTCCTTCAGTGATCTCAGACTTTATCTCTTGTAATCTTGGATATATATTACCCAGGACTTTTTTAGGGGCTGACCACCCCTCTAATACAGTCGGCTTTTCAATAGAACTTGAGTTAAGTAGTAAATTGTCTTCTTTGAAAAAAATGTGTATTTATCCATACTTAGATACGATGGTGGTCTCTTTTCAAAATGTAGAAGAGTAAAACTTGGTTGTATACTACCTGGGTATATAACTTTAGGGGCTGACTATACATTTGGCTTTTCTATATAACTTGAGTTTTAAAGCAATAATTCGCCATTTATATGTCCTTGGATACGATTGATTCACTCAGCTGGACCTTATAATTTGAAAATGTTGCATTTAGTTGGATTTGAAGATTCTATTTTCTTATGACTGCTTCACTCATGACATGCGATTAGATGGTAATTCTAACCGTGTGGTGTGTTCTTACAGTCTATCTCAGCTTAATGCTAGTTTTCATTCTAAATTATTGTTATTATAGCCTGATAATCCAACTGAATGCTAATCTAAGCTTGTGAACTAGATGCAAAGTCATTATTATTACAGTCTAATTCCGGCTCAATGCTAATCTAAGCCTGTAAATTAGATGGTCCCTCATGCACAATCATTGTTATTACAATCTGATTGTGACTGAATGCTAATCTGAATCTATGAATTAGATGGTCCCTCATGCACAGTCATTGTCACTAAAACAAGCTCGGTGGTTGTTTGGGATTAGTATACTATTTGGGCTTTATATTTTTCCTTGTTTGGGATTTATTGATTGGGATTTACTGAAACAAGCGTGGTGGTTGTTTGGGATTTACTAAAGGTTATATTTTGTGGGGATTGCAGGTAATCCATAACCAACAAAAATGCATTTCGTTGCCAGTGCCTACCTCCTCTAGCCTTAATTGGTATTTGAGATAACCCAATCACGATTGCATGATGTTCCAACCACCGAGCTGGTTTAGGACAATCACATTAAGTCCAAGCCGAAGTCCAAGCCAGCCTGGCTCTGGTGTTTGAACTGAACTAGCCACACGGTTGCATGATATTCCAACCACCGGTGTTTGAGCTGACCCAACCACGATTGCATGATGTTCCAACCACTGAGCTGGTTTAGGACAATCACATTAAGTCAAACCAACTTGGTTATGGTGTTTGAGCTGAACCAGCCACACGGTTGCATGATATTCCAACCACCAGGCTAGTTTAGGACAATCACATAGCTGGTGTTTGAGTTGACCCAACCACGATTGCATGATGTTCCAACCACCAAGTTGGTTTAGGACAATCACATTAAGTCCAAGCCAGCCTGGTTCAGGTGTTTATTGAAACAAGCGTGGTGGTTGTTTGGAATTTACTAAAGGTTATATTTTGTGGGGATTGTAGGTAATCCTTAACCAACAAAAATGCATTTCGTTGCCAGTGCCTACCTCCTCTAGCCTTAATTGGCATTTGAGCTAACCCAATCACGATTGCATGATGTTCCAACCACCGAGCTGGTTTAGGACAATCACATTAAGTCCAAGCCAGCTCTGGTGTTTGAACTGAACTAGCCACACGGTTGCATGATATTCCAACCACCAGGTTGGTTTAGGATAATCACATAATTGGTGTTTGATCTGACCCAACCACAATTGCATGATGTTCCAACCACTGAGCTGGTTTAGGACAATCACATTAAGTCAAGCCAACTTGGTTATGGTGTTTGAGCTAAACCAGCCACATGGTTGCATGATATTCCAACCACCAGGTTGGTTTAGGACAATCACATAACTGGTGTTTGAGTTGACCCAACCATGATTGCATGATGTTCCAACCACCGAGTTGGTTTAGGACAATCACATTAAGTCCAAGCCAGCAGCTTGGTTCTGGTGTTTCAGTTGAACCAGCTACACAGTTGCATGATATTCCAACCACTGGGCTGGTTTAGGACAATCACATTAAGTCTAGGCCAGCCTAGTAAACTATCCCAAAGCTCAATCACAAACAACCACCGGGCTGGTTTAGGCAACCACTGACCTGCGTTGTATCAAGAAATGAAACAAGTAAAGTATCCCAAAGCTCAATCACAAGCAACCACTGGGATGGTTTAGGCAACCACTGACCTGCGTTGTATCAAGCATGTGTATGATGTGCTCGTCAAACATCTTGTATCCCGTCTACTTTCTACAGATGTCCTTGTTATTTGCAAAAACTCTTGAGAGATGCACGAAGAGTGGAAGCAATGTCTGATCATCACGATCCAAGTAGTGTATGGGCTTCAACAGAACACAAGAAAAGGAGAGAGAGCCTAAGTGCGGAATTCATTGCAATAGTGGTGACGTTTTGGCACAAAAATACAAGGTGTTGGTAGGGTTATCACTCTATGAACTTTAGAGTGCAGGTTAAAGCTTGTGAAGACTCGAGAATGGTATTTACCTGAATGGCATGATGTTGCTTCCTCGAATGCTACCACCAATCATGACATCACAGCTCGAATTCTTCGCTCTAATGGCAATGATCGAATGCGTGCATCTGCAACAACTGCTTCCTGCTGTTGCTCTACAAGAAATCTTCTATTCCTTGTGCCCTGACCAAGATTTTCAGCTTTTCTATCTCACAACCTCTATTTGCTTCTCTTGTAAGCCATGGCGAGCTGCATGTTACCATGGTGAGGACGATCAATGAAAGACGACAATGCCAAACCAAAACAGAGAGAAGCTAGCTAGTGAGGCAAGCAAAGAATAGAAGACAACTTACCCAAAAGAAGACAATGGCAAACCAAAGTCTGTGCAAGGTCACGTCGAGGTGCGTGCGGGTTGTAGGGTGTTTGCAAGGCGGGGGCAGGTTGCAGATACTTAAATCTTCCAAGATTTGATGGGTGAGAGGTGTGAAAATTCAAAATTTACGGGAATAGAAAAATTTCAGCCATCAAAATTTTCCCCCTCCGATGATACACGTCAGCAGAATTGGATATCCCAAACAAGTGCAATGTGGCATAAAATGCTTGAAAACACAAATAGGCCAAACGGCACGTTATCAGGTTTAGTGTTGTGTATTATTAAATGCAATGACCTTTGGCATGCTTATGAGCCATATAGAAAGCAAGTGCATGGAAAAAGAAATAATTCAAATTTGTAAATAGTGTTGGATTTATTAAAATATCTTTTCACATGCACAAATTGCACTTTTCCAACTCCTTCCATTTTAGGGTGAATCCAGATACCAATACCAACAACTATCAATGTTTTAAGACCACCATGCGCTAGTCCCAATAGTTTGGATTCCAAATTTTCAACCTGTTTTGGTTTTCAACAAATCAAAAAAAAGTTATGGCATCACTTTAGCCCAACATTGGAGGCCCATTAACCCATGCATAATAATCTCATTTAGGTGTGTCTTTGGGTTGAGGAGAAGCTCACATAGTGTACTTTAGCCTGATTACTTGGTTGCATGTATGTATAGAATAAAATTTTGATGTTTTTAAATAAATTGCTATATCCTATAGTCTTCAGGATGCATGCTTCACATGTAACATAGCACTTGTAATGCTTTAACAGTCTCATTCCAAATCCTTATTCCATAATTTTTTGCCCTCATGTTCAAGTTTGAAATGTGTACTACAACTTGAAGACAAAGTTTGCCGAATTCCGTTGAGCAATGCATAAGTTATGGGTCATGCAATATACCTATATACAGAAAAGTCCGTGAACCTCACCAAAAATGGCTACACCCAAGCAAATAATGACCCACATAGTATCATTAACCAATTTGTGAGGCTCTTGGTAATTTTCTTTTTCTGAAGTCTCTTGATCAATCTTCATCCGCACATGTGGCTTATACTTTTAAAACTTCTTACATTGGGAACTGTGGGGTAACCTTTCCACTGGTAAGGTGTTCCCAAGTAAGGGTTCATTTGCTGCGCATACTCCTTCTAGCCCCTCAGGGGACCATTCAAGAGGAGGTGGGTCAGATTTTGAGGGAGCTAGCTTTGCAAGATACAATTCAATGATCCTTGTTTGGACTCATCCAAATTCATTGAATTGTTTGGCCTTAGCTTTTCTGTGATTTCCTCCTTCAGCTTTCTTGCGGGATCTTCTGCTACTATTCAAATTTGGAGGTTCAAATTTGGGAAGCTCGACCACCATTAGGGCATGCAGAATGGCTAAGTCATTGTCAAAGACTTGATCTTCAATTTGAGCATTCTCAGCCTTAGTTTTGAGGTCCTAAGGAAAATCTGAGTCATTATTGGTATGGGTACCTTCTTCAGGTTCATTATTCCACTCGAGGTCAACCATAAAGAGTGGCACTTCTAGATCGATTGGTTCTTCATGTGTGAGTGAAGGATCTACCTGCATGACCCTAGCATCTATCTGCGAGAAGGTGGGGTCTAATGAATGGCAGGTGTCAATGGTTGCCAATGTTTGTATCCAATTATGGGCATTGCTTTGTGTATCATCCGCTATGGAATGTTGTTGTAGGAGAGCTGATTTGGTTGAGATTGTCATTGAAAAGGTTTCATCCAATGCTCTAGGCACAATTGGTTTTATTGCTCCTATCCCCACATTCACCCTGACTGCATTGTCACAATTTTGGATTGTCAATCTATCTATTCCCCAATCATGGAGGACTAATGCTTCCTGCAGCCAAGGATGTCCCAGCAAGATTTGATAGGATTTCTTAGGGAGATCCAATATTGTGAATTGAAGGGAAAAGTGGACTCCTATGACTTTTGTTGACACGTCATTCACTATTCCCAAGGGTTTTTCCCGTGAATCATCGGCAAGACGTATGTTGAAATTAGCCTTTTGCATGGGTGGGAGACCCCATTCATCATAGAGCTCCTTAGATAGAACATTTACACCTGCTCCACTATCCACTATGGCTTGGACTTCATTATATGCCTTGTGGATCAAAGGCACAGTGATGTTGCGTATGTCATCTCTCTCACCCATCCGCACAAGGATATCTTCTATGTCTCCTATAGGTGGAGGGGGGTTTGCGAGTCCAATTTAGCCTTTGAAACTCTCCCAGAGATTGGGACAATTTCGTAATAGGATTCCAATGGGAATTGACACAGGAAAACTTAGAATGCCAGAAAGTGCGGCTTCTTCGCGGGACGGTAAATTATGTTGTAGATTTTGTTGTTGGAATAGAGGCTTGAGTACAGTATCAATACTCTGTGGGGCCGTCATGGATTGGATCTTGCGCTTGCTTCTCAGCCTCAAATTGAGATCTCCACCTCATTAACCACCTTCTTCACGCTAACTCTAGGGGAGTCACACCAAAGATGATGACAATATGATAGCTATATGATTTTTAAACCCCTCAAGCTCAAAGGCTCTAGTGTTTGAAGTGTATCAATGCCAAGTATTGCCAAGTAGCTACAAATGGCAACAAACACCAAGATCATCCCTATGTTCTTGACCTTGATTGTTCACATCAAAAGTAAGTTGATCTTTCAAATATGTCAAACATGGGATCTTTTGAAGTTGTATAATTATTCCTTAGGCTACAAGACCATAAACAACTTGAGATGCCAAGAAAGCCACCATTGCATTTTGATCCCACATCACATATGTGGGTTTGACCTTTTGGAACTTAGCCGCTAGCTTTGAAGCCATCCGCAAGTAATACCTCAAATTTCATTTAGCAATTGGTACTCTCCCTTGAGTTGTTAAACTATTAACATAGAATCTCCCACAACCTTTAGACGGGTGATTTTGGTTTTGATCACTAACTTGAGCCCCACAATCAAAGCTCTCCACTTGCCGATATTGCAAGTGTACCCATATTACATCACAACTTCCACTATGATGTGCCCTAATGGTGTTTGGAAGCACTACCTTGATTGACACTTCATTCTTTAATCCTCTAGATGCCGTGTCAAATGCTAGTCTAGCCTTGTATTATTATATACCCAAATGGTTAGCACAAAACTTGTTCAAACAAATGAACCTATGAGAACTTTCCTTCCACGTACACAAAACATTCCACCATCAAGAATACAAATTATACAACATTGATTGATGCCAAACACTTACATGTAAATGAAATGAGTGATTCAAACACCTATGCACCTAGTTCTTGTTATATTCTAATACATCAGGGCTTGTTATCAAAATTATTTAGGGTTGAAAACAACTTTTTTGAGAGTCTTGATAAGCAAACTGTGTTATTTTGACCTACTTCAATGATTCTTACAAGTGCTTGCCACTAAAGCTTTGAAAATTCCCTAGAAATAGCTCATGCCTAGAATTGAAAAAGAGAACCAAGTCATCTTTCTTTGAATTAGAAATCTAGGGTCCATTTGTCGTGTTTTTCCTTGAAAGAGAATTCAAGTAGGCTCTTTCCCTATGTTTGTCTAATGAAGAGATCTCGAAAAGCCTCTACTTGATTGCTTCATGTTGTCCCAAGTTTGTTCAAGTACTATTCAAAGCACCAGAATCTTGGTTTTGATAAGTAGTTTGCATTTGGTGCCATACATTAGGAATTATGGAGTATAACATGTGCCTTTCTTATATGTTAAACTATATGTTAACTCGTGCCTTTCCTCTTGAACCACCTACTTCATGCCGACTCTCTAGGGAGTCAGACCAAACACAACAATTGACAACTATACAATTTTTTGACTCCTTGGCTTGCAAGTTCTAGCTTCTAAATCTTGTCAATACCATATAGGATTGATAGTCACCAAGTACCTGAGAAGTACCTATAGATGGAAATGAACACTGAACTGCCTATGTTCTTAACCTTGCATGTACACACCATGTTCAATTCTATGCAACACTTTGTAGCTATTTGCATGTGCACTGCAATTGCCATCCTACCTTGCTCGACCACTAGTTTAGCTTGAATGGGCTTCATGCTTATGCATGCCATGCTCTATTGCCCCAACACTTTGTGGTTGATGAAGGAAATCACATCATGCTAGAATAGTTTGTTATGGGGTAAGCTCATTCCACTTCTAGTCGCCTTGTCGCTCTACTGGACCCTGCTACCCAAATCTTATATATTTGGAATAAGCTTCATGTATTAAATTAGAACTTGATCCTTTGCATTAACCTGTCAAACATGTTCATAGGAACTCCATTCTTGGTGGTTCTAGCATACATGGAATGAACAAGATTGTGATTGGCTAGAAAGAGTCTTACTTGTTGATCTCCTTTGTATTGTTAAGGTATCACCATGCCATCTTGCTAACATGACCAATCAAACTTGATTAGAAGATTGATGTTGGTCCTTGTAGAATGTTGTTGACTTTCTCAATCAATTGAAGGAAAGACACAACAACGAGGAGGTCTTTGGAGATTATCCTTGCCATAGTGAATTGAAAAACTCAAAGAAAAATATGAGAACTAAGGAAGACGGTGAATTCTAACAACGTGTTGGTACAAAACTCAAACAATAGTGTCAAGCTTACCTTGGCCTCTCTTCTTAATCCTTGTCCAATGTAAACCTTTAATCTTTCCAATTAGGGATGAAGCTGGTCATTGGTTCTCACGTTGTGAGGAGGCAAAATAATGATGGGCCTAATTTTTGAGCCGAGGAAATCGTTGTATATATTGTACATGTTGTATATTTCACAAGTAGGAGCACCAGCAGGTGGGGATTAGCACTAATAAGCACAATTCTAGGCTCGTGTGGGTAATCTCTAGGCATGCGAGCTAAGAGATTGCCTAGAGGTTTTGATTTTGGTTTTGTAATTAATAACGATATTTTAAATATGATTTTATGGGGAGAACCTGAGTATAGAAAGTGATGATGAAATGCTCACTGCCCCTATCAGATAGCTAGCATACCCATAGACCTTTGATTATGGACCTTGGGAAACTAGTACTAGATTGCATGTGTTGGAGACTCTAGGAAACACTAGGACGTGAGCACACTCTACTCAGTACTAGAGACTTCATGACAAAGATGAAACAGCTTGCAAGCTAGTAGCTTGAAGAAAACTATAAAAAGCACTTGGCAACCACAAGACCTTCCTCATAGAAACACCTAGGAATCCAGGGATACCTTCCAATCAGCCCCCCATACTCAATCAGCCCTGCTCCTTTAGCTCTCTTGTCTTCAAGAAATAGCCCTTCATGCAAAAATGACCTTCTCTTGTACCAGAGTTTCCTTACAATCCAAAAACACCCCTATGGACAAATCTATCACTACTAATAGCTCTCGTGCCAAAGAACAGGGTTGTTCAGCTAAAAAACTAGATGGCCCTACGTAAATAGGATTTTTGACCTTTAATACCATAGATTTAGATCTCAAATTCTTCTAGAAAGTTGTAGGTCACAACTCCAACTTTCCCCCCAAAAAAAAGATCTCCACAAGCCGAGTTTAGAATCAAAAGCTATGTTGAAAATAGTAACTGTTGCTTTTTCTGGAAGTCATGGCTTGCTTTTCCAAATATTTGCCTACTTTTTATTATCTATTCTACTTTTTCTTTATCCATTCTTGGCTCATCCTAAACATTTATCATCCTGTAGCACCTTCCAATTCAACAAAAGATGTCTCATAGTAATCCATAGAATCGCATGTAGCTAACCAGCCTTTATTGTTGGCTTGAAGAGCATATATTTTTTTGGCTTGCATAGAGTTATGGAAGCAAGCTATGGAGAAGAAGTGACAAATTGTTAAAGGCTTGACGAAGTGTAAACCAGGGACACTTTCAGAGGTTCTGTAGGTGCTAGTTGATTAGTTTGATCAAAAGAGAGCTTCCTATTTGATCTTGTAGGGATGTCCCAGTCTTATCAATGTCTAACAAAATAAGCTTAGTATAAGCTTCTATAGATAACTTTCATGCATTTTGCTTCTCTAAGTTGACAAATTTGGAGCGGATGGAGATGTTTGCCTATTTTTTGTTGCTTGTTGCCATGTAGAAAATTTTCAAATGGTGCAACTAGGCTTCTTAATGATTGGTCATCGCATGAGGCCATTGATGCATTGTTTAGTGACACACTCAAGACAAATTTTATATTTACATTTGCCTCATTTGCTGTAAACTGTTAACAAATGCGAACAAGTCTGCATGTACCAGCTTTGATACAAGCAGTTCTTGGACTTCAAGGGGTCTTTTGAAGGATACCTATGTGATGCAAAAGAAAAGTTGGTGGGTCACTCTAAACCATTGCATGTCTCTAACTCAATGATGGATTCCAAAGTTCCAATAAGGATGGAAACCTAATAATGATAGTAAGCCAATACTCCCAATAAGATGGCCAAAAGCTATTCCATTACATGCATACTTAAATGACAAGATTTATTAGTGTCTAGATTGAGGAAGCATGTGGAGTATTGGAGGCCTTGGATGGACAAGGATAATAGTGACAGAGTAGATACGTCATATAGATCATGGACCCTTCTAGTACTTAGTTATTGGAAAAAAGTGACCTCTTGCATGAAGAATCATACAGGGAGACAAGAAGAACTTTGCCACCCATTTGGCTAAGAAGCCATTGGAAAGATAGCATGGTGACTAATGAGGATGAGGCAAGGGACGATGTTGATGTATTATCACTATGTTGGACTAGCTTGTGTTAAGCTAAGAGAGAGATTTGAATCTTAAAATATATTTATCTTGTGATGATATATATATGCAATTCAAACAGGCGTCACAGTGACAGATGTGGAGTTAACACCTCGTTAATGAACTAAAAAAAAGTAACCATGTAGTACCAAACTCAGGCAAAAGGGGATGCAATGATGTAGTTAGGTAATGTATTGTAGCCTTTAACTTAATTAACTTCAAAGATGAACTAAAGATCAAATATGAAACATATCACGTTTTCATGGTTTAATCCAAAAATCCATTGGTGAAGAAATGCAAGCAAAGATCTTGTAAGATTATCTTGCAAACAATCACTTTTAATCGATCATGAGGAATTGCAACAAGGCTTATTATACATCCAAATGACCATTTTGACCTTTTGTACGTCTACATTGTCTCGCATTACTACAACAAAAATGTTGAAAATGGTGGAAGCTAGCTTGATGCCTTTGCTACATTGCAAAGGTTACCCACAAAGAAGCAACACTTGACAATTATAATCTATTTAACTAAAATATCAACATTGATTGAGAAAAGTGGTAATGAGGGATTCAATATAAACAATGCAATGAAGGTACAATCCGAGCACTAAAATCTTAACGAAAGATGATCTAGAATACAAAACCATCGTCAAATCTTGTGCAAACAACTACTTTAAGAACCATCCTAAGATTTGAGGAGATTGATAAGGGCTTGATAGTTAGCATTGCATGTGCTAGATTACCAAAGTGAAACATCAAGGACATAATGATGGTGCACTCCACCATCCTTTTTTAACAAGATTGCAAGCACATAAATTTCTCTTTAAAGTTTATTATGCAAGCCTATGAGAGCATATCAATTTGATCACAATTTCAAATTTGCATAGTTTCAAAATCACTAGATTGTCTCCTAAAACTATCTTTGATGTTAATAACCTTCTTTATTGAGCTTTTTTATAACTCTACTTAGGTTTCTTTACTATTTTATAGTTGTATGCTCACCACCAATAATGATATAAGATATAAAAAATATCTAATATAATTAGAGAAACTTTGAATAATTTTAAACAAGCCATGGATATCCTACCCCAACATTCATCAAACTTTTAAACAAGGTGCTAAACAAGTTGACCCTATTTGCATCAAGAATACGACACAAGCTTTCTTATAACTACTAACTTTTCCAAAACCAAAGTTAGGAAGAAAATTGGTACAACAAGTGTCTCAAAAAGGATACATAGAAGATGATACTATGGCTATAATCATGATCTCCAACAACCATTACCAACGCTCCAACAAACAACTTATTGCAAGGTTTTTTGAATGTGAAAGCACGTCAAGCATTGAAGAGCTGTGTGAATCTCTTTGATAAAGGTTAAAGAATTTTGCAAATCATGCAAACTTAAATCACGTGATAAATTCTAATCAAGATGACACTAGTAACAAGCTTTTACCCTCCTTTCAATACCTATAAAAACTTCACGTGAGTCGTGCAAGAGTGGACTGTATGTATGTCATGTCATTTTCCTTACATTTGTATACCTTCCAATAATGAGTGGAAGCTTGTCATGATTTATGAGTGAAAGGTTGTCATGATTTGTTGAAAACTCAAGTGAATTGTTGTAACTATGAATAGTATATCACGCATAGCAATTATCTATCCTAGGGACATGCAACAATCATTGGTATGCAGCAAGCCAATAACCATGGACGATATGTAATAAGAATGGATGAGGATCATAGTGGATATGATTGCTGAAAACCATGGATGACCACTGCGAGGGATGATGAGCAACAACCACCCAGGGATGTTTACAGCTAGGGATGATGAGCAACAAAGAGGGATGATCTGTAAGGAACGCCACCACCACCGAGGGATGTCGATGATGGTGATCAACAACAAAGAGGGATGTGAAGGGGGGTGAGTCTTGTGTCATTGTATTTCCCACCCACCAGCTTCTCTTTTTTGTTGGGTATGTTGTCATGGTCCCTTACACCTTACAGATCCGTCAACCTCTCACGTAATTCTTCCTCTGAACTTTCTTGTAAATTTCGTGCTCCTTTATTGCCTGCTTGTACTCCTCAGTTCTTTACGGAACTCGGGCAATTTCGATCCAATGATTTGCTAACGATTGCTACCACAGATATATCCTTTCATGTCGTTGGTTTCGCATCGTTCACGTTGGGAATGAGCTCTTCTATCGTATCTGTACGTGAGCTACTTAAACATTTTGAGCTTTTGGTTTGTGTTTTGAGGCGATCGCACGTATGCCCAATTTGTATTAATGTGATCGAGCTGACGAACGACACTAGGGAGTCGCGTTTTTTGTTGTATTTTAGTCTGTTGGGTGATTTTCCGTTATGATTGACACCGGGACAGATATGAGCCCAGAAGGGTGGCTGGATACTAGTTCACATTATGCGGCTGAACAGTTTGGCAGCATTTTTGAGAATGAAGATCAGGCCTGGAAACATCGGCAATGGTGTTTCACTTGTAAGTACATGCTGGAATTTGACAATCTAATTGCTAAAATATCATGTTTTCGCACATACTAAGATCCGCTCATTCACGGTGTAATATAAAGCGCATGAGATGCGTCTCATTGCCCAAGGTACCGAATTCAAGTGTACTGGGAGTGTATCTCAACTGACATGTAATCAGGCGAAGTTGATCGGAATAATATTTTGAATACAGCGATTGTGCCATCCTTGCTGCTGCTGGAAAGGTGTTCCTAAGCCTTCAACAGCTGTCTGTCTGCTCAGCAGTGTCCTTGTTGATAAGCATTTGTTGCAGGAACTCCTATAGTGAATAAAGTTGCTTCGAAGCATTTTATGCTATCCTCTTGTCTCACCAGATTCTGACCGGGAGATCTGTGAGAAACCAATATCAAGTCCCTACTGGGTTTAAGCTTGCTTATCCCAGTCTAGAGGTACGCTTATTTTGTTTAAATAAGCTTGCGACATGAATCTTTTGCAGGACAGCTCTAGATAAACACAAAGCATGGTTAGATTTTAGGGGGATCCATATGAGAAATTAATTGTGCAATTCTAGCTTTAAGACAACGAGCTCGGATGGGGAGGCTAAGATCCATGTTGGATGCATATCAGGTGGCATGTGAGAAACGTTAACAAAATGTAGTTGTGAATGATGGAAGCCCCTTCTTGAATGGGGCTTTAAGAGAGACCGAGGTGTAATATGGCATTTGTGAGATAGCCCACTTGACATTGCCATAGGCGTCTCAAAATCCATGAGGGCAACATCCATTAGCTGGAGTAGATTTCTTGGGGTCTTTGGTACCAGACAATATTGTATGCAGTGTCTTATGGTACAAATGGAGTGCTTCAAGTGTAGGAAATTTGATGGAGGCCTTAGAAGTATCGTACTCTGTTACAATTTTCTAAGCTGTACCAATGAGAGTGGTATGATGCCACCAACAGTTCCTTGACCTGCTATGCCGAGACCTGAATTCATAGATTAGAGCTACAATTGATCCTTACACAGAGTCAGTATCTGTCACACGGGATATAGAAAACTCGGTGTAAAAAATGGGGCTTTTTTGAGTAATTCCTCTTGGAGCAAATTAAGCTAGAACCCTCTATACGCGCAGTCAACAACTTCCCCAGTAGAGCCTCTCCTTAGACCAATATTTGTGCAGCATGTGGAAGACAGTGCCATGTTGGAAGTTGTTTTGTGTGGCAGCCTTTGGTTGGGCCAGAAGCCTCATCCCTTGATCTCCACTGTTGTCATGATGTTGCAGGACAAGCAACATCTATAGGATGCCACTATTTTATTGGGGCTTCTTTAGATCAGTTCTCTAAAGCTCACTCAACTCCTCAGAGCCCAGTTTACTTGGCTCTTTACTTGGTTTTGCACTATCTTGGTATCCGACCCTTCACTTTCCATGGTTGCCAAACGGAGAGTGCCCTGTTTGTCAGTCTTGGGTGCATTTTGGTATAGTGCTCCTGGAGTTCCTCTTTCCATGTGGAGGATGGTATGCAGATTCAGCAGAGATTGTATTGGACACCTTTAGTGGAGACTAATTTCATGAGAGCATAGATGGCTTCAGGCTACCTTGTCAGTGCGTAAGATGTAGAAAGTTTGGTCATCTGGCCTAAGCTTGCACGTGCTTTGCAGGTCATGGTCCTTCTCCGAAGGACCAGCACACTCTTCCCAAACAACACCTCCCCCCCCCAACCCCGTCTGCCTGGTCTGGTCCCCTACCCATGTGAGGACCACGATCCTAGAAATCAACCAGCAGGAGGGTGATGGGGACGAGGGTTAAAGGCAAACAGTAGGGGAAGCATGTGTATGGCCAAGAATGCTCGGCACACAGAGTCGAGAAACTTGGCAAGAGAGATTGAAGTGGCAGGGCAAGTGGACGATTTTTTGATTGGCATGCTTCTGCTCCTGATTCGTGCAGAGGCTGAGGGGGAAAGGGTGGAGATACTCTTCTATGTCATTGTAGACGTTTAACCTGGGGGCTGGCAGTAGGGGTACACGGTCATGCCTTTGGACATAAACTTCTGCACAAAAGTTGACAAGGAGGAACTCATAACCGCCCTGGGGAAGATGATGAGTGGGATGAGAATCAGTTGTAACAGGTTGGATAGCAGTTGAAAGGATGGTCAGTTGATGACCTGGACTCTGAGCCAGAATCCAAGGAGGCTAGCAGAGGGCACCAAAATGCAGGAGCAGTGGTCAATAAGGGAATGGTTCAAGTTTGCTACTAGTACTGGGGCTTCAAACTTGAGCATTGAGTAGACAGACCACGCATCATAGTAGAAACTAGATACTGAATGGCACATATAGATACTTCGTAATCTTTCAGTCTTTTGTATTGAGTTTACCCTTTACTCTGACATTGATGTCAAGACTAAGGACTCAGTGGTATCTACTATTATGATTGTCTTCGGTGTTTATTTCTATCACAATTGGATGATGGTCTTGCTTTGTATGTTTAGAATTTGAAGTGTAGAATCTGATCTCTTTGGTGTTTGTAGCAAATGGAGACAGAGAAAGAGGGTTTTTTTACTTCGTGGAAACAACTCCAAGGAGCCAATAATGACTCATCCGAAGTCGATCCAAGGATCGAACACACAACATACACAACGACAAGATCACACACAAACTGTCAAGAAATAAATAAATATTAATGTCCTTGGAAGGCCGGGCCGCAAGGGCCTATGGGACAAGGTACATCAAAGGGAGAAACTCATACAAGCCTATGTGGGCTGAAGCAAAGGGCGCGCTAGGGCCCTTGTTGAGTGCTATGCTAAGCTAAAGAGCTCCGTAGATGGACTCCGCTTAGATTGCTAGGCTTTTGCTTGGCATACTCCACAAGCGCTATGTAGCTTCAATGGCCAAGATACAATCCAGCCCAGACCCCAAGGGTTTCACCTAGAAACTTATGTCATTGAATATAAACGTGGGTTCGTATGGAGGGGGCTTTTTAAACCAGTTTTTACCCATTAAGGCTACACTAAGATCTCATGAACTCATATGCACCCTCCAATAGCACTAGCTTCAATGGCCAAGATACAATCCAGCCCAGACCCCAAGGGTTTCACCTAGAAACTTATCTACATCAGTCTCAGGCAGCTACTGTCTAGTCTGTCTCAATAGTTCCTCTATCTGCCGTCGCATCTCAATCAAATAGAGTCCAATGCAGTGCAGACCTAGTCATGGAAGTGGATCAACTATGAGGGTGGACCAAAGCCGTGTCCCTCTTGAAAGGGGCAGTGGTATCGTCCCTAGACCTCATAGTAGGCTGGGCAAGCACACAAGAAGTGCTCCTCTATATCGACCTCCCCCAATGTGCATAACTTACAGATCCTACTCTTTGGGTGTGCTTGTAGCTCTCCATGCCTCAATTCTCAACTGATGGTATGAGACTTGCATCTGTGCAATGGCAATCCTCAGTGTGTGTGAGACTCCTCTGTCCTCAAGGTAATGGGGTTTGATTACGAGTCCATCCTTTGATACCCTCAAGAAGTGGTCGCGATACTCTCGCGATAGAAATGGATCTTGGTGGGGAACTCCTAGTCCCCCCCCCTAAGTCTTAGACGTATGGAGCTGGAGGAGATCTAACCGTATGATATGGTTAGTCTCATCTGATAGGATCAATTCAAGCGGTGCATCCATGCTGTATTGAAAGGGGGGAAGCCGATCCATTTGAATACCCTGACTGGAAAACCATGTGGATATGCGTGCATACCATGCTATGCTGATCCCGATTTTTGCTAACTGTCTAGATGACTCTAGAGCCAGCCTCGACAGTGTCCAAGGCCAAACTCTGTGGAGGAATTTCACTGTCTGGAAGATGGCATTATTTTGGAGTGTTGTCATGGCGGACTCTTCTAGTACTATCTGGATGGGAGACTGAGGGCTTACTTCGAATCATCCTAGACCCCATAATCACCTTTAGCCTCTCAAATCTCCTCCAGTCTGTCATCAAGAGATCACTCTCCCAAAAAGGTGCTGCGTACATGGCAGTCAGCCTCACTAGGGTGTCGAAAAGCCAGTCCTTCATCGGCGGATCCTATAAGTGTGCCTGAAAACACAGCCTCTCTAGTCAAGCCAAAGCTCCCTCTCCTCGTGTGAGTTGTGCTCTAGCTGCATGGACCATCTTGAAGACTGCCCCCAAATATGTGTAGGACTGCAGTATCTCCATTGGCTCACCTTGGTAAGTGAAGCTATGTCGGTGCAGTACAGCACATGAGGTGTTGAAGGTCACAACCTTGGTCTTCCCAAGGTTAATTGGTCAAGTCTCTCTCTCTCTGCAAAACACCTCTAGGACCTCCAGATGTCTTTGCAATCCCTCCGCTAAAGATGATATGAGAACTATGGCATCTGCATGGGGCCGGTTGGTCTATGCTGTCTAGCTAGAAAACTCAGTATTGTGCTTTGAGTGGAGTCTGGTTGGACACCCTGATCTCGCGTAGGTGTCCTAAGTGTAGGCTCTTTGTATTGGACAACATCATGAATGAAAGCTGCCAAGCATCTTTGATCTGGGTAAGACAGGAAACTAGAGAGGGGTCCGAAACCATCCCTTAAGAGACAATGGTAACGACCTCGAATCTTATAGTGATAGTACTTAGGGCATCACAAACCGAAGTGCTCCTCCGACTTGATCTCTTGTCGATCACATAGAGTATAGATCTGACCGTCTCTAGGTGCCCCCTCATCCCGGCCACTCTCAATGCGTAGTTAGTGCGATGAGACATGGAACTCTCTATACATACCCTCAAGGAATGGGGGAGCTGGATCCGTGTATAGCTTGGTGGGTCAATAAAGCCCTCCTTTGAAATATGTAAGCAGTAGTCCTTGTAAATCTGAGCTTCACAGGAAGCTGGCCAGCAAGTCCTGAATGTGTGTAGCTATAAGCGATCCTCTCAGATAACCTGGTTGACCATGTGACAGGTGAGCGGAATAGAGGGGACTTCAATGCTATATTGAAAGGGGGTAATCTATCCATGTGGAGCCCTTGACTTTCAAACCGTATGCATGTACGTGTGTACTAACACCTCTGATTGCAGTGGAGATGCGTGAATGGCTTACTACAAATCATACATGATAGCAAGAGAACCTGAAGTCTCTCCACTCGAGTCCTGATAGGTTGGGCCCCCAACAAGGGCTGCCATTCAAAAACCATTGGGCGGACCAAGAAGTCAAAGAGAAGAGACTTGATCCGGGGATCTTGGAAATGAGAGTGAAAGCATTGCCACTCGAGTCTAGCAAATGCGGCATAACCCTAGCTTAGTCGGGTTTGCATCACTGGTCACATCGTGAAAATCGGGCCGGAGAAAAGAATCCCCAAGTCCTCCAGCGGACAAGACCATGGTACTTGCGTATCACATTTGCCTCACTCAGAAGGTGATGCTTGGCCCCAAATTTGAGTTGTCAGCATATATTTTTACAGCTATCGTTATACCAGCTATTGTAGGGCACTGAGACATGCGGTGATGGTAGAGTGCAGTGGGTCGTGTGTGTGAAGGGCGGCCTTATCTCGATCCTTGAGGAGCGGTATGTCATCGATATATGTGAGTAGGGTGGAAAGGCATGTGGAGTGCTTAGGATTAAGGCTGTGATCAAAGTGTATGTAGTGATACGTAGTGTGCGTGGGCGGTGTTGTGGTACGTGTCGTAAGATGGGGATGGATATACTAAAAAGGAGGTGGGCCTGTCCTATGCGCCAAGCGCCCTCAATCCCATGATTTGGATGGAGGCCACGAAACTGGTCATATCATCGATGGAAGCAGTGGCCATCCGAGGGATCCCTCAAACTTTGTTGTTGAAAGCCTTACTAGCCCTCTGTTGCTGCCCCATGGTGGTGGCCAAAACGGTGGCCTTCGCGGGATCCTGTTTTGCGACATCCACCCATCTAGGAATCTCTGCAATAGCTGACTGCATGGTGTCTATCCGTGCCTCCACTGTTGGCCCACTACTTTGTGCTATTGCTATGGCTGCAATCTCATTATGGACACATAAATTTGTGCCTCCAATACTGGCCCGTTGCTTAAGACTATTGATATAGCTGCAACCTCCTTATGGAGCTATAATATCTCTTGACTGAGGCTATGGTCCTACTCCATCTCTCGTGCACGAAGGCAGTCAACTCTAGGGCGATCTGCTCCAAACCTTGGGTGGAATTTGACGTGCCTGAAGTAATGTATATGGGTAGGGCGTGAATGGAGAGAGAGAGAGGCAGAGAGAGAGAGAGAGAGAGAGAGAGAGAGAGAGAGAGAGGCTTATTAAATGCCAAAGTTATGAGACAAAAAACTGAAAACATCATGAGAGTACACCCCTATTTGGGGGGAACTAGAGGTGTCTATCACATCTCTAATAGGCTACTAATGATATGGGAAAATAAGAAACCTCCATGTCTCTGATTTGTTCTTGCCCTATGATATGTTAGGTGTCAACCATGAGTAGCCTGAGGTCCTCATGGCCAAGGCGAGGGTCCCACTAGGAGTCTTGGTGTCTCTGGAACATATCCAAGATCTTCTGCTGGCGTCCTTGACTCCTCATTGAGGGGTGCACTTGTGGGTGACATGGGGCGGTCTGACGTTGAGACTCAACAATGATGGTGCCACTGATGGGATGGGTCTCAAAGGTCTTGTATCCAGTCTCCTATTGACTTGGCGTATTCTAGAATGCAGGGTCACAATCCCAACATCTCTTAGTCACTTCGTCTCACGTGATAATGATCTTCTATTGTCTAGGACCGTGTCCATAGTGGGCCTCATGAGTCTAGATCTGAGTCAGGTGAGGTCATGTATGATGAAAAGTGCGGCACGTGTCTGATTGGGGCAGTCAATGATTCTTCTCATATCCGTCTAAAGTTAGTCAAAAGACAATGATCTCTCCTTAGGATCCTATAGTGTCTCATGCATTGCGTCAAAATACGCTTCTTTGTTCTATTTCCTTTGAGTCACAAAGAGTGCAAAGTCTCAGCTCTCTATGACTTGTGGTTGCAATCTCGTGTCTTGCCTTGATCTAGAATCTATGGGATGAGGTCCCGATTTGACCCATGGTGATCTCTACTATGTGAGAGAGATGTATCTATAGGTACCCGGCACTTGGATAAATCCATCCTTGCTCAAGTGGAGGAAATGCTCAAAGGTGATTTTGGTCGAATATGGTTGCAGGTGGGATATCCTTGTCTTGTGATTGCAGGGGGATACCCCATGTCCTATGAATGTAAACCTGCCATAGGTCATCGCGGATGAGTTCAAAGTTGATGGAGCTCTTGTTGTGTTAAACACAAGAAAGGGGTGCCTAGTGAGTATTGATATATGGGTAGATGATTGTTAGACATGAACAAAGCCAGAATCGTTTGGTGACTCATGCATACCAACATTTTTCATCCCCCTCAATCGCAAGTTGCATAGATGATGAGAGAGATTACCAATGTAGTCTCTGTCTGCCGTGTTTGTCATGCCATATTGCCTGACGCTGTCCATGAATCATCCAAGAGAGCATCATGATCTGTAATATTTCAAAGCTAGCCCACTCATCCTCTCTAATGTCTACTCCCGAAAGGCACCTACGCATGTAGAGTAGCTGGTCAAACTAGAGAATAAAAATGGAGGGACTGTGCATTCACATGGTGGAAGCGTGCCTAGAAGCACTATGTCTTCAGTCTTGAGAGTAATGCATGCCCTCTAGTCAAGTGTGCTTCTGTTGCTGGTTTCATGGTGAACTTGGGACCTGTGAAGATTATTCCAATTAGTTCCCTTGTGAGAGTGAAAGCCTCATGCTGAAGTTGAGCCTCTTGATGCCATGTCATCAATATAAAGGAGGATAGGTGTGAGGGTTTGTGCTATGGCTACCCAGTGCATCCACAAAAGAAGCTAGCTCATCAATGTAGATACCAAAGTGGGGTAGGAGATAATGGGCATCTCTATTTCGTCCAATGGTTTTGTTCACATTTGTTGACAATCCTTGTGTGGTGCGTACTCTACTTGTGACTCTCTTGTACAAAGCCATGGACATCTTGTGCAATACCTAGGGCTCAGAGTCATGCGATGAACATGTGTTACTGAATTAGAGGCTTTCCGGAATCTACAAAGCAACAATATGTTCTCTGTTTCTAGTGCTTGGCTCTATGAGGGCTTTGAGGGTGAAGATGTGGTCCAATGTGGATCGATCTTGTCTAAAATCTGCCTATCCCCAAGCACTTGCATCCTTGTGCTCTTGGTATGCTCACTGATATGTATCTCAAGAGCTGACTGTATACCTTGACCATAGCCATCAAAGGGCCAACCATATAACTCCAGTAGTTTCCTGTATCCCACTATGCTGAGGGCTCTTCCCATGGTGAGGAGCAATGCAAAGGCTCGTCGTCCCCTTGTCACGCAAGTAGGTTCCAGATTGCACATGAGGAAGAGGGGGAGGGAAGAGGGAGAAGAGAAGGGGAAGGAAAGAGGGGAAGGGAAGGGGAAGGGAAGAGGGGAATGAAGAAGGGGGAGAGGGAGTGGCAATCACATAGACACCATGATAAGAAACAAGAGAACACTCAAGACAACTCATGGGAGAGAGAGATCTTGTATTCCCAAATGTGTGCATACAACAATGAAGACCAAAGTCAAACCTTCTATACATTCCACCTTTTGAAGGGGGCCAATTGTATTCTTTCTTACCTCTCTCTCTTTCTTGTTTTTACAAGGCGCTAGGGACCATATGGCTCCAAGACGGATTTCTATTGTCTTCCTTTCATCCTCTCCCTATTCTCTGCACTATCTTGCAAAACATATCACTGTTAATGGTGGTGGTGGTTAACATGCCTGTGGTGGTCGTCGAATAATCTTTGCGAGATGCGGCAAAACAGATGAAGAGGTGACCTAAAGTGTGTGTCGTACATGTCTTCGAAGGTCTGGATGTAGTGACCATAAAGATTTCTCACACGTAAGTACAACTACATAACTTGGGGGAATTGAGGATCGGTGTTGAGGTCGAAGACTATTTCCGAATGGAGCCGCTGAAGTTTTTCTTCTGTTGTGGGTTCGTTTGCAGGGATGTCCCTTAGCAGAGTGATCAACAGTTGGAAAAAGTACGTGGTTGCCGATGGCTGGATCGAGGATTGCAGAAAAATTGGCGTTAAACTCCTCCTTTTGCGCGGCGAGAGCATAGGAGGTAGCCACCTTTCGAAAATTGAGCTGGGGAAAGTCGTAGATGATGTTGGGATCCGAGGCCTTCAGGGCATCAAAGTCCTTCCACATCCAGTGTCTTCGGAGAGGCATGTAAGTGGGGTCGACTCCTTGGTCTTTCCCAGTCAAGCAGTACGTCCGTCAAAACACCTCGTGCTTCAAAAATGGGAGCCTCCATTTAGGTTGGAGCTCTACTTTGCTATCGGTGTTGGCACCTTGTTAATATCCGGGTGGATGTAGCCACCGCATGTTTGCCGAGGGTGGTCCCTACACCATTTGAGGAAGGTTTTCAGTAGGAGCTCGGTGAGGGCGCGGACTCCATTAAATCTTTCCGATTGAGTTGGAAACTTTGCAGTTTCCCCGCCACCTATTGACGTTGGAGATGTCTTCGAACACCTTTAAGGACGTGATCGCCTGGTACTGTGATGCCAAAAATTGATATTTTTAATTTGGCATTGGTATTGTTTTTCTCTATGTTTGATAAGAGTTTGAGTATCAAGTGATAGCCTAGCGGCTCTCACTTATTTCTATTTTCTATGATATTGTATGGGATTGAGAGGATGAGTGGAATGGCTCATTGTAAATACCATAGGTATGAATTATAAATACCTTGGTATGGGGTGAGAGTTATTTGTGTATGGGATATTATGGAGTTTTTAGAAAATAGGAAGAGTGAGTCATATAAAGAGGTGGGCTCATGTCCATGTGTTCCAATAATATAAGAGAGGCCACATGCCAAGCGTGTGGAAGGCATGTGGTCTTAGGAGTGTGAAGTCAAGAGGAATCCTTCTAGAATTCCTATGTGGAATAAGGAGGATGTGGACATGTGGAAAAGAGAGGGTCCCTATGGGCTCCATGTGGGGAGACTCTTGACTTTCTCAATATTTTAAGAGTCTTGAGCATCTTGTGATGGGACACATGGCAAGAGTAGCCAAAAAGGACATGGATGGTGATATACTGGCTTATGTGATTGATGGGGAAAGGAATCTACAGGCAGCAATTGTAAATGGGTGAAGGAGGGTAATAAAATCTCTATAAAAGGAGCCCTCCTCTCCCTTGTTCATCAATCTCTTCCACCATTAGGCCTCATGTTACTGTAGCTCTAGTCTCCTCAAGCCTCTTCCATGAGCCTTCTCTCCCTCTTGTAGATATTCTCTTATGTAGACTCTTGAGTCCATCTCTCTCTAGTTTATTCTCTCTCTATGAGTAGTCTTGGAGCTTCCACTCCCTCTTGTATGTATGAAACCTCTTCTTCTCCCTTGTGTTTGTAGTGTTGGAGTGGATTCTCACTCTATTGGTAGTGAAGGTCACTTCAGGTTCTCTCTCTCTTGAGTGTCTCTTCCCTTTTCTTTCTTTCAAAGCCTTAAAAGTTCTTTCTATTCGGCTGCTCACTGTGCACACATGGTCCATCTGTTTCCCGAGCCACCATGCAAACTTCTTCCCCTTTTCTAGGCGAAATCTATGAGGGGTGGATCGTTGATGAAGGTGGAGTCTTGAGGGAGCATCCTGCTCAGGCGAAATTAGCATGGGTGGAGGGCAGTTTTCATGACAGTTTGACCCCCTGTTAGTGTTTTGCTCATAACTTTCTGCTCGATAGTCCGATTTTAATGAAATTTATGTCAACGCGAAGCTCTCTTTAAGGCGCATGTTTCTATGTGATCAGATCTTGAATCAGATACTTCTGCAAAAAGTTATGAGTCTCTGTGTCTGACAGTCTGTTTTCATGACAGTTTTTACCCCCATCTAGTAAACTGTCCATAACTTTTTGGCCGCTTCTCTGTTTCTTACGAAACATATATCAGCACGAAGCTCTCTTTAAGGCGCATGTCTCTATGTGCTTAGATCTTGAATCAAATATTGCTGCAAAATATTATGAGTCTCTATGTTTGACAGTTTGTTTTTATGACAGTTTTTACTCCCTTCCAGTAAACTGTCCATATCTCTTCAACCGTCTATCTGTTTTCAACGAAACTTATATCAGTGCGAAGCCCATCTCAAGGCGCATCTCTTTGTGTGTTTGAATCTTTGATATCATGTCTCTACTGAAAGTTATAGGCCTATGTGTCTAATGACAGTTTGTAGAGTGTTTTGAGCTGTGTAAAGGTGTCTATGAAGGAGGTGCAATGTTTCCTCGGAACTTCAACAATGTATCGCTCTTCTCTTTGGCGTAGACCGGCTCGCTGAGATTATGGCCTCTGCTGATCCTTTCCTTCTCCCTATGCTTGATTACAACATTACTTGGGATGTTACCATCTTCATTCTCATCTGAGGAAAAAAAGTATGGTGTGGTATCTTGGCATAAAAGCTTCTTTTTAATATCCTTTTCTTAATGATAAATATCTTTGTCAGTCAGTTCGAAAGCAGCAGGAAGTGAACATGTACGTGAAGTTTATTACCCCCAACTTCATGTCATATCTTTTGGTGGAGACGCCGGGTACGTTTGGTATTGGATTCATCCCACCTTACTAAACGGTCTCAAGTGTACTTGATTGCATGTTATGCCTAGTATAGGCATGTGTTTCTAATGAGATAAAGAAAATGCCTGGAAGAACTCCGTTAGAAGAGATTGCAGTACGTTTAAGAGAACTTGAAGATTGTGAAGGTGATGCTCAAGCTATTCGCACAGTCACCATGATCATATCCTTTATGTTTGCACTGTTGAATATGTTGGTGAATCGACAATGCCGGCAGCAGGCACAATGATAGATTGGGGATTGTTCCATGCACTGGCAGCTTGGTGTGAAGAAGAGTTGAGTCTTTGGGTAGTTTTCGACTATAACAATGGAGTGGTGATTCTTAATGCTTTCAACTTCTTTTGCTATGCAAATGATAAAGAGTACAATATCTTGAAGCTTTTATGTGCACTTCCTATTGTGCGAAGGGTGATTCTGGAATGCATGTATACACAATGTTTTCATGGTGCTGGTTGGTCACTTATTTTTGAAGATTTTGTTGAGGATCACATTGTGGAGGGTTTTCAACAAGTGGTTATGCATAATAAGTTGGTCTTGGTATACTAAGGCTCTGTGGGATCTTGTTTGGATCTTGTTTGGGATATTATTTGGATCTTGGTGTTTCCTTTTTGTGTTTCATCATGGTGAAGATTCAGTGTTTCGAGGGATCCAAGGGAAAGACCCGGAGTCTTATCTTCGGGATTTTGTTCGAGGATGCCGGCTTTCTGGATGGTCCATGAAGGATCGGGCGGAGATTTTGCCTGATTTTCTTGAAGGTGTAGCCTTGAGTTGGCATGAGACTTTGCCGGACTCTACCAAGGAGGACTGGAACCAAGTGGTGGCAGCAATGAAGCAGAGATTTGGGACAATGGAGTCGCCAAATGCTTTGATGTTGCAGTTGGACCGGTTCTATCAAGGAGAGGGTGAGTTGGTCTCTGCGTTGGCAATCCGATATGAAACTTTATGGACAAAGCATGAAAGGGCAGCTTTGCGAGCTGTGGCATCTACATCATCGGCCCCTCAAAGTCTCTCAGGGATGGAGTACTTAAAGATGAGCAAATTTGTTATGGCTTTGGAGCCTCGTCTTCGCTCAAAAGTAATGAGTAAAGATCCAACAACATACGTGGAGGCACTTTGCATTGCGACCATGAAAGAAGCTTCTCTAAAGATCGAATCCTCTTTTGTGTCTTTAACAACTTTAACTTCTAAGGTGGAGGTAATGGGCACTCCTTAGGTACCAAAGTCCTCTGAGTTAGATCATAATATCTCCCAATTGATGGCAGAGTTTGCTGATTTGAAATTGCATTTGGTTAATGCACGACAACCTAGAACACCAAAGAGTGAAGATAGGCCTCGAGATAAGAGTGGGGTCACTTGCTATGAATGTAATGAAAAAGGTCATAGATCCATCGGTCTTCCGAAGACTCTAATAAAATTTCTTTCTTTCTTTCTTTCATTTCCTTGGCTTGCAGATGATGGATGGGGGGAAGAGCCGGGGCTTTGGGAGTCGTGGGAGAGGTCAATTAGAGGAATCTTGTAGGGGGTGGCCTCTCCGTGGTTTTGGTAGCGTTGCTCTATCCCTGTTCCCTTTCCTTTTGTCGTTGCGCCTCGTCTCCTGTCTTTTAGAGATCTTTGTTGGCGGCCTGTAGATTGGCGTCGATCTCGGCTTGGATTTCTTGAGGATGGCGGCTAGATTGTCCTTTGATCTTTTTCATTGAAAAGGGGTCGGCTTCGTGGGGGTAGGCTTGCCAATGCTGGAGCTGACAGCAAGGAGCTGTCCTCGCTGTAGGTGTCCGTTTTTTGACAGTTGCACCATGATGGACATAGTCGGGTTGCCGACTTTATACTGGGTGTGGCCGTATACAATAGAGAGCTCATTGTAAAACACTCTGCCTAGTTGGTGTGTTGGGCTGCTACAATCGGGACAACAGATTGGGCTTGATAACATTTTGGTGCTCTGTGAACGCAAGGAGATTTACCACCGTGGTGGTGGCCTCGGCGATGGTGGGGTTCTTTGCCTCAATAGGTACGCCGCCCTTGTGCTTGCTGGTGGAGTAATCGACGAGCCCCATTAATCGTTTCTCCGTTTGGTGCAGTGTACAAAGGGTATGTCGAGGATTGGGAGACCGAAGGCCAAGCGAACAGTATTGACTGTAAACCGACAGTAGGAGGTAGTGCTGGTGGCATCATCAAAGTTGGCCACGAATTGGGCTACCGTCTTTAAATTCAGGTAGCACGGGAGGCGGTCTGCTATTGGCTGTAGGTCCATGGCTTGGATGTAGGGGGCCACTTTGGGGTTGCTAAGGGCCTGATAACTGGCGGTGTTGTTTACTGCCGAAATCCACAGTGGAACTGAGAGTGAATAACGACCCCCCCAAGTGTGTGCAGCCACTCAGCACCAAGGGGCGAGAAGTTAGTAATCTGAACCCCATGCTCTGAGTAGGGCTTGATGGTTTCTGCATCGGCGATGTAGCGCTTCTTAGTGAGGCGAGAGGTGAACTGTTGAGTGGATTGCTCAGGTTCGGGATTGGGCTGGAGCTCAATGGGATCCATTTGAGAGGGGATAGGGAGGGAGATGGTGCGGGAGCTGGAGGCTGTTGGAGAAGGTGGAAAGGTAGGAGGTGGCTACTATGCTAGTGATATCTTTTTTGAAAGTAATTCTTCGGTAGTGAAGAGCTCAATGGTGTCGAGGGAGCATGAGGAGTCGGATGACATAGGGTAGGTGTAAGGAAACAATTTGAAGGGTTGCTAGATGCTGAAGAATTTCTGCAGAAATTTTGGCAGAGTTTCAGTACAACTGCCAATGCAGCGATTGGGGGCTGGACTGGCTGCTTATATAGGAAATCTGCTAACGCACCGGGTCAGCGTTAATGTTAAAGCTGCTCCGTCGCATTAGCGTTATGGTCCTGTGTCGCAGTGTTAGTGTTTATCATGGCGTTACCTCAGTCGTGGCGTTATATCGCTGCGAGTCGCAGCGTTAGCCTTATCACAGGGGGCGTCACATGTCTAGCAGATATCTCCCAAATTGCGTGACCATGGAGCTAGTGCGTCCATTCTTTGACCTAGGTCTAGCTGTGGGAGGATTATGGCATCCTCATGGAAATCCAATGTGTCCCAGATCCTAGTGCTGAGGATCCCCTTGAGAAAACCTTTCCCTGCTGCATGTACCTCTGGATGTCCTCATAGTTGAGTCAGGAATGACGATACCTGTCCCCTCCTTGAGGCCAACCTGGCGTAATCACACCTCTGTAGAGGAAAGTAGCAGGGTGCAATGTACACATCCGTGGATGGGGCCTCCTGAGTCACATCCCCATCTAATGGACATGCTCATCTGTACAAATGACTGTGGCCTTTGTTTGAATATGTGAGTGAAACAGAACACCCACTGCACCTGGCCCACGTATACTCCATCCATGTGGATGTCCGACCAATGTGTGGATGACCACATGTACCCATTGTTTGAAGCTGCATGCAATTTCGGATTATCATGTGTAGAAAATATAACCCTACATTGGCAGTTTTAGATGCAATTGCTTCTGTTTGGTTCAAATGTCTTTCAGAAGCCACATTCAATCTTGGAGCTGTCTCTAACATATCACCAGAATAGGGAGACAACTTTCTATGGACTTGCTGATGCTGGACTGGTAAAAAAAAATTATCTAGCAACATTGAACCAAGGACATCGCTCATGACTTTGTCTTTGTTGTACAAGCTGAGTAGGAGCTACTGACTGATAGTATGGCAAAAACGAACAGTATCATAGTGTTCATACTAGCACTGGTTCAGGGACATCAGTCAATTGCTTGCCTGATTCATTTGTTTTTTAAACTCTCTTGAAGTTCTGGCAGAAGTTGATGAGCTTAATCTTCCTTGGATACTTTCTTAGGATTGACTACATTTAATCCCTTGATTTGACCAGGGTGGTAAGCAGTCAGGGAATTTCAATGCTGCTGTATTATCCAGACATGGAGCGGTGGAGCAACAGGAAGATAAATCAGCTGCGGAGCAACCCAGGTCTGTTGATTCTCACAAAGAGGTCCGACCAACAGTAATCTGATGTTTGTTGCTTTCTGGATCGATATTTACATGTATATCACTTCTCTTTGAGACCCATTGGTGAACTATCCTGGGGGATGCCTTGCTTATAAGCATCAAGAAGCTAGGAATATCCCTTGTCAACACCAGCAAGCAGTGTAGGACAGTGTAAGTGCCTGCATCTTACTACTAAAGGCCTCTCAGTTTTCTCATCCAATTGGCCTAAGTCATGTTCAAAGCCACATAGAACCTTCAGTCTTACATAGAAGCAAGTACAATAATCAAACTCTTGCCTCCTGGAAAACGGAGGGGAATGCTGACTGGTATAGGTCGAATTTGACATCTTAAAGTGAATTTGATATGCCAAATTGACATTTTGTACAAAATGAGGAACATGATATTCTATCTTAAAATTACAAGGAATCAACAGATGCAAATGATTTGTGATTTACAAGCTCCAATTGCGATTTTTTATACTGGTGTCTTTCATGAGGAGAGCTGCCAATGCGGGATTGATAATAGGCATAACAGCCTTCACGAATAGTAATGATTGAAGGCTTTGGGATTGCAAATGCAGGGTACTTGAAATGGTACAGGAGTTAATTCATAAAGTGGTTCATATGAAGAATACTGACAGTTCAGATTCTGCACTAAGCCAGCTTCCGGAGGTATCATTGTGTATCCCTTCTTGTCTCATTCACAAAACTTTCTGACAGCATGTTCTTTAGAACATGTCTATTCTCGGATGGGGGATGTGACTAGCATATCGAATTGCATACAGGAATACCAAAAACTTGATTTGGCCAATAGACAGCATGCTCTTCACATACTTGCTACTGAGTATGGGGTAGACAGGGCTAATATTCAAAGTCTCATGCAGCACTATTTAACTCTTCAACATGGTAGTAACTTTGAGACTTTATTTGCAGTTTGCAACAGGCTAGCTACAACAATGCTATAACAACTTCGTTCAACTTTCTGTGCCTATGACTAGGAGGGTTTTCTAGTATTGATAAGTTTTTACTTTTCTTCAGACTTTGGCCACTCAGGCGAAGAAGATGATAGTGAAATAAACCACGAGGGAAGCTCAACAGTTCTTTATCGTACAGAGCAAAACTTGCGATCTGCTCTAACACCACTTTCTGCACTGCTTTTCAAGCGACTGAACTGGCAGGCTGGCGGCTTAAAATTCCTTTCTGATTTGCGTGCTGACTTAAGGAATGCGATTGAGTATGTATACACAACATGCATCAGCATGCCTGCTGATGTGATGAACTATTCCATGTATTTTTCTGTATTATCACTTTCGGATGGCTTTTATTCTTTTGAAACATCCAGCCTTTGAGTTCATTTCCTATTATGGCAGGGAACATAATCTGGCATCGTTTCGTGCCTTAGATATCGAGTTGAAAGAGGTCTTAGAGACAGCTTTAAGCCCTGCAGGCTTGGAACTTCATCAAATAACATGGAATGATCCTGCATCACTGCTAGAAAAAATAGTGGCGTATGAGGTGAAGAATGGGAGTTTACACATCAGCTCCTTTCTGTCATATTCTGTGTCTCTTCCCACACATCTGACCTGACCTGGCATTCATGTCTTTGTGCAGGCTGTTCATCCTGTTACCAATCTCTATGACTTAAAGCGCAGACTTGGATTTGGCCGTCGTTGCTTTGGATATTTTCATCCTTCAATACCAGGTATGAGAAATGTGCTGGCTATATCTTTAGCTAGATGTTAAGTCAAATGTTACTTTTGGTAAGTAGCAAGAAAGATTTCAACATTTGCCTTTGGTCACCCATTATGGAAAATCTGATACGTTATGCAAAAGCTTGGCTGCATTTCAAGTGCAAAAACCATTGAGAGATTGAAGTCAATGCTTCAATGAGAACCATTCTTGCTCCTCCCTCTCTCGCCACCACAGCTTCATCCCTCACTTGCAGCTCCTCTCTCTGAGCCATCTCCTCTGGTGGTTGCTCTTCCTCTTGCAGCCTCTTACTAGTTTCCCCTTGTTTGTGCCGTGTTCTAGCTGCCCCTGCCTGTGGACCCTCTCATCGTCTCTTCTCCATCCACTCTCTGCCACACCCCTTTTCAGCCCTGGTTCCACCCATCCGCCTCCTTCCTCCAGCCACCCCTTGCAGCTGCCTTTGACTTCCCTTGCAGCTACTCCACCCGCTCCTCTCCAGCTGTTTCCCTGGTCCTCCTTCCTTGCAGTTTTTTCCCTCCAAACATAGCAGTTCAACTTTCTACCCACCTCATTACTCTCAGCCAAACTTGTACGGCTGACGTTGTTTTGGGGTACACATTTGTATTCATTGCCTGTGACATATATGTAAGAAAACCATTGCATGCATACTGCGCCAACACCTTTGGTGAGTAAGGCATTGGATGTCTAGGCAACAAGCTTATAGGTCTGTAAACACATAGCTTTATGCATGTACATGGCAGGTGTGGGCTGGTCCATTCCCTTTTGGGCCTTGTTATGGGACTGTTTGCCTATGTGATAAGCTTACAGGCTTCTGCGTGGTCCTCTACATCTCTGTGATGAGCCTCTCTTAGGATTTTAATACCTTTCCTTTGTCAAATTCTTAACACTTGGGCTTAGACTCCTCATGCCTTAAACCTTTTGCATACTCAAAATCCAAGAACAATCAGGGTAGGTGAAAGATCATACTACCTGTTTTATAATATCAGTTTCTCTGCTTTCAGCATGGAGATGTGGATCCCAATCTTATCCGACATTGCAATGAGATGAATCGATGCATCACCTAGGATATTAGTCGTGTCCCATTGGCTATGTGTTTTGGGTTATGCTTGGATACTCCACCTGTTATGAGCTAAGGTTTGGTACGTGCTGTTGACTAGAACAGACTTGCCTCTTATTTGAAGGAGGTGGGGTGAATCATTTTTCAAAGTACTGGTACTTGGTTCCATATTGGTGTTTCTCTTGGGTCAATCCACATGTGAAGTTGCATTGTAGTTGGAATATAGTAGGACCTCAGATGGATAGGTGATAGAAAATCCTTAGAGAGACCATTGGCAATGCATATAAATGTAAATAGCTGGTTGTTATGCCTGTTGAATTAGTTCCGGTCAAGGATTTGTTTTGTCAAGGTGATTAGAAAGTGCTATGAACTTGCATGCGCGCATTAGTTCAGGTTATATTTTAGTCGTATGCCTAAGGCATGTGCCTAGGGAATGTCAAGACCCAAAAGGGGCTACGTTAAATGCATGGGGGCTGATTAGTATTGAACTTTCTAGGTATTCGGTATTCAAACTCTGAAAGGAGAAAAAGGATTGTTACGATTTGATATAGCAGGGTGTAGATGCCTGGGAGGGTGTAGAGATATCTACAATGATATGGTGTTGTAGGCCATAAGTCAACTATATGGTTGACCAGTACTCTATATACCAAGTCCTTGTATTGTTTCATTTTGAACATTTCAGTTGGAGTTCACTTCTTGTTCTCTTGTGTTCACAACTCTTCTCCATTCTTGTTCCTACATGTGGTATCAGAGCATCCATCACTACAGTCCATTCCCGCGCTTGCTTTCAGACTCCCATAAGCTTGGTGCTCTAGTTTTGTTCTTTGTTGCCCAATTCTGTTCCATTTCAGCTCCCATAGCTCGCATTTGACCCCGGCAGCCCACATTTTTCTCTAGTTCAGTTTGGTGCCTTGTTTCATCGCCAGAAACACTCCATCGGCTGTTTTTTGAATTTTGAGGTCTGATTTTGACGTTTTTCAAAATTTCAGAGCTACCTGCAAACAAATGGACCCGTCCTGCACCATTTCGGATGGGATTTTTTTTGTTGCAAAATTTGTTCGTACAGTTGTGCAGGCGTCCATACGGCTGTATGACTCTGTATGGAGAGCTGCATGACAGTGCCAGGAGTCCGTACGACTTGTCAGAAGGCAATTCCGAGTCCGTATGATGCAAGTGCATTGCAAGGTACATTGTTCATTTGCAGTGTTACACAGCTTGAGGCTGTTTTGTTTTTAGTGGGTACAACTTCTACAGGTTGTTTGCAGCTCTTTCAGACTTGCATTTGGATTCCCATTGTGTTGGGTGCAAGATTTGTGGCTGGAACAAGCCTTTTTGGTGCCTACTCAGCTTGCATTTATGAGTCTTGAGACTCATTGACAGCTACTTGCAGTTGGGATTGCATTCTAGCACGTGAAGTGCTTCAGAATATTGCAATTTGAGCGAGTGCTTGGCTGATTTTTGGGGCAGAAGTACTTTGCATTTGGGCCATTGTTTGGCATTGCATTGAGCCATTGTTTGGTTGCAATTTAGCAGTATTTTTTGGGGCAGAAGGATAGTGCTTGATTGCATTTTGTATCCCGGAAGGGCATTGTGATTGAGCAGATTTTCGGGGCAGATTTTTGCACTTTAGGGACAGATTTACTGCTATTTCAGAGCAGCCACTATCAGTATATGCCATTGAAGTGATTGCATAGCAGTCAGTTGCATTTCAGGTGCCCATTTGTTGCCTTTCTTTGCAGATTTATTTGCAGGTATTCTTGAGCCAGCATCATGTCTCTTTCAGAGAATTTTGGGACCATGACTGAGGCCGACAAGTTGGATGGCCCCAACTATGCTTTGTGGTCATTTACACTCAAGAATATCTTGGTTGGAAAGGGCTTATGGGACATTGTGAATGGTGATGAGGCTAGACCTACTGGACCTAGCACGAGTGCATCATCCACTTCGAGCACTACCACTCAGTCTTCTACTACCGCTCCCACGGAGGATCAGAAGAGGTTTGATTGCAGGGATGCCCAAGCGTTGTCTTTGATTACATTGTCTGTGAGTCTTCACATTAAGTCCACTATCAAGTCTTGCAAGACTTCAAAGTCAGCTTGGGATAGAGTGAAAAGTATGTGGAATGTGAAGAATGAAGCAAGAAGCATTGCTTTGAATAATAAGCTCAATAACTTGTCCATGCAGGAATGTCAAACTATTTCAGCTCATATTGCAACGATTACTGACATTCGAGATGAGCTCGCAGTTATTGATGAGGATAAAGAAGACAATTTCATGTGTCTCAGTATAGAAGACCACATCTCTGTCAGTGTAAGTCTTTGAGAAGTCCCCTGGGTCAGACCAAAGGATGCGATCTCTGTGAGTGTAAGTCTCTGAGAATACCACATCTCTGTCAGTGTAAGTCTCTGAGAAGGTACTTTTACGTGTCTCAATATAGAAGACCACATCTCAGTCATTGTAAGTCTTTGAGAAGCCCCCCGGGTTAGACCAAAGGGTGCCATTGGAGCTCCACAACACCATACTCAAATTTGCTCTATGTTCCCGTCCCATAGGCCCGACATTGTCTTGTGCTCTGCTTTGCCCTCTCGAATCATCACTTTGCCATCTTATAAGCAGCCCACTTCCCTTTTGCTCTCTCTCAGATAATCACAATGTTGTAGAGATAGAGGTGCAAACAGTAAGTGATCAATGTTGTAGAGAGAGAGAGAGAGAGAAAGAAAGAAAGAAAGTGTATTATTGTCCACTAAAGGCCAAAATGGGCCCATGGGACATCAAGAACTCTGCATACAAGATAGCACAAAATCAACGTGCCACAAAGAAGAGGCATCGTCGAATATCATCTAAGTGCTACGCAATACAATGCAAGTGAAAGTACATAATGTCAAATCTGAGCCTAAATACAAAGTAAACTAGATGCAAGAAAACCGCCCCTGGGTGCAAAATGGGGGGATGAGTACAATATGCCAATGCAAAGATACAAGTCCAGGTGTCACGGAGTCTGAGAACCAAAATAATACTGGAAATCCTGTCCATCGACTCTGCCTCCTGCTATGAGAGTACAAATCTGAGCAAAGGTGAGGTGAGCGGCTGGTGGGGCGAGATCTCCATGAGTAAGTCTCCTCCGAAAAGCTGCCATCATCCTGGATCGTCTGGAGATGAAGCGGCGAGTACGTCCCCTATGTAACAAGATCCTGCGGCGTCTACAAACTATCTCATATGTACATCCACAGGGTGGAGGCATGTGTCCTGTGTGAGCTCTGACCTCCTCATGCTCCTCCTGGTCTCTGTCCTCTGGTATAGCGTGTGCCTGAGCTCTATCAGGCTGGGCTCTATCACGCTCCGGTCTGTGCTGATGGTCTCTGAGGTAGTCTCGTCGAAGCATAGAGGCCTCCCTGACATAAAGAGCTAGGCAATGCTGATCCTTGTAGTCCATCACTCGTGAGAGAGGTCCAAAGCCATCCGTGAAGAGACAGTGGAATCTACCTCTGAGCTCATAATATAGCGGGCATCTGCAAATGAAGTGCTCCTCTGACTCCACCTCTCCCATGGTGCAACAAGGGCAGATCCTGGTCTCTCGGCCTGGTCGCCGTCCATCCTCCATGCGTCGCATCCTACCAGCCTCTATCTCGAGCTGATGCGAAGAGACTCTAAGCTGGCCAAGGGCAATCCTCAGTGAGTGGGACATGTGGATACCTGTATAGCCTGGTGGAATGACAAACCCATTCTCTGAGATCCGAAGGAAGTGGTCACGATATGTGGCCATCTTCGTCGGAAGCTGTGTGGGATAAATCCAAGTGCGATACGTATGAAGCTGCAGCAAGTCTGCTCTCGTGACCTGGCTAAGCTCGTGGCGAGTCAACTCGAGATGAGGGGCATCCATGCTGTATCGGAAGGGAGGTAGTCTATCCATGTCTAGTCCAAGAGATGTGAGCCACCTAGTGAGTCTGAAGTACCAGCAGTATCGGGCCCCAGATCGTGCCAACTCCATAGAAGATGCAAGTGCTAACCATGGCAACCGAGCTCTGCCTGCTGTTGAGTCTCCAAACTCCCTAACCCTGTGCAAATACATGACCGACTGAAACGCTGCATCCAATGCAAGGGGAGTAGCTCCAAACTCTGCTAGCATGATCTCGTGCGGAACTGTAGCCTTGGCCCTAATGAGCCGAGAGAACATGATGATCTGTAACCTCTCTACTCGTCTCCAATCTGCAGCGCCGAGGTCTCCTGCCCAGAAAGGAGCTGCATACATCGCAGCTGGTCTCACCAATGTATCAAAAAGCAAGGATTTCGTATCGGGATGCTGAAAGTGGGACTGAAAACACTGACGCTCAAGATGAGCCAACGAAGCATACCCTTTACTAATCCTATCTCGTGCTGCATATGTCATGGTGAAGACCGGTCCCCTGAAAACTGCCCCCAAATAAGTGTACTCTCTAACAAGCTCAATGGGCTGTCCGTCATAAGTGAAGCAAAACTCATCCGTGCTGTAAATACGATCAGAGGTGTTGAAAACCATAACCTTGGTCTTGCCAAGGTTTACAGTCAACCCCCTGTCCTGGCAAAACCTGTGGAGTGCCTCAATATGTGCCTGGAGGCCCTGAGCAGTAGAGGAAATGAGAACCACATTGTCCGCATACAGGAGGATAGGAATGGAGGATCCTGAGAGAGTAGAGCCCACACCGCCTGTCATCTGTACAAACATCTCTAGCTCATCAATATATAATCCAAAGAGAGTAGGAGAGAGCGGGCAACCCTGCTTCACCCCAATCGTGCTGCATACCTCCTCTGAGAGCCCCTCACGTGTCCGAACCCGACCAGTGACCCTCTCATACAAAGCCATGATAGCCCACTGTATCTCTCCACTGAAGCCCATCTGACGAATCCTCTGAAACAATCTGAATCGCAGAACTGTGTCAAATGCCTTCCTGAAGTCCACGAAGCAACAAGTCTATGTGACAGCAAAAAAGCCATCTAGTACATCTGCTTTAGGGAGGGCATATGGCAGCTCCCAAGGAGTGCAAAAGCAACCCCAATTATTTAAAGTACCTGCATAGTATTCTGAAAGAGTAATCAGCCATACATCAGTTTAAGACTGAGAGTCTTTTGGTTTGGATTTAAACTCTTTGATTAGTGCTATGCCTTCACGGTAAACTGCTCATTTTCCATCCTTCCTAGCAGCCCTGACTTTAGCTAATTCCGTTGCCTTATTCTTCAATTGAGCTCGTGTAAGTTCTTCAGCTATCCATATCTTGGTCCCTTTCAACTTGTAAGATTGTCGAAGAAGCTTGTTCCGTAAATCTCGCGACTTAAATGTAAGGATAGCATGTCCTCTGGAGTGCCGGATATTAGTTGCTTTGTCATCATATCATCATCAGCTCCAGTCGCTGCCATCTAACACCTTTTCAAGCAGTCTTTACTGCCCACATGGAAGCTAGCATGCTGCCCATGTGGCATCCCTGCTTCTTTCTCAGGTTTACCCCAATGGCATATCTGAGACCTTCTTGGTGCACCTTCCCCATGCTCTCCTCATTTGGGGTCTCACAGATGGGGAGGTGACCTACCAAATTCCAACAATCCTTAATGAGATTTCTACTCAGATCCTAGCTTGCTCTACTCCCCAACTTCTCACATCTATATGCAGTTGGTCCTTGGAGAGCAGAGATCGATGCCACCATTCTATGGACTTGGTGGGCGAGACTGGGCCGCACATATATCATTGGCTTGCACATTGGCAGGTATGATTTTCAGGGACATGTTTTCTTTTGAGGGTGATAGGCAACCATCATTCTCCCCGTGTTCTTTATGATATTGGACGTAGTAGCACTCCAACGAGAGCCCCCCCCCCCCCTGGCCCAGCAAAGGCTCCTTGCAATAGATTCATGCTTGGAGGAGATACATTGGTAGAGGCTTAAGGTGGTTGTGAAGGAAGTGCTGGGCTATTGACCTCGCCGACCCAACTAGTCTCTGGTGCTAGTCACAATGGAGACTCTAGTTATGGGAGGGTCACCAACTCCCGACATGCATTGGTTCGGCCGGATGAAGCCTCACAACTAGAGACAATGTCCTTCTCCAATATTGCTCGTATTGCATTGATAAACATCTTTAGTTGCTTCCTCTCCTTGGCCACCCTCACATCAGAGGTTCTGCCTATAGAAGAAGGTTTTGGCTAGCCTTCTCTCTAAATTCTAGACTTGGATTTGGCCCATCGCTATCCTCAAAAGGTCTACTTCTTTTGTCTATTTGTGCATTGACTCCTCCCCAATTGGCTTTTGGCTAAAGCTAATGGGGAGAGGACCACAAGACATTGCTGCACATGAGCCGCCCAATAGTTTGTACAGTACTGCTTCTAGTGATATCTGGTAGCTCAATTTATTAGGATCATGGTTGACCTTCTGTAGGCACCTTGGATGCTCACATGGGCATGCTAGCGTGGCTTTGAGAGAGCATCCAATACTTTCTATGAGGCAAAGGGAGGTTCCCCATCATACACTCTGAGAGGTTCCCATCATACATTGTGAGAGGGTCCATTAAGGGATCACCTAGGTCCCGTTAATCCTGTCATAGCGTCTCTCCTGCCTACATGATGTTTGGGATGGTGGCTGATACCATGGCCTAGTACTTCTGGGTTGCATGTTGTGGTGATGTGTATAGCAGACTCATCTCTTGCTACCTCAATGAACATCTGGGTGGGCATTTCTAAACCTGCGCTTGATTTGGGAGCATAAGTAGGGAAGGTTCTAGGAGGAGCTTAGAGTTTTGCTTGCATTTTTGCAAGGCTTAGCTTGCATGCACCTTTCACAATCTCACAGATCAAGGAACCTGTTGGTTGTACAAGTGCCCCATACTGTCTGCTCTAGGTTACCTCGGGAATCGACCTGGAATGTGGAGATGCACACTGCAAACAGTTGGTCTTTTTGTTTTGCCTATACCCTAGTGCATAGCTGGTCATTGTATGGAACTTTGCAAGAATAATGTAAGAAGCTCTTTTTTGGAGAAAGAGGACACGCTAATTCCTAGCTTGATTGAGAAGAATGGTTCTCCTCTGGAAAATAAGTAGGCAGTGAAGAACAGCTTCAATGTAGGGACAGGGATGAGGTGGAAAGAAGGTCTGGTTTAATGCCATTTCTATTGCTGATTTTTTTAAAATTTTCAACCTCTACACTAATAATATAAGTATCTCTTGTGCTTGAAAGTGGACACTTCATTAATGATGTTAACAGGTGTTTTTTTGTACTATGAAGTGTGCAATTAAGAAGAACAATTATTGACCTTGGTTTGATATGTTTCTTTCTTAATCAAGATTAACCTTTTGTTGATATTGCAGGAGAACCTCTTATATTTATACAAGTAGCTTTGACTAATACAATCCTTGAGTCCATACAGGTAGATCTTATAGCAAATCATCAAGGCTAATGAATTAATTATTGCAGAGAATGAAGTTTGCTTAAGTAAATTCTGATGAAGTGGAACCCTCATTTGCCTAATGTTGGTGTGTTTTGGTATGGTAAATTTAAGGACGTTCTCTGGGATGAGTCACCCATACCTGAATGTGAAGCTACAGTTGCTCTTTTCTACTCTATCTCATCGACTCAGGTGCATATATCATATTTATCGATCTCTCATGTTTGAATTCTTGTAAATGCACTAAATGCACTAGGGCTATGACATTATGATCTGCAGTGTAAAGATTTGAGTAGAACTCGTAAGTGTTTCGTTTCGATATAGACTGACTGTAATATGGCTTGGTATTTGGGCCTTAAATGGCCTGCTTATTACTGTAATCAACTCTGTCAATTGCTGGATTGTTATACCTGTGTTTCTGGAGGTGTATGTCCATTCATGCATGTATTTATGTAACCGTGCATATAGAGCCCGCATATGTTTTTTAATGAGGATGGTGAATAAATGAGCTCTCATTGATCAAGGGGAAGCTTACAGTGAAACTTCTGTTTCTCTTATCCTAGAGCAAATGTGGATTCTACAAGTTTCCTGTCGATAAATAACTGAAATATTGAAATGTAGCTTTTCCAACCATGTGCATGTACAAGGTTGTAAGGTTTGCATTTTATCCATTGAAATTGAAAAGGTACAAATACCCACCATGAAGGAGTGCCAAGATAGGTTGTTTGTCATTCCTTCCAATAACATAAAGAAATTGTCTTAATTTTACACATTGAGAAAAACCTAGAGTCTGTTGTCCAGCTTTCCCACCAGCATTGAAAGAATACATGATCACCAACAATATCTTAATCAATCTAGAATCCTGATGTTATCCTTGCTATAGTATATGTGCGACTTATGCACCAGACATCCAACTGATGATAAGAGTTTGCATGTGCAGACGAGGTCACATGCGTGCACCTGCATCATCCACCCAAACGTATTTCTTGTATCTGCATCCACACACAGCCCTGCGCATGCGCATGCACATACTACAGCACCCTTGCATGCATGGACACGCGCGCACACATTTTTTTGTAAAAAGAAGCATGCCATTTAGAAGAATGTGAAATATTCATAGCTGTCCTAGAGTGGAGCAGCTGCTACTCAAAACTAAAAACAATGGTAAAACACTTCTAGATGGGCCAGAGGAAGATCGCCAAGAGTATGTGCATCTTAGAGAGACTGATGTAGGGACTAATGAAAGAAATGATAAACATCCACCGAAGAGTGCCATACAAATGAATGTTACGGGCATGGTATAATGACTAGAAAGCCGAGTAGCGACAGCAGCAAAATAACTGAACATAATCTGGTGTAGAGGCATATCTACCATTCAACTAGAACTGCCTGCCAAAAGGAGTCGTAGGAAAACGAGCAGGAAGATAAGTTCCTGATCCAGGAAGAAAATCACGAGCAACGGGGCAGGTCCAGAGCAGATGCAGGATCATCTCCCTCGGATGTGAACAAGAAGGGCAAGCCGAACAAGTTGTACGCTTGGCAGCCAACAAAGAGCCCACTAGTAATGTGCGTACCAAACAGTGCCACAAGAAAACCTGCTGCTTGAGAGGGAGTTTACTATTCGAGATGCATCTGTGACAAACCTTTCACCAAAAAAGGGATTTGTCAAGGTTCTAGAAATGACTCCCATGCTCTTGAATCCACGACCATGGAAGTAAAATATGATAAAGATGTGCAAACGAGAAAGCAGAAAAATACAGAAGGTTGCAGCATGGTGGTGAGAACACGCCAAATAGACATGTGATGCAAACCCAAACAAAACTGCCACTTAGCCTGAGGAAAAGAGAGTGTGAAATCCGAGTCATCCACCACATCACCACTATAGAAATACCCAAACAATTGTAGAGATATACAATGATATGGTGGTGTAGGATAGACTAGGACTTAGTCTATTTTGTGTGTTAGTACTTGGACTATATATACCAAGTACTTGTACTTCATTTGGTTGAACATTTCAGTTGGAGTTCACTTGTGTTCACTTCTTGTTCTCTTATGTTCACAATCCATCTCCATTCTTGTATCAGAGCTAGTCGATCCAGCCTACTTGCTTCCTACTCTCCTGCGTGCTCCTGTTTCACTTTTGTCGCGGAAAAGAAAGTTCTGTTGCTGGGTGACTACTCTTCAGCTCACCCACAATTCGTGAGAGCTCCCTCTAGCTCATTTAGCTCATTCCATACAACTCTCACTCCTGCTCTTGTACTTGCTCCCATACCAGCTCCAGCCTGCCATTTGTTGTCTGTATAGAAAGAAAGAAAGAAAGAAAGAAAGAAAGGTTATTAAAAGTCTTCGAATGTAAACCTTCCCTCAAAAAGGACAGCAGAAACACTCTCATTTCTTTCCCTCTCTCCCTCTCTCAATAGAGACACTAGGGCCCAAGACAACAGTCGGGCTGGACCCCCCCGAAGGATTTTATTACTTGAGAGAAGATGAAGTACATAGTTCAGCGTAGAGCTGTTCATACATAATCCAAAATGAATGAATGAATCATTACATGAGCTCACAGGCTCCCTTTCTTGGCAACAAGCCACTTGTCAACTTCTACATTACTTTCCTAATTACATGCCACTAAGGGCAACTCTGGAGTCTTCAAAGCACTTGGTCACGCGAACCGCTTCCTAGATGCTTGTTAGGCTCCCGTAGTGCTTAGGAAAATAACTCTTCCTAGTACCTGCAATAATTAATTAAAGCGCACCACCATGGCACCCATTAATTGTTAGCGCTTTGCATGCAAATAACACACTGTGGACTAATTCTAGTCACGGTGGGCGTCCCCACTGAACACATGTGCACACATAACAAATATAAAAAACATATATTTATTCTCTGGTTGACCGAAGTCAATGCTCTTGATCATAATTAAGGAGCTTTGACCAAGGGTCGAGGTGCCTTAATTATAGCCAAGTCTCTCCAACCGAAGTTGGCACATCTTGGTTAACCGTGGTTAACCCTCTTGGCGCATGCCAAGTCTCGTTGACCGAAGTCAACACTCTAACCGTAGTCAGCTCTGTAGTTCTCTGGTTAACCATAGTTAACCCTCTTGGTAATAAACCAAGTCTCCCCGATTGAAGTCAGGTTTACTTGACCAGAGTCAAGTATCTTTGACCGTAGTCAATTCTTTGACCATTAAAAGAACTCTTTGACCATAATTAACACATATAAAACTCTTTAATTATGATCAAATAAATGGTCAACTGTACTTTGACTTAGGATATTTACATTGTGGTGACATCCCCTCGGCTTCTATTCAGTTGACCTCAACTGAAAAGCTTCCTTGTAAACATCCAAAAGCTGTGGATGATCGGATAACATGTCTTCGTCCATCCACTTGGCATCTAATGCCGTATAATTCTTCAATTTTATAAGATACCTGTAAAACTCCTTGCCCTGAGGGCCTTTGCGTACAGTATGGTACACAATTTGCTCTGGCTGAAGGACCTCCTCCAGCTCATCCACTTCTGGTGGATCCTCTGATACTGGCTCTGTAGGCACTGGCCCCTGGAATTTCTTTAGAAGACTCACATGGAATGCATTGTGAATCCTTCAATGCTCTGGCAATGATAACCTGTATGCAACCTCATTTATTTTTTATGTAACCCTGAAAGGGCCATAGTATCTGGGAGATAACTTTGCATACACTTTCTGTTTGCCTTTAAACTTGTGGAGCCTAGCTTTTTCAAACTTCAAAAGTACCCAATCTCCTTCCTTGAGATCTAACTGTCTCCTATGCTTATCTGCAGCTCTTTTATGTTTCTCTTGAGACCTTTCGATTGCTGTCCGGCGAACTTGGCTGTAAGCTGTCTGGAGGTCTCTCACAAACTGATCAGCTACAAATATTTCATCCTTGGTCCTCAGGATAGGTGGCAGAATCACCTTCCCATAAATGACCTCAAAGGGGGCTTTCCCTGTAGAGCTGTGTACTGTATTATTGTAAGCAAACTCTACCAATGATAGGTACTTTTCCCAGTCTGAACCTTGGTCACCCACGTAGCATTTCAGCATATCCAATGCTGTAGAATTTGCTACTTCACTTTGACCATCTGTCTGGGGATGGAAAGAAGAATAAAAATTCAGATTCATCCCCATGTTATCAAATAAAGCTCTCCAGAATAGACTGGTCATTTTGGGATCTCGATCACTAACAATGGACTTAGGCATACCATGATGCTTAAAGATCTGTGCCATGAAAAGCTTAGCCATATGATCTGCCTTTATGGTTTTGCGAACCGGAATGAAATGAGCTTGCTTGCTGAATCTATCAATGATAGTCCAAATCCCATCATTCCCTAACTTTGACCTTGGCAAATAAAAAATAAAGTCCATTGTAATACTTTCCCATGTGCCTGAGGCACGGGAAGAGGCATAAGTAGGCCAGGTGCCTTCCATCTATCATACTTCACTTTCTGACACGTAAGGCATTCAGTAACAAACTGATGTATATCTTTCCGCATCCCTGGCCAAAAGAAATCTCTCTCTAGTGCTAGAGTTGTTGCTGTAATTCCTCTATGTCCAGCATAGGGAGGTGCATGGCATTTCTCCAGAATCTTTTTCCTCATCTCCTGGGTGATGCATAGGCAGTCATCTTTCATTAGATACCTATCTTTCAGGGAATAGTCACTGGTGGACTGCCCCTCATGCATCTGCTGTAAAATCTCACCAAAATCTGCATCATTAGCATATTGCTCCCTCATGCCTTCCAGGACCTAATGATTCTAGGACCTAATGATAAGCAATAGTCACAATATTGACCTAGGGTCTTCGGGACAAGGCATCTGCGACTCTGTTTCGAATTCCTGGGGTATGGACAATCTGAAAATGATACATTGACAGCATATTTGCCCATTTCATATGCTTCTCGAAAAGTTTTGTCTGAGTTAGAAAGTATCTCAGACTTTGGTGATCTGTTTTAACAGTAAAATCTGCACCCAAAAGATAATGCTTCCATGTATGGATGGCATGGATTACAGCCAATAATTCTTTCTCATAGATTCCCAGATATCTCTCTGCATCCCGGAGTCTCCTGCTCTCATAGGCCACTACATGACCATTCTGATGCAATGCAACTCCAACACATTCCCCACAAGCATCACAATCCACATCAAATGGTTGATACAAATCTGGAACGATTAAGATTGGCTCTGTAGTCGGTCTCCGTGTGGTGAAGGCTGTCTTTTGAGGAATTCCCCATCTGAAAGCTGCATTTTTCTTAGTAAGATTGTGGAGTGGAGCAGCTATGTCCGCAAAATGCCTGATAAACCTTCTGTAGTAAGAACACAGGCCTAGGAAACTTCGAACTTCATGCACAGTTTTCAGCTCATGCCATTCCTGAATGGCATGGATCTTTGCTGGATCCATCTGTATCCCATTCTTGAATATTATATGCCCCAAGTAATGGATTTCTTCCAAGAAGAATTCACTTTTCTTGCTGTTTGCATAGAGCTGATGATTTCTCAGCTCTTGAAATACTATAGCAAGATGTTCCTTGTGCTCTTTTTCGGACTTAGAAAAGACAATTATGTCATCGAAGAAGGTACTAGTGAACTGTCTGTAGGGTCGGAAGATACGATCCATCATCCTATTGAAGGTAGCTGTGGCATTTGTCAATCCAAAAGGCATCACCAGATATTCATACAACCCAAAAGTAGTGCGGAACGCTGTCTTGTGCACATCCTGAGGCTGTATCCTCACTTGGTGATAGCCACTCTTTAAGTCTATCCTGCTGAAAACTGAAGCTCCATTTAACTGATCAGCACATCATCAATGCACGGAATAGGGAATCTATTCTTGATGGTCATTTTGTTTAGGACGCGGTAATCGACGCACATACGGAATGAGCCATCTTTCTTCTGTACTAGCAGTACAGGGGAACAAAAAGGAGAAGAACTGGGCTGAATGAACCCCTTGGACAATAAGTCCTGCACCTGAGTCATAATCTCTTCTCGCTGAGTTGCACTAACTCTGTATGGGGGCCTATTGGGTGGCTCGCTTCCAGGAATGAGTTCTATGCCATGATCCTCAGGTCTCTCAAGGGGTAGCTCCCTTGGCAAAGCGTCAGAAAAACAATCTTTAAAATTTTCAATAAACTCAAATTTATTTTGATCTGCCTCACTTGTTTCAACATACATTTCCACATCTCTCTCTTTTACAAAAATCATGTAAGCTGAAACTGCAGACTTTATTTCTTTTCCAACAGAACTATTTGATACAATGGGAATAGTTTCCCCTCTATTCCTAGCAACCACACGATATTCTTTGCCCCTATGTATAAACTCCATTACTCTTTCAGGAAGAGTCAACTTCATTGCCTTGCGATGAAACCAAGGCATACCCAAGACTACATCATGATGTTTCAGTGGAGAAATGAAGAAGTCTTCCTGATCCACATAACTCTGTACATGAAGACAGAGCTTCCCTATCAAGGGAGTGACTGGCACAGGGTTCCCACAGAACATCTGATCGGCATCCAAAGCCCTGCCCAACTCCTCCGTCTTTATTCCCAGCCTCAGGGCCAGGTCCTCTGATATGAAGTTATCAGTAGCCCCTGGATCAAATAAAATCAGCGCTTGCTGGTCTCTGACTTTGCCCCATGATAGCAGCAATTCTCGTTCTTCTGGGTTTAAAACATGACCCAGTATGTCAGGAATTCCTCCTGCCATTGGCTTTTGCAATCCCCGTGGCTTCTCTGCCTCTTTTCCCTTCGAAGTTGAAGGCTTTTCTGGGCACTGGGCAGCCACATGCCCCTCTTTCCCACACTTAAAGCATTTCCCATCTCTGCGAAACTCAGCTATCTGTTCAGGAGTGAATGGGGATTTGCCTTTATAAAGTCTTTGAAAACTGAGTACCCCTCAGCTTCTGAGGCTGAAACCCTTTCTTTTCAACCTTGGGATACTCTTTCTTTTCTGATTTTGAAAAATCAGTTTTCTTTCTTTCAGCACGTCCTGCATGCAAGGATAGTACTGTAGATGGATCTTGTAACGGCACAAGACTAGCTATTGAAGCTGAATGCATAAGGTCTTGAATGTTCTTTGAGATCCAAAGCATTCACTACTGCCTGGATTCTTGGACTGAGACTTGCTCTGTATTTTCTCATTTGGGTTCCTTTGGAGATCTTTTTGAAAGGTGCAACCTGCAAATAATCATCCCAAAACTTTTGGTTGTACACATCCACTGTATCTCCTGCATCCATATGCAAACTGTCCCAATCTTGTAGAACATGATCTCTAAACTGTTTAGGCATAAACTGCTGGTAGAAGGCTTTCTTGAAGTCCTTCCACTTCTTTGGGGCTGACCCATCTGTGGTCTGTGCACTCCACCATGCACTAGCTATCGCTGTCAAGTGTAAACTGACCATTCTTAATTTGGAGGATTTTGAAAACTTTTCTGTACTGAATGCAGCATCAAACTGCCTGATGAACTGCAATGCTTTGTTTGTATGACCATATTGTCCATTGTAGGTCATAAACTTGACAGATTTACCTCCCTCTTTGAATTCCTTGGTCTCTCTGGAAGACTTTCTCTTCCTAGACTTCTTGTGTTTCTTTCTTTTCCTGGCTGGTTTATCTGATAAAGAAGAAGATACAGAAGTCGAGCTCGAGGTAGACGGTGAAGGACTGGGACATCGGTGATGATGCCTCGATCTCTTCCTGCTATGAGACCATCCCCTATGAGATCTCTCTTTCTCTGGCTGTACACGAGAGTGTGCCTCTGGCATTGGCACATCATATGCTGCATTAGGCATAGCTTCTGCTTGAAACAAATACTGAGCCCTTGGATCCTTTCTGAGATTTTCCATCTCTTGTATACGAGTGCGTACCATCTGCTCAAATTCTTGCTAAGTTTGCTGCACACTTCTCTGTCTTGGATGTACATCCCTATCTTGTGAATCCCACTGGATAGGTGATTGAGCCATTTTCTTACAACTCGTCCCACACTGTGTATGCAACTGATGCACGATGTCTTTGCTTTTCAAAGAGAAAATTTACCTCAACAAGAGGTGTCTTGCATTCACAATCTATGCCAGTACTGGGCTGTCAACTCAAGGCATAAACTTAAAGCTGTATGCCCCTTTTCTGGCTACTGCAAATGACTTCAAAAAGTATCTGTTTTGCCCTCTTTTCACTGCTCAAAGGCATGCATACTCTTTTTCTGCAAATCTCTGATTTTTCTCTGTTTTCTGCTTTTTCTGACAGTAAATACTCTCTCAGATGGTTGAAAACTGCTAGCAGAAACAGTCTCTGCAACTGTCTTTTTTTTTTTTTTTTTGTGGTGACAGTAACCAGATGGATAACCGGCTGCTTACTCTAACTAGACTAGCTGGTTCTGGTCTGGTTAGTCTGTGACTAGACCTCTTAACCAGATTAACTAGATTCTGAAGTAACTGAACCAGACTGGAATCTGGTTAACTGAACCAGTCTGGTCTGGTTAAGCTGCTCAGACTAGTTAGCTGTGATCTGATTAGGCTGACCAGACTAGTAAGGGTAACCTCACCCTTAACCTGAGTCAACTAACCACCGTTAACCTAACCAAAAGTAACTGTCACATCACCTGCCTGCACGTCAGCATTCACGCACGTGTCTCTGTCAGAGCGCCACTGAGTCAACGTCGGATCTTTACTCTCTTGCTGAATCGTCACAACCTGAGAAGGCTATGAGCCTTGGCTCTGATACCAATGTAAACCTTCCCTCGAAAAGGACAGCAGAAACAATCTCATTTCTTTCCCTCTCTCCCTCTCTCAATAGAGACACTAGGGCCCAGGACAACAATCGGGCTGGACCGCCCCGAAGGATTTTATTACTTGAGAGAAGATGAAGTACATAGTTCAGCGTAGAGCTGTTCATACATTAATCCAAAACGTGAATGAATGAATCATTACATGAGCTCTCAGGCTCCCTTTCTTGGCAACAAGCCACTTGTCAATTTCTACATTACTTTTCTAATTACATGCCACTAAGGGCAACTCTGGACTCTTCGAAGCACTTGGTCACACGAACCGCGTCCTAGATGCTTGTTAGGCTCCCGTAGCGCTTAGGAAAATAACTCTTCCTAGTACCTGCAACAATTAATTAAAGCGCACCACCATGGCACCCATTAATTGTTAGCGCTTTGCATGCAAATAACACACTGTGGACTAATTCTAGTCACGGTGGGCATCCCCACTGAACACATGTGCACACATAACAAATATAAAAAACATATATTTATTCTCTGGTTGACCGAAGTCAACGCTCTTGATCATAATTAAGGAGCTTTGACCAAGGGTCGAGGCGCCTTAATTATAGCCAAGTCTCTCCAACCGAAGTTGGCACATCTTGGTTAACCGTGGTTAACCCTCTTGGCACATGCCAAGTCTTGTTGACCGAAGTCAACACTCTAACCGTAGTCAGCTCTGTAGTTCTCTGGTTAACTGTAGTTAACCCTCTTGGTAATAAACCAAGTCTCCCCGACTGAAGTCAGGTTTACTTGACCAGAGTCAAGTATCTTTGACCGTAGTCAATTCTTTGACCATTAAAAGAACTCTTTGACCATAATTAACACATATAAAACTCTTTAATTATGATCAAATAAATGGTCAACTGTACTTTGAATTAGGATATTTACATTGTGGTGACATCGAAAGACCCAAGGGTCTATGAGACTGAAAGAAGCCTTATACAACGAGCTGAAAGGGTGGAGCCTCTAATCAGGCATCATCACCCACAATGAATACAACATAATCATATCATATCAGATCTAATACATGAGAGAAATCTGGAGCCATGGCCATGGTGGAAGCTCAAGGATGGTTCGGCGATGAGGCTGTGATGACAGGAAACCTATGAAGAGCGCTGACCGTGGTAATTCAGTTTAATAGAATCAGAGTTAGTGTTTTATTAGGATTGGAATTAATTTTACACGCTAATACTTATTCCCTTTGGTAACCTCATCGATATGTGAACTATTAGGTGTCACCTTGGTTGCGAGAAGTCTGAAAGCTATCTAAGGTAAACTTTACAATACTGCCAAATCAACTTATAGGAGAAACAATGAATGAAATTTAATAAAGGGAGAAGAACGCTAGTTAGGCAGTAAACCGCCAGCCAGGGGCAGAACAATGCCAAATATTGCCTTCTGCACTGATGGACAAAAAGAACTCTTTACTCCAGGTCCTGCAAAAATGTGCAGATGACCCAAAAGCCACATGTGTCTCCAAATATTCTGAATCTTTATGATTTTGTACGGAAATTTTGTCCTTCCAGGCTCAACAATATAGGGAGTTGAAATCCACAAACATCAAACAAAACTTAGTTGTTGTCCTAAAGTAAAACTTTGTGTGGAACAAATGTTTGCAGTGCCTTTAGTTTCAGCATGAGTATATCCCTCCGAAATAAGATTTTCATGCCTATTAGCGTTCAAGGCACTGCCATAGCATTTGGACCTGAGGCAGCGGCAAAGGAACTGTTTGCAATTTAGGTGCCATGAAGTTTATCTGCTCGCTCAGGTCTCCTATTTTGCAAAAAAAAAGAGTGCATCCCTGTTGGTCATCTGTATATCTAAATGTATTGTTTCATACTTGGAAACCCAGCCAGGTCTTGCAGGTATCAATCTCGGAAAGTTTCTCATCAAACGCGTTGTCAGACTGCTGCAGCAAGAGATGCCAGCAGTGCAGGTTAAACTTTTGTCCGGTCCCCCTTATAGGACAATTTCCTAGTTCCAGTCAAGTTTTGGAATCTCCTGTTGTTGCATTTAATAAGAAGATAACGTTTTCTATCTTTAGGATTAAGGGGAAGTCTACAAGGACCTTACTAAGTTTTTTTCCATTTGTTTGGTACAGACTTTTGCAACTCTCAGCCCAATTCCTGGTTTTATGTCATGGCTTTTATCAAAATTAGCATCACAAGCCACACTTGCAAAAAGTGAACAAGATATGGGTGACACAAGCATTTTGAGAGAAGCCTTACTTACTCCTGCCGAAGAAAAACTGCTCTCAGAGGCCTCTGAGTAAGGGCTTTAGAATGCTTGCCAAATTTCACTTTTTCTGTCGTCAATAGCAGGTTGTAATTGGTTGAAAAATCTGTTTAATTTGTTGGAGTTTGTTTGTCTCCTTTATTTGATATAGACATAGAAGGGGGGGAAAATAAGTTTTTATCGTATCATGATGTAGTGATGAACATTTGGAGCATCTAAGTAAATATTGTTCAAATTTCTTGTCTTGTATCCCATGGGCATTTTAGCGGATGATTTTTATCTGTCTTCTGAAGTCTTCGGTGAAACTGACAGCACTCTTGACTTTTTTTTCACAATGTAGGGATGTGACTGAGGATAGCAATGCTGTACCTTTGTTGTTGAAGTTGCTTACATCGCCAGTGCATGAGTGGACTAAATCTGAGCGAGTACAGATAGCCATCAAACCCATTTTACTACGTTTGTGTGCAAGGTATGTGGCAAATCTTTATGCTGCAGGCAGCCCAGTGGCAATTATCTCATGGTCACACTTACTCAGTGGACACAGGAACACAGGCACATTTTAAAGCACTTCAAGAAGGGAAATGGGCACAAACGAGAAACAAAAGGACACATCACACAAGCTGCATGTTGAGGGAATCGGACACTATCAGCATCTGCACAATTGGTTGCATGCTACACAATGTGAACATTAGAACTAATTGAGGCATATTAGAAGCTGATGAACCCATAGGTACAGGTTGTAGAAGGGAAAAAATGTCATCTGTTTGAATCCAGACCACAGATATGTGAATAGGACTGTCCCTCTGAATTCTAGGAAGATGTTCGTTCTTCAAATGGGACATCAGAACTCAATTGCATGCCATCTGTTTTAACTGACTTATACTAGATTACATATATAGAGATAGAAATGTGTCTCAAAATTCTTGCAGGGTGTGTTTAAAGAGATTTTAAAAAGATTTTGCCTCTAGGATGCATCCACTTTGCGGTCAGCTTACAGGTGAGCCTTGCTTTGTCTAGCTCCCATGTCATAGGGTTACATTGCTAGGATTTGAGATACACTTTACCTTATGAGAGCACTTCTCAATGTGAAGGAAGGGCCTTATATATACATTCTCCTATTTTGCTCATTTGCCTGTCCTTCAATGTCACCACCTGTTCCATTTGGATCATCAGATGGTTTGCCATGCTAGTATTTGCTACATCTTTTATCTTGACTACTGTGCCAACTCAAGTGTCACCTCTGCACCTTGTAGTCAGCATAAGTCTTCAATGTAAGGTGCCTGTATGCAATTAAGGCTGGCCTCATGTATTCAGAATACAGGTGCGGGCCATGTCCTACAGTCCTGCAACAATGTGATTACACAGCATCTTGGATGAAATCCATATGACACTGATAGACGCCTTGTCCTTAGTAGCTACCACCGTCAGAAGAAAATGGAGGCACACTTTGATAAAGTGATGGCAAAAGGTCATGCACACAAAAAAAAAAAGTTGATGCGCAATATCTGCATTTTTTGTTCAATGGATGGTCTCAGCTTCTTTACAGTCTTTGATCAAATACATATTGTCCTTTCTGGTCCTCTAGCTGCATGGTAACTTAGAGGTTGGCCATTGTCTGCCTTCTTATCACATGCTACAAGGAATCACGTATATAAAGTTTTTTTTCCCATTCTCTGTGGTGTATAATCGGACTAGTCCTCTATGAAACTCTGACTACATTGTTCTCAGAATTTGCTAATGTATCTTACTTTGTCAAGTTGGAAAAGCCATGACATAATAGGATTTATTGTGCTTCCCATGTAACATTGGAATGAGGAGAAACATGGGCATACATCTTTAGGAAGCTCTTGAACTGAAAGAGAAGGGGGTATGACATTGGATCTTGCAACCAGATACCTGCTGAAGGAAAAGAAGCGGGGTAGGGCACTTGATGCTGTTACCAACTTTCATGCACAGAATGGAGCTGTAAGTGACTGATAGCATTGTTCTCATCTGTTGAAATCGTAACAAATGGAATGGTGCTGCATTTTATTGACCTGCTTCTTACATCTCTACTGTCTTTGCAAGCTTTTGTTATTATTTTAATCACTGGATTCGTTTGGGAATTTTTTTTGAGCAGTCTGCATGTAGGACTTGCTCTTGATGCTGTATTGCATACCTTCACTTACATAACATGCACATCAGCCTTTGCCTCAAGGTGTTTCCTGCAAATAATGTAAAGCTCGGATCTAAAGATAGAGGACATAGGAAGAGGCCATAACACAAGGGACATGTCTCTTTCATCAAGCCAACAAAGGGTTTTTTATTATCATGCCTCAAAGTGCTCAACTATTCTTAGGATTTTCGCAGACAGACTACCATCTCAGTTGTCTCGATCATTAGGCTGTTCTAACGTTCCCTGGCAGCATCAAATCTCAATACCTTCAATTATGTTGCTTTCAGCTTCATCTCTATTGTTTTTCCGTATTGATGATAAGGGTGAATGTTTTGAGGCCTGGTTGGATGACTTTATTCTGCTTATTTTAAAGCGTAATTCTCATATTCTATTTTGTTTTGTTTGAAGGGTATTGAAAGGCTGAATTGGATGGGGGATCGATCTCAGCATGGTCTTAGGCAAAGTGCAGGCATTATGGTCAATTATGTCTACAGGTGCCTTGCATAATCTTCTGATTGCATTTTTTAAATTAAAATTGACAAGACTGTCACTAATTTTTTGGGGTCTTGTTCAGGTTGGACAAAATTGAAGAAAATAGTCGACTATATTTTGAGAAAGGTGTTGTGTCCGCTTCACCAGCAATAGAAGAAATTCTGATTCCAGCATTTGGAGTCCCTCATGACTAGAAAAAAAGCGAGTCTTTAACAGGTGTCTGGTACCCGAATTTTGGTGCTGTGAGGTGATGATAAAGACTTTTGTATAAATTGATATCAGATTTTACCTCACATTTTTCATCTGCGCAGGCTCAAAAAGGACGAAACTGCATTTTGAGATATGTAATATTACAGGGTTCTACTGAATAAGCCTATGTTAGCATAACAAGACATTTGTGCTGGAAATCTCCTGCATATTGTATTATCTTTGCAGATGGCTTCTAGGATATCTGTGATAATTGGACAGTATTGACATGTTAAGGCTGGAAATCCGGCCAAAATAAGACACGCCAATGGATGATCCATGAATTATGCAATCACTATTTTGTTAGAAATGACCCAACAGAGGGTACGCACAGTGGAAGACTGATAGAATTGCCCAGGAGCTCACATAGTGTGGTGTGGGGTGTGGAATCACAAACTTCTTGAACTTATTTGCATAGAATAGATGTGCAAACTCATCAATAGACAATGAGCCAGCCAGATAGAGAAACCACCAAAATAATATATTTCCGTCCAAAGCTATGGACACAATACAAAAGAGATAGATCCATAGTCCCACCAATGGTGTGGTCCTCTGATCTTACCACAAGGTCCTCCTATCTGCCGGCTATCTCTAGACTTGAGCCCACGACCTCCACCTCGAGCGTCTGTAGACTTTCAGTCCATAATGATCTTCTCAACCTTGCTGCCCTGTATGTCAGCCTAGGTAGGCAGCCCTCTGTGAGCTAAGTCTGCAGCTCGTCAGCCCAGGTCACCTCCTGGTCATAGGCCCAACTGATGCTGCTCTGCTGCTCCTTCCTGCTCCCTGAAGTGCTACTCCAGAAGATATGAAATGAGGCCACAAGGCCTGCCTTTTACAGGCCCAAGGGCCTGCCCGAAAAAACCGACCAGCAGCATCATTCTGGCCGACCCAAACAGGCCAACCAGTCTGCTGGAAAACTGCCCTTAAGGGCTCTCATTACAAGGGCCGTTGGCCCACAACACTAGGGCTTTGGCCCTCCTTTCAAGGCAAGGGCCCAGCCCTATATAAAGGCAGGTCCCTGCCTACTAGCAACCTCCTTTGCTGCTCCACCATGCCTCCATGTGGCCGACCTGGTATGCTGGTCTGCCCTGCCCTTCTGCGTCATCTGCCCTGCCAGACAGCCCGCCATGCAGGCGTCTCCAGTCTGCCCTTGCCGCCATGTGTGCGCCTCTTTTGCAGGCGCATGACCTGCACTTCTTTCAGCCTGCTGCCCACATGGCAGCCTGTTTGCTGCCCATGTGGCAGCCCTTTTTGCTGTCCTGCTGCCCATGTGGCAGCCCTGTCTTTGTGTTTCTTCCTCTGGGCATGTCTTGCCCTAGGTCACCTCCTCCACGCTCTCCTCATATGGGGGCTTACAGATGGGGAGGTGACCTCTCCAACACCCCCTCTCACCGGCACATCTCAGCCCAATGCCAACTTGTCGATGATGATGCTCCAGTAACTCCCTGGTTGTAGTCCTCTGGAACACTTCGATGTCGAAATCTTTTCCTAGCTTTTCATCCAGTGGCTCCTACTCCACCAAGTCTGGTTCTGCTTCCGCACGCCATCCTGGTACACAGGTCCATCTCTGGTAGCACCTCCTGGCACCACCACCTTCAGTCACGTTCCCGCCTTCGAACTCCAGCAATCCAGCCGTCACGATCTTCCAGTTGTCCCCCTCATAATGAGTGAACAACCTGGAGTCTTCCAGGCACCATGCTCTGTGCGTCTGTTTCAACCCGTCCTTTCTTAGGCAAGGTCTGCAACAAATGAATATTTCCAGATAACTTGGACCACGAACTCTCACTGAGTTTTCAAGCAAGTACTCTCTCTTCAGTACACCTTGTCCATCACCTTCCAGCAGTCTGCGTTCGAGATTTGAAGAAGCACCCACACTTTTCCTTCTGCCTTCGAAGGCCAATTCCCCTTCCAATTTGGCATTATCTGAGACAAATGAAGAGCAAAGTCTCTCCACAGCATGCTATAAAGGCTCAAATGAAGAACATCAAGTACATACCAGATCGTCGTACTGCCTGTGTGCTTGCTCTGAAAGCAACCATGCACCTCATTGACGCACATGCCAATAGCCTGTGTAATCCTGTACTGTCCCCTTTTGAAGTCCAACATCCATTTGAACATGAGACCCTAGGGCAATCCATGGATTCCACTCTTGTGTTAGTGTCAACAGCCACACACCTGGAAGATACCAAGCACTCCATGCTGTCCTTCACCTTCACAAAGGCATCTGACTCCTCGTCGAGCCACATCTCAATGTTAGAAATCATCATTGTGGTTTCTAGGTCGGTATATCTGACCTCAGTAACACACGATGTTACCAGGAACGACTCTTCGATTACCACATTTGCTTTGGCCTTTGTATCACCCTTTGAATTTGAGTCGGACTCCTTCCTTTTGTTTTTCTGATCTGCCTTCTTCTTTCTGCAGACCTTCGCAAAATGACCCGGCTTGTCACAATAGAAGCACTTCTTCTTTTGCTTCCTCTTGGAAGTAGCCTCATTATCAGAGTCGTCTTTCTTGGACTTGCCACTGTTAGGCTTGCCCTTTCCTTTGCCAGCGTAGTCCTTCGCTAGCAATGCCTTGTCGTCTTTGTCGTTGTTGTAGAGCTTCTCCCTAGCTTCCTCTTGTAGCAGACTGCAGTAATGGACCAACTCTTCAACAGTCAGAGATTTGGTCCTCTGTCCTGTTGTCATAGTCATAATAAAGCTTTTGAAACTGCGAGGTAGCTGCATGTAATTATCACCATGGACGATTTCGATGAATTGGTGGTAATCTATGTCAATTTGGAGGCTATGCGTTTCTCGTATGACATGTTTTTTGCACGTTTGTCAGCAATTTGGTTTTGTCTGTGTAGCTCTTCTTTGGAATTCGGGTGTAGTATGAAATGGTTTGGGTTTTGACTGTCGGTTCCGTCTGAAACTGCTTGCGTGATATTTCCTTGTGATGTGAATCAGGTTTTGCCCGTGTTGGAAAGTGCTAGACTGCTACATGAATTGTGTTGACCCTTGCGTGCAGTAAACTCATTGGAAGAAAAGGTTTCTAGTTCTATAGTTGTTGCCTACATGCTTGGGTTCGACTATATTTTGGTCCGTGTGAGTTGCTATAGCAGAATTGCGGGTGACATTTTCAAGTGGTGAGAGCATCCAGATCTGTGTTTAGGTCACAGGCGAACAGTTCTTTGCAGTGTAGTCACATGTGTGCGAATAGTTGCTTGCAGCGTAGTCAGATGGGTGCTCTGGTCATGCACGAATAGTTACTTGTACGCAATTCATACTGCTTTGCAGTGAGAATGCTTGCGATATTACATCCGCCTCAATTTGGTTTGTGTGTATATGGCGTGGTGAGCTGGTGTGCATGTGGCATATGCATATAGGAAACCCCACGTTTTGCATTAAAAACCATAAGCAAATTTAATCATTGAGTTGCAATGTTGTAATTGGATGATAACAAGAAACCGCACACTAGCAAGTTCTATTTTCGTGAAGTGTATGCTTTTGGTCATGCATTCATAATTAATGATAACTTAAATGTGAGCAAAGGAAGTAAGTGGTAATGTCATAATTGGTGATATCTTAAACCGGCAATAGTAGTATATCCCCCTTTTTTTTTTTTAAGCAAGAGATTAGGTAGATGCAATAAGCAAATTTGATTATGGTCTCGTGAAAACTTATATAAGTGAAATCCACTTTCCTTGGGTTTTTCAAAAACCTTTTAAACACCAAATCCTTGCTTGAAAAGAGATGCCATTCTTCCGAAGGGAAAGAGAAATAATATCATTGCGACTGAACTCTCTCCCATAACTATCCATGTTGGTAGCCTCTCTATCTTGAGTGGAGTTGCATCCTTGTTAAATTGCCCCCCACCCCCTCCTGTGAAAACGTGTGGAAACACCAATAGTCCTTTGAAAATATAGTTGTTTGATCCACCATGTTTTGATGATAAGAAACCTAGGGTGGTTGATGTTAAGGAAGAGTACTGTCCATGTTTAGACACCACGTACATTCTTGCTTTGCATGAGGTTGATAGCTCTTTGAATGAAGACAAAGAGATGCCTGTGATCAACGTCTTGAAAGTGTCGAAGATTGATTTGATAGTCAAGAATTGCATGTTTGATGGAAAAGTTCTCAATAAATATGGAACCTACATGCTCTCTCATGTGAAGTATCCCAAATGTCTAAAAGTAGATCTTATTGACAGAGCAGTTCACGGGAAAGACTACTCAAAGCAACTTAGTGAGCTCAAAGGAGTATGCAGGAGCAGACACGCACAGAGTAGCAACCGCAACACAATGAGCAGCTCCCTCAACAAACGACCCACCTATAGGTTCAATGGCTCCTTCAGCAGGCGATGTCCACAACAGCTGCCTCCACGAGCGACGACTACTATCCAAGAGCTCCGGCCTCCACAACGGCTCCACCACCACCTCACCATGAACCGGTTCAATGCTCTTGGCGACCCTTTGCTTTAGTGCTCCTTGACCCGCAGCTTCGGAGCTTCTCTCACGTCCATACTCACGAACGCTTGCGAAACCACAGATCCGTTGGATGGAATCTTATGAGATTCCTCTAGAATCTTAAAAGATTCTGACAGTCCCATGTGGCAGAGAGGGAGGATCTCCCTTATCCTCAACCTCACCACACATTGAGGTGTGGTCAGCCAAATGACACATGGCATGTTGCCACATCAGCAAGAAGATCAGTGTGCCACATCACACCCTTGGAGCATACCACGTCATCATACCACGTAGAATGCCACATCAGAAAAAGCGTGTCCATGGTCACATCAGCACAGTAATCATCTGATGCCACATCATCATTGCCCAGTGCCACATCATAGATTGCCACGTAACCTTGGTTTAGTGCACTATGGTTAGATCTGACCATGGGTAAGATTGCCATACCTAGTCACTTGCCACCTCACTTGCCCAATCAGCATCCATGTAAGTAGTGCCTTCTAAGCACAATGCCACATAGGCACACTGCACGTGACCACTTGTCTACCACATCACCCTCCAAGCCACATCATTTTTGGGCCTTCTTGGGATCAAAGTTTGGCCTATCTTTCCAAGCGCCATGTCTTTTGATCCAAGTGAAATTTCACAGTGATCAAAAAAGCAAAAATGCTTGTCATATTACACTCTACGCATTGAGCACATCAAATACGCCATTTGACTTTTCCACAGGTCAGCATCCTAATCCTTTGTAGTGTACCCAGCACATAAAAATGAACGAAATAAAACTCATTTGTTGCATTTTACGCTTTGATGTGTAGTCTAGCTTAGACTAGCATCACCGTAGAGGAGATCCACCAAGCCAAGTCAACCATTGTCACATTACCCGATTAGTTCCCACCGGCGTCAGTCCATGCGGTTCTATCATCAGTGTACACATTCACACATTTGTTCAGTCTCTTGGGATCAATGTTTGGTTGGGTGTAGCCAATCGCGGAACTATTTTTGGGGCCATTTTGGGGTTGAGATTTTGAATTTTGCACAGATCCGCACTCTCATCGGAAGTTTTTTCGGCATCACGATTGTTGTGCTGGCGTAATAATGAGACAATCTTATCGTTGTCAACAGCGCAGGGCTCGACACATGGCACTATATGCATTTACTCGTGAGCACAGAGACTGTTGCTCTACCTCTAGCCTGACTACATCACACAGCCTTTGCCTTGCCATCTGTCATTGTGCAGCTTCGCCATCTGTCACTGCACAACACAATCTTTTGTTGCGTTGACCACCATGCTAGTTCGAGCACAACCACATTGGCCTGACTACATCACAAAACTTTTGCCTTGCCACCTGTCATTGTGCAGCTTCACCATCTATCACTGTGCAACACAATTTCTTGTTGTGTTGACCACCGTGTTGGTTCGAGCAATGATGTTGGCATGGAGAGACCACCACGTTGGCATGAAGACCACTGTGGCATGTTAATCTCTAAAGGGGACCCCTCATGATCCATATCCGCAACCACCGTGCTGGATGTTGGAGCTATTTTAGTTCTAAACCAAGGAAAATAGTCTTATTTTAGAGATATTTTAGTCGTATTACTCCTGTGCAATAATTTCTCAACCACCGCACATGTTCTTGGAGCTATTTTAGTTCCAAGCTAAGGAAAATGTAGACATTTGCAAATTATGATAGTTTCCTATAACCACCGCGCTGGTTATTGGATTTATTATAGTTCTAAACCAAGGAGAATATACTCCTATTTTGAACTTTCCTTGCAACCACCATGCTGGTTATTGGAGTTATTATAGTTCTAAAACACCGCGCTGGTTAGTGGAGTTATTATAGTTCTAAACCAAGAAAAATATACTCCTATTTTGAAGCTATTGTAGTCCTACTAGTCCTTGTCCAATAATTTCTGCTATTTCTTGGAGCTATTTTAGTGCTATTTTAGTTCCAAGCTAAGGAAAATGTAGTCCTATTTAGAGCTATTTTAGTCCTTCTGCAACAATTGCTTGCAATTGCACCGGTTGGAGTAATCCTAAATGAGGACATTTGTGAACCATTTTCAATACAGTAACAACAGTTTTTTCAATAGTTTCTTGTGTAACGATCGCTATGGTTGTAGCAAAATGTAAACGAGGATAGAAATATGCCATTTGTGCTTCTTTAGAGCCACTTTCACTACCGAAGTAACAACAACAATAGTTCTGGTGATAATGGTACTACATTGAAATTGAAACAAAAAAAATTCATCCGATAGTTTTTGTGATAATATTCCATCAAAATTGAACCAAAATAAATTACATTCGAAGCAAACATTTAACAAAACAGATTACATCCAAAGATGCTAGCACTTTGCTTTGTGACACTTTTTAAAACACTTTTAGCACTTGTTAACACCACCGTTGTGGCAGGACCTGGTGTCACTTTTTGCCCTTGTCAGCACTTTCTTACACTTTTGACCTGGTGCCTTGTATGTAGGGGACAATACGAGCACCTCGTAGTGCTATCATATTCAGGACTTTCTTATAATTTTGACCCATTTCTCCTCGTATGCAAGGGACAATATGAGAGCCTCGTAATTGAACATAACCTTCTTCATAGCAACTTCTTTCAAGGCACTGGTAGAGAGAACTCAACTTGGTGGTGAGCTCAATCGAGCACAACATTCGATAGCGAATAGGGAACTCAATCTGGTGGTAAGCTCCAGCACACTGACACATGCTCTCAGTGTGTTAGAGCTCATCTCCAAGTTGAGTTCTCCTTCCCCAGTGTCGAAGGTTGTGCTTAATTACGAGAGTCTCATCACCAAGTTTTCTTTGCCAGTGCCTGACGGAACAACGATGACCCGTTTCCCTTGGCTCCCCATCCTGCAACTCCCTTGGTCATGGCTATGGCTGGTGGAGTGTTGCAGGATGGAGAGCCAAGGCAAACAATGGATCCCATGACTTGGGCAACATTATGAAGGGACATTGAGGTTGCAGCAAAAGATTCATCACAGGGGTGGAAGGGGGCTTGGAGAGAGCGTGGAAGGGGGTAGGAGAGGGATTTTCCTAGGTGTTGTTTCTCTACCCTTAGGGCCTTTATATAGATAGACTTTCGCCCTCCCACTCTTTCCCCTTTCGTTTCTTATGTCAGTTTGTGCGACTCTGGGTGCCTATCGTTGCTAAGAGCACACAATCCACCCGCTGGATTTTGCTGGTAGCCTAGCCTAGCGTAGGCGGTCATATACATCATTGTCTAGCCATGACGTGCAATTAAATGGTTGCCATGGAAGAATTTCTCGATCATCGGAGGAAGATCATAATAATTCAATGGGATGAGGGGGGAGGACCGGTGGCACATGCACCCAACTTGCTAGTAGCCTAGCCTAGCATAGGTAGTCATTTACATCATTGTCTAGCCATGACGTGCAATTAGATGGTTGCCATGGGAGAATTTCTCGGTCGTCGGAGCCAAGATCATAATAATTCAATGGGATGAGGGGGGAGGAGAGGTGGCACATACACCGAGCTTGCTCATAGCCCAGCCTAGCATAGGCGGTCATATACATCATCGTCTAGCCATGATGTGTGATTAGATGGTTACCATGGGAGAATTTCTTGGTCATCAAGAAATTCTAACATTGTGATATGTTCTTACAGTCTATCTTCAGCTTAATGCTAATCTGAGCATGCGAATTAGATGGTCCCTCATGAAAAGTCATTGTTCTTACAGTTTGATTCTGACTCAATGCTAATCTAGGCCTATGAACTAGATGGCCCCTCATGCAAAGTCATTGTTATTACAGTCAATTGAAGAAAGGCAAGATCAAAACAGGACATTAGATTAGCATTGAGGCGTTTCATCAGGCTGTAATAACAATAGTTCTCATTCTAAACTATTATTATTACAGCCTGATGAACCGACTCAATGTAAGCTTGTGAACTAGATGGTCCCCCATGCAAAGTCATTGTTATTACAGTCTGATTATGGCTCAATGTTAATCTGAGCCTGTGAATTAGATGGTCCCTCGTGCACAATCATTGTTATTACAATCTGATTCTGATTGAATGCTAATCTGAGCCTATGAATTTGATGGTTCCCCATGCACAATCATTGTCACTAAAACAAGCTCGGTGGTTGTTTGGGATTAGTATACTGTTTGGGATTTACTAATTGGGATTTACTGAAACAAGCACGGTGGCTGTTTGGGATTTACTCAAAATTATATTTTGTGGGGGTTGTAGTTAATCCTAAATCGAAAAAAATGCATTTCCTTACTAGTGCCTATGTCCTCCAGCCTTAACTATCGTACAACTAACCTATCATATTCATCAATGTAATGTGTGGCGAATCTATTGGTACACGGGTCTTCAAAGATGGCAAAGATCTCATTGGATTACATCGTTGAGCATGTCAAGATGGCTTGATTTGATAGATTAGAATATGTGAACAATGACAGCTTGGATAGCAAGAGAGCAAACTAGTTTAAAAACCCGATAGGTCTCGAGTGAAGGAACAAAGGAAAAGAGATGGAAAGCCATAGAGGCAATGATATTTTTTCAGCCGCTTGTCTTGAGCTTGATGAAGCCATTTTGCAAGGGTCCCTCGACAACCCAAGATTGTCGTAGATGATATTGATCGCTTGGAGGACAAACATAGAGTTCCCAAGAGTGTCATTCATAAGATGGTCATATTGTAGCAGGAAGAACTGTGGGAAGGCCTTTAATACTATAAGAATCCACAATTTACAAAGTATGTTTCTGAAGGCTCCCACTCTGCAAAGTGTCGAGCCCTTGTCCTAGAATCCTTCAAAGATCTCGGACTTGATCTCTTGGAATCTTGGATATATATTACTCGATTCTTTTTTAGGGGCTGACCGCCCCTCTAATACAGTTGGCTTTTCAATAGAACTTGAGTTAAGTAGTAAATTGTCTTCTTTGAAAAAAAAAAGTAGTAAATTTTCTTTGTATTTATCCATCCTTAGATAGGATGGTGGTCTCTTTTCAAAATGTAGAAGAGTAAAACTTGGCTGTATACTACCCAGATATATAACTTTAGGGGCTGGCTATACATTTGGCTTTTCTATATAACTTCAGTTTTAAAGTAATAATTTGCCATTTATCTGTCCATGGATATGACTACTTCACTCAGCTGGACTTTATAATTTGAAAATGTTGTATTTAGTTGGATTTGAAGGTTCTATTTTCTTATGACTGCTTCACTCGGACTTTATAATTTGAAAATGTTTCCTTGAGTTGGACTTTATAATTTGATGGGCATTTTCCCATAATACAGTACGATTCTATAACTTGCAATTCATTTAGGATTAGTGGTCACTAGCCCAATGGCTGAATTCTGATAATAGATAAAGAGAACCAACCTAAAGGGGACTGTTTTAGTATAGCACTTTGCAACAATACGATCCATTTTAGGATAGCTATAGCTTGCAATTCATTTAGGATTTGTGGTCACCAACTCAGTGGCTGAATTCTAATAATAGATAAAGAGAACTAGCCTAAAGGGGACTGTTTTAGTATAGCACTTTGTAACAATACGGTCCATTTTAGAATAGCAAGGCGGTAGTGCAGGATAAGAGGTCGAGATAAGTGTTCTCTAGTGCAATGTTCTACATACGAGTTCTACATGCAACATGCAACATGTGAGTTCTACATGCAAGTCCTACATGCAACTTCTATATGCAAGTTCTACATGTAGAGAGAGAATGTCTTACAATTCCTACATGCAAAGAGAGAAGCTCTCCAACTTGTATAAATACCCCATAATGGAATGAAGCCCACACTCTTTGAGGCATTGTGTTGAGTTCTACTTGGTATTCCAAGCAATTATCTCAAGTGTCCATGCTTCCTTGCACTCCACGTCCAAAAGCATGTCCTAACCTTGCAACTCCTCCTCCTCTCCCTCTCCTCCTACACCCCCCTCCTCCTCCTCCTCCTCCTCCTCCCTCCTCCTCGCTTCTCCTCCTCCTCCTCCCTCCTCCTTCTCCCTCCTCCTCCCTTCTTCTCTGTCTCCTTTCCCCCCATGCTCTTACATCTTCTTTCTCTCCCACTCCTATGCTCCCCCTAAACTCTTAGTTCCTTAACCCTTAACCTCCATGATCTATGAGGGAGATGAGTTCTCCACCATGTACTCTACCCTGAACCTTGGATCCTCCTTCTAACCCTTGAACCTCTTCTAAACTCTGAAACCTCTCTCTGAACCTTGGAACCTCCTTCTAATCCTTGAACCTCCGTCTAACCCTTAAACTCCTCCTAAACCCCTTGACCCCCAATGAAGGCGAAAGCCTTCATTACCCAAACCATGATGATGCACGTTCCTTTCACACATGCATGCATTATATTTACTTACCACACTTAAGCCTACATCTCTCACTAGAATAGGACTCGAGGTCCTAAGCTACACTTATACTACAAACGACAACATCGAAATATCTGTAGGTGACAAAAAGCCTCGGAACCCTACATATGGAGAATACCCTATTCTTCTTGCAGAAGCCGTGGAAAAGAGTAAACATTTGGCTGAAAGTGCTCTCAATGGAAGCAAGAACGGAAGAGGGAGAGAGAGAGTCAGAGAGCCACACAAGTTTTGGTGGGTGCAGAACCACCCTAATCTTCTTTTTCATTCATTTATATATGTGTTTGAGTATTGTACATAACCGGGGTAAAGGCACAGTGACCTTTAACCCCCACAACCTCCCACTTAAAGGACAATGTGCCTTTAAGGGAGGACAACCAGTGAGCATACTATCCAATGCCCATCAATACACGACAATACTCAAACTGCTGACTAGGTAGACTCTTCGTCAGCATATCTGCAGGGTTATCATCTGTATGAACCTTGACAAGCTCTATGCGCTTGTCCTCAAGTACCTCCCTGATGAAATGGTACCTGACCTCAATGTGTTTGGTCTTTGCATGAAAGATCGGATTCCGTGCTAGCTGAATAGCACTCATGGAATCACTATGCAATATCGGTACACCTGTATGAATCCCCAAATCTCCCACTAGCCGATCAAGCCATATAGCCTCCTTGCAACCCTCTGTGGTTGCAACATACTCAGCCTCTGTGGTAGACAAAGCAACGCACTTCTGTGCGCGAGACATCCATGACACTGTACCACCTGCAAAGGTGAACACATAACCAGAAGTGGATCTCCTACTATCCACATGCCCTGCATAGTCTGAATCTGTGTACCCATACACGCCTGTCTCCTCTACCAAAGCAAATGCACATCTCCTTGGTACCTTTCATGTACCTCATGATGCACTTAACTGCCTCCCAATGCCTCTTTCCTGGATTAGCCATATACCGGCTAACAACTCCCACTGCAAATGCAATGTCTGGTCTAGTAGCTATCATAGCATACATAAGACTCCCAACTGCTAATGCATAAGGAACCTTGGCCATCATGGCCCTCTCCTCATCTGATTTGGGACTATCTATATGACTCAGTTTCACATATGGAGGCAATGGAGTACTCACTGCCTTCCCCCCCTCCATATTGAAACGCTGCAATACTTTTGTAACATACTCTTTTTGTGAAAGCCAAAGGAGTTTCCTACTCCGATCACGCATGATGCGCATACCAAGAATATGACCTGCAAGTCCCAAATCCTTCATATCAAAGGCCTCATGCAACTTGGCCTTTAATGCATCTAGCTCATAAGTATTCTTGCTAGCCAATAGCATATCATCCACATATAGTGCCAAGATTATCAGGCTATTATCCTTAGCCCTTTTAGTGTAGAGGCAGTGATCAATTTCACTGCTTCTAAAACCCTGGGACTGAATGAAAGCATCAAACTTCTGATACCATTCTCTAGGCGCTTGCTTAAGACCATAGAGACTCTTCTTCAGCTTGCAAACTAAATGCTCTTTGCCCTTTTCTTCAAAGCCTTCTGGCTGCACCATGTAAATTTCCTCATGCAAATCCCCATGCAAGAAAGCTGTCTTGACATCCATCTGGATAAGCTCCATATCCTCTGATGCCACTAGTCCAAGCATGCATCTAAGTGTGGTCATCTTCACAACCGGAGAGAATATCTCATCAAAGTCCACACCCTTCTCTTGCTTGAACCCTTTAGCAACCAAACGGGCCTTGTACCTAGGCACATCATCACCTGTGACCTTCATTTTGTAGACCCATTTACATGGCAATGCTTTCTTTCCATGTGGCAAAGAAACCAAGTCCCAAGTCTTATTCTTCATAAGTGAACTCATCTCTAATTGCATAGCATACTCCCACTTGCGTTGATCCTCGCGCATCATAGCCTCTTTGTAGCAAGAAGGCTCCCCGCAATCAGTAAGCATCACATAGTCTACCCCTGGAACAAACTTATCAGGCGGTCTAGACACTCTAGAAGATCTTCTCAAGGGCATTTCAGCTTGCTGTCCCACCTGCATATCAGCCACATTTGGCTCATCATTTCCACCAATAGATGATCCATCATCTACCCTTGATTGTATACCTGTGGGAGTACTTGGTGGTACCATTTCTTGCACATTTGGTGCATGGACAGCTTGCTGTCTATCAACATATGCAGGTGGATTCACATCTTGGAAAGTGATTCTCCTCATTTCCACATCCCTCATGGGTGCCTTATGCATCTTCTTCTCATTGAAGACTACATCATGGCTGCGTATGATCTTCTTTGCTTCTGGATCCCAGAGACGATAGCCCATCTCTCCACTTTCACCATAACCCAAAAAGATGCATTTCCTAGACTTTGGATCTAGCTTCTTTCAAAGCTCTTTTGGCATATGTGCATATGCCTCACACCCAAATATACGCAAATGAGAGTAAGAGGGCTTCTTGCCACTCCATGCCTCTTCAGGAATACCACCATCCAAACTCTTACTAGGTGATCTATTGATCACATGCACTGCAGTCTTCATTGCCTCAGCCCAAAAACCACCAGAAAGACTTGCATTGGAAAGCATGCATTGCAACCTTTCTTGAATGGTACGATTCATCTTTTTTGCAACTGGATTTTGCTCTGGAGTACGAGGGGATGTGAGCTCCCTCTTAATCCCACGTGTATCACAGAACTGCTGAAAGTCATGAGAGAGATACTCTCCACCATTGTCAGTCCGTAGGCATTTAAGCGTTCTACCTGACTGATTCTCAACCAAGGCCAGCCATTTCTGAAATACCTGGAACACATCACTCTTCCGAGCTATAGCATAAGCCCACACTTTCCTAGTTGCATCATCAATGAATGTCACATAGTATTCAGCCCCGCCTAATGACCGTGTAGGCATGGGACCACATACGTCTGAATGCACCAAATCAAGCATTTCAAACTCTTTCTTTCCCCTTCTTTTATGGGCTGATTTAGTCTGCTTCCCATAGAGACAATGCTCACAAAATTCAAAATCAGAGAAACTCAAATGCGGTACATAACCCAAATGGCATAAGAGTTTCATTCCATTCTGGCTCACGTGCCCCAACCTGCAATGCCACAAAGAAGTGCTTGGCTGGTCGGTTATTGCAACAACATGATCAAATACCCTTGATACATGTAAGGGATACAAAGTCCCACACTTGGCACCCCTGGCCAAAAGCATAGAGCCCTTCTGAATTTTCCAACTCTGAAAGCCAAAAGTGGTGTGAAAACCAGCATCATCTAGCTGACCCACTGAAATAAGACTCTTGGTCAGCTTAGGCACATGTCTCACATGTTTCAAAACAAATGCAGACCCATTTGCAAAAGAAAACTTTATGTCACCTACTCCCACTATGTCACATGCATAGTCATTTCCAAGATGCACACAACCTGTCTTTCCACTGTCATAAGTGGAAAACCATTCCCTATGGGGAGTAACATGGAATGAAGCACCAGAATCCAAAATCCAATCCTGGGAATATGCATCATCTGAAGTGGTAAGCAACTCTGCAGATAAAATAGACATGAAGAGAACGTCATTGTCACTATCATATGTGACTGCATTAATCTCCTCGATCTTCACCTTTCCTTTGTCCTCCCTTGGACTCTCTTCCTTTTGATTTGCACCCCAATTTGCATTCTTTTTCTTATCCTTTTGCTCTGTTTTTAGCTTGTAGCAATCCTTTTTCATATGGCCCTTCTTGCCACAATGGTAACACTCAATGTTTCGTGCCCTAGATTTGCTACGAGACTTCCCTCTTTCTTGGGACTTCCCCCTGAACTGTGATCTGCCCCTTTGCACATTTAAGGCTGCATCCTGCTTGTTGCCGTCCATAGACTTCCGTCTAATCTCCTCGGCCAACAAGCTACCCACAACATCATCAAATTTCAATACTCCACCAGGTGCAGAGTTACTGACAGCTGTACGGAAGGTATCCCATGAGGATGGCAATGAACATAAGAGAAATATTGCGTTAGTCTCCGCATCAAAATTCATTTTCTGAGCCTGAAGCTGGTTGAAAATAATATTGAATTCATTCAAGTGAGAAGCAATGGAGACCCCTTCCTTCATCTGCAGCTCAAACAACCTCTTCATGAGGTAAACTTTATTAGAGGCAGTTTCCTTCTCATAAGTGGCACACAGTTTCTTCCACAAATCTTCCGTAGTCTGCTCATTTACTACTGTGAAATAAACTGACTCTGCAAGATGAAGTCTAATAGTAGACTTTGCTAATGCATCCAACTCATTCCAATCATCCTCAGACATATCTGCAGGCTTAGCTTCAATACCTGCCAAGGGTTTAATCTGCTTCTTTTGAATAAGCACATCCCTTATTTGTTCTTTCCACAAAGAAAAGTTTGTCCCATCAAACTTTTTAATGCTGAAAAACTCCTTTTCAGACATGGAAGAGGATGCCATGATGCAAATGAAACAAAATCCCAAATGCTAGTACCTGCAAGAGAGAATCACACCAAATACTAGGTGCACCCAAATGTGTATGCCACAATGGACTGAAATATCACCAAAACTCAAAGCTCAAAGCATCAAAAGATGCATCTGACTCATGTGCATATACTATGCATCCATATGAGCAAATCTGGCCCAAAAGAAAATGCCAACTACAATGGCAATCCAAAATGCCAATAAGTGCCAAATGGCTCAAGCATAAACACCATCCATGGGCACATGCATCAATAATATCTCATCCAAGAGAGCATAACACTATTAGTGCATCACCTGCAATGTGTCAAAGCTGTCCCTCAGCATAATATAGCATCCATGTGCAAAGCGTCCATAAAAATAGCATCCCACAAGGCAATTTGGGCCTATCAGCGCATCCAATAAGGACCGCAATGCATCCAAATGGCCTATAAATCATCCACTGCGACCAAATGCACACCACGAATGAGCGCACACTGCTCAAACTACAACCAGAGTGATCTGCATAAGGTATGCTCAAGAAATCATGGTCCCACGGTAATGACCGCTACTAAAAATAGAACCTGAGATGCTTCAAAACATGGGCGCCATTGCATAATCGGACTCAGCAAGAAAATCTGCAAATATCTCTCTTCTGCCAGAACTCCAAAATCCCAACCGATGAGTGAGAAATGGGAGTCAACACTTATCCACTGCCATGTGGCATAAATCTAAGGTTTCAAAACCTTAGAATGAAAAATGCATAACAGAGAGACGAAATCGAATACACAGAGATCTATAACTCTGAAAATCCTCCACCGAATCGCGCAAGAACTGATAGGTAGGGGTTTTTGGGCGTCCGGAACGCAATGGGACAGACGGTTTTGGAAACCGTGGTCTCAATCACTGGGTCCAACACACGGACTGAAAAACGTTTTTGGAAACAGAGCTGTTTGTAAACTCCATCGGAGTGCGAATGATGAGCAACATAGAAGTTTTAGGACCTCCTGAGTCCACCGGAACTGACAGATCTGCAAATGGTTGCTCCAAACTTGAGTTCCAACACTCGGGCAAAAACGCAGAAACTGACACAGTGAGTTAGAAATCCAATGAAATGATCCCAGATTCAAGAATGAAGGTGTTTCCAAGCTCCTGAAGTGAAGTGGACACCAAAAGCAAGCAATAGTTGCCTCTACAAGTCAATACGGAGTCTCTGTCATCAAACGGAACAGGAAAAAGCTCAAAAAACGACTTTTTCTTTGAAAACTCTTAACAGGCTCTCAAAACCACTTCGCAAAGCCAAAGTGACTTTTCCAAAGGTTCCTCCAAGGTCTCTGCACACTCGGATGCAAGTAAAGTCGCCCACAAACCTTCCCATAGAGCTTCTCCTTCCTCCCACAGAGCTGCTGAGCTTCAAGCATTCACGCACGCTCAGCTAGATCACCCGAGCTCTGATACCAGTTGAGAGTGCTCTCAACGGAAGCAAGAACGGAAGAGGGAGAGAGAGAGTCAGAGAGCCACACAAGTTTTGGTGGGTGCAGAACCACCCTAATCTTCTTTTTCATTCATTTATATATGTGTTTGAGTATTGTACATAACCGGGGTAAAGGCACAGTGACCTTTAACCCCCACATTGGCGCCACTGTCGGGGAGACTAGCATCTCAAGTAACAAGTAAGCAAGTATGTGTAAAAAACAAACTACTACGAACTTTCACGAACATAACACTCAAGGGCAAGGAGAGTAGATTTTTTTTTCCAACTCTAGCCAAACATATCAACCCCAAGCATTAACCTTGGGTTACTACCTTAAGCAATTTTCTTTATTTCTTAAAAAGAAGCCACTTAAAAAAAAAATCAGGCTAGTTAATGGACACGAATGCGTAGAGCTTGCAATTTCGATCATTTCACCTTTTTACAGAAGAGCGATCTGAGCTAACCCCATGAAAAGTTATGGCTCGGGAAGAGTTTAGCGTTTGACCCTAACCTACACCCATTCCTATAAAAACCCACTTCACCCTCTAATTTAGTCTAACCTACGGTGGGCTAGTTAGGAACTGGTTAGGCTAGTTAGTTCAACTAACTATAGTTAGTTAGATCCACAGTTAGGTTAGGTTAGACTAAATTGGGTTAGAGTAACTACCCTTGTAATAATTGGCAATTCCTCTAACTAACAGTTAGACCAAATGCTGGTTTAAATTGTAGACTAGCTCAGTTAGTCCACCCCAGTTAAAGTTTAGGACCATGCACACCATACTTAAGGCCAAGGACCCCCCCCCCCCTAACCAAAAAGACCCCATTTTATCCCTAGTTCAACACTTCGTATCTCGCCTGTTTGGGACCCAAACTAGACCCCGTTTGAACCACGGTTTTACACACAAAAACACAATGCTATGGGGCATTTTTCCAGCCCATTCTACACCATTTAGGCATCCCTAGAACTCGTTAATTTGCACCCCCTTGTGGGCCTCTATTCGCACTAATTCGCTCATATATTTTCGCTGTGACCTCCGATTGACGATTTGTCTGCACCGACACATTTCCCTACACACGTGGGAAAATCTTAGTCACATTATTAACATGCCGGTCCCTACACCACTAACACATCTCTAACCCTTTTAACACAACTACATCAACACCTGCACGTGAAATCATGCCTAGACATCCAGCATAGGCTGAAGCTTTTGGATAGATTGAACCAATGATCATTACCATCGCTATGGATGATTATGAGATTCCATTCCCTCCTCCCCTTTTTTGAAGAGAAGAAGACTTAGACAAAGAACGTATTTGGCAAGAACATCCAACTATGTTTGAGCATGAATTCCTGTCTCCACCTAGGTTTGAGAAGGAGAAAATGCCAATGTCCCCGCCACCACAATCGTCAGGGTATGAGGAATTTTATAGAGAATCCCACATGCTAGTAGAGATTATAATCTCATTTTAGAACCCTTTCCCACCCCTTGAAGAGACTAGCATGCCCGCAAAAAGCCTCTCTGAGGAGAGGATGAGGTGGAGGAAGAGTCAACCAATGAGGACCAGCCCTATACCTATCACAATTAAATGGAATTGCTTAGAGAAGTGGATGTGATAGATGACTGCAAGAAACATGTTTGAGAATTCAAGATAAAGAAGGTACAATTAATCAACTAAGGCAAAGCGAGGGCACATAGATTCAAAAGATACATCTAGACTCTAGTATAGGAAGACTACTTGGAGAGCTACTAGGGGTTATCAAAATAACTTGGAAAGCTAGAGTGATGATGGGTCACCAGGCTTGATTGCAACAAGTTGAGACTTAGGTCCAAAATGCTTGTGGCTAAAGGTGGAAGACTTGATTTAGAACAGAAGTGTTGCAATTGGAGCGAGCCAAGTAAGAGTGCATCATTAGAGGGTAGAGGTTTGGGATCCTCAGTAAGTAATTGGCTAACCATAGGGAAGACATAGCCAAGGAAATAAATTGATTAAAACAAACATTGGAGCAAATCATGTTTGATCTTAGAACATCACAATTGAAATGTGGAAGTCATAACCATTTAATTGCAGAGGAGCCAAAGAGACTACTAGTCCACTAATGCGATGCTGGATATCAAGCAAAGAAAAGCGACTATTTTGCTATACGAGCCAAAATTACGTGCAAATCAATGCAAGAGGGATGAATTGAAGTCCAAAATAGGCCTTGAAGAAATCGCTTCAATACTTTTGCCATTTTGAGTGCCACATCTTTTTGTACAAGTGTAAATCATTTTAGCATTATTTCTTTATAATAAAAATGTCAATCGATATATTGTAATAATGTTGACTATGATATTTGGGAAAAACACCTCATATGTGGTGAGTAAGAAGATAAGTTAGTCTAATCATTGTTCAACACACATTTTGTACACATTCAATAGATGAGCAAAGTGAGTACTATGCTTTTGGATTTGTTAGAGGAGTTCAAAGTGAGATGCTAGAATGGGAAAGGGTGGGAACAGGGAGCTAGATGTTCATATCCCCTAAAACTAACCTTGTAGATATAAATATTTCTTACATTGAAGACTTCAAATGAAGATGCAATTCTTTATCAAACTATTCATCTTCAGTGGCTTTCCTTTGTGTTGCTATTGTGAAAGTTAATGTTTTTGTTAATGGTGAATGAATTTGTTCACTTGTGTAGTTTATGTCTAGTTTCTTTTGTTTATTTTAATGTGGTTAATTTGATTACTCAGATGAATAGGAAATAGATCCATGGTAGCATGATTGATTCATTCATCATTAACAGTCTGGGAAGGCAACTAAACTAGTATATTGAAGGTGTTTATGCAAGGGAGTTATGAAACCTTGTTTCCTTGACTCCATAGCATAGATTATTAGACATTGAAGAGTGACGAGGCTAAACAAGCAATGAGGTTGTCTCTCTTGACTGCCACGGAGGCCCTTGCCTATGTTGAAGAGGCATTTCACCCTGTCTGGTTGTCTTATTTGATTCTAAAGAACCTAAGTGAGAAAAAAACTTTTCCAACACCATATGTGCAACCATTCTTAAGGCCATGATATGAATCTCAAGGGGTAAAACAATTTGGTCAACTTACATGATTTATTTATTAAAAAAAGTTACATGATCCATATAATACCTTGAGATTTAAGCTAGTACATGGAGGCCATAACTTAGGCAAATTATTTTTTGTAGATTTCATCTCGAAGCAAATTATTTTTTTGTATTTCCAAGGCTCGTTATACCCAATCCTAATTTCACTATGCTCCTCATTTCTGGCCATTGGACGATTGGGTGGTCAATAGCAAAATTATTTTTTGGGCATTTTTCAAGCTGCGCGACAACGTGCTGGTGGGCAAGATTTCAAATTTGGGACAGATTGGCACTCTCGTTGGGTTTTTTCCCAACGTATTGATTTCCACACTGGTGTAACGATCAGACATGACTTGTCAGAATTGTTGGCATAATCATTCTAAACATTGTATAGAGCTCAACACATGGCACTCAAGGCCTTTACTCCATGGGCATACAACCATTCTAAACATGGTGCAGAGCTTGACATGCACCACTCCACACCTTTACTCCACAGGGGTCTTTACTTCATGGGCATACAACCATGCTGAACATGGTGCAGAGCATGACATGCACCATGCCACACCTTTATTGGAGAGGAACACACGAATTCACACCTTTACTGATAGCAATATAGAGTATGACAAATGGCGGTCTGCAAAATAGTAGGACCGCCGCATTAGTTTTTGTGCACCACCACCGTAGTAGCTTATAGTTCTATAACTACTACACTTGTTCAACAAAAGAGCTACTTTAGGATTTTTAAGTCTATTTAAAACCAGCACAGTGGTCTCGAGATATTTGTTATAGCTATTTTGGTGCAAATAATCAAATCAACCGTTTTATCTTATGATGTACCAAACTTTACTCCACGATGGCCTTTACTCCACGAGCATACAACCATTTTGAACATAGTACAGAGAGTGACACGTGCCACTCCCTTTATTGGACAGTATAGAGCATGACACATGCCACTCCCTTTATTGGAGAGGAACATAGGAATACATGCCTTTATTAGATAGCAATATAGTATATGACATGTGGTGGTCTGCAAAGTAGTGGGATCGCCGCCCTAGTTCTTGTGCACGCCCACTGTGCTGGCTTACAACTACCACCACACTTGTTCAACAAGAGAGCTACTTTAGCATTAAGGCTATTTAAAACTAGCGCGGTGGTCTCAAGAGATTACTATTTTGGTGCAAAAAAGTAAATCAAGCATTTTTTATAGCAAGAATTTGTGTGCCCTATTACATTAAACAAAAATTCTAAAGTTGAATGCTGCCTTGAGGGCCCTCAACTTGCAAACTAGCGTAGCAGGATAACCGTGGGAATAGATCTCAATGAGCACCAAGAGGCTTGGTAAATATGCCAACCTAGCAACCCAAGTAGCAGCCCAACCATGGTGGTGGCTAGAATGCACTTTTAGCACTGTTTGATATGTTTTTGGGTACTTTTTAGAGCACCATTGAGCTCTTTTAGAGCATGCTCATGATTGCACAGAGATTAAGAGAAAGCAAAAAAAATGATTGCACAAAGACACTCATATTTTATATTGATAACTAGACAATCACATGCATTTAATGGTATAGTAGAATTCCCTTAGTACCCCAAAAGTGGCATACTCTACTAAAAAATTACAGTCTACTATAAAAAAATTACTACAACAGTTTAAGCAATGTTGTATTTCTGATATTTCTTCATTTGGGATATAATTTTATTTTTAATTGTGTGACTATGGCAAAGTATTCCATAGGAGACACCCGATGTGGAGGGGGTCCTAGTGGATGCTTTGTGTGGTTTAGTTGGAGACGCCTAGCTAGCCTTGATTTACCATGCTAGATGGTCGGTATTGTAGGTGATTCCATGTTAACTCTGATATCGTTTGTGTTATTGGTGTTGTGTTTGATTATTGTTCTTTGAGCGCGGTTATATTGGGATCGGTTGGTTCGATGATTCGTTCAATTGATTGTTAATAACAAATGTAATTGGTGGCTTGAGTATAGGTGATGGAACTAATGGCGAGGATTGGAGTTAGTGTGAGGGTACCGATCGAGGTGTCGCACAATGCATCTTATATGACCATGGGCCAGTTTTGTATTTCCTTGATATTGTAAAGTTTGAGTAATATTTAAATCAATTTTGGGCCCAAAGAGGCTATGTAAAGTGAATCCCTTATTTTGAAAGAGGGATAATTTTGGCTCCTAAGATTTATTGAAATATTATAAATACTATGGATGAGGAAGTGTGAACCACTCATCTAGGGGGGCAAATTGTACGTAGTTGGTTGTCGTTGTCGTTGTGTGCTTTGGTTATCTATTTTAATTTATCAAGTGGTGCTATTGTGAGCCTTGGGAAAATCCCTTTTTGAGTTTCGGTGGTATCAGAGCCCAAGCTACACTTCAAGGCTTGTTGGGAAGATCCAGAAAGTCACATCTCTCTAGTGTGATTTTTGAGAAGGAATTGGTGGTATGATTTGGGAGAGGTTTTATACCTTGTAGAGGTTTTACCGATAAAATTTTCCCCTTCTGCAATATACAGTGTGGTCTTAAATTACAAGGGAGGCTATCTACAACGAGTTCTTGATTAGTTTTTGCTCAACCAGCCTTCACAATGTCTCTGACAGTGCCTCCCCAGGCTCTCAGCCCGCATGTTTTCCCTATGCCCACAGCTTATTAGGCACCAATAATTTATCGTCTTTCTTAAAAGATCTAGCACAACACTGAGTAGCCAATCTTCACCCACAGTCTTTGCCAGCCCTAGCAATCATTGAGCGGTTTTCTTTTCTGCCCAACGAACTCTGTCGAGAGTTTGGTCGCCTTGCTTTCATGTAGTAGTTAATCGTCATTAATTCTCTGCTTGCAGTCGTCAAAATAGCACTCTTTGCCCACATTCAGACTCTGTCAGAGCTCTCTAGCCTACTGAATAACCCATAGCCTTCCCTCTGGTAGCCACTTCAAGGCTCTGTAGCTCTTTTGCTGCCCTCATAGGCTCACTGTTTTCTCCATTACCTATAGTCTTTAGGTCTCTAGCCATGGATAATGAATTACTCTCAATCCCAAGGATTCTCTACCATAACTCCATGTGCCAACATCAGTCAAACTCTGTCTTCCTTAATTTGTGAATTCTAGCACCATAAATCAAGTCCAAGCTTACTTTGACCACAGAATTTTGAAAAATTTTATAAGGATCAAAATGTTTAAGGTTTTTCAACCACAACCACCCACACTCTAAGAGCAGTTAGACACACTTCACACAATTGGAATATGAGCATGAGCATAGGGAGAGATTGGAAAAGAAAGTCAATGGGGTAAGGAAAGAAAGAGGCATTCATGTGATGATGAGCCATCTAATGATGAGTCCGAAGATGATCCCATTCTTAGAATAGTTAGGGCTACACTAAAAGCACAGAATTCGAGAAAAGGAAATAAGATAAGTCGAAAAGCTTTCAGATTTAAAAAATTTGATGGAAAAACATATGCCACGCAATGTCTTGTGCTGGATCAGTTAGTTAGATGATTATTTTTCAGGGGAGAGATTTTCTAAAAAATACAAAATTAAATGTGCCGCAAATCATTTAGTTGAGAGTGCTACACTTTGGTGGAGCGTCACTATGCACAGTAAAACATGACCAAAAATCTAGAAGTCTTTTCAAAGGCTTATCAAGAGAGATTTCCTTCCTATGCATTTCAAGGCAAAAGCTAGGCAATAGTGGAACATTTTCATGCAATTTGAAAAAGAAACGATCTCTGCATACATTGATAGGTTTTGGCAAACCTTGATTCAATTGCAATATCCAGAGAAAGTGAGTGAGTGAGATCAACGAAGAAAATATGTGATAGTTTTAAAATCCAAATTGAGAGCTGATATCAATATGTTCCATCCTCGTTCACTAAACTTTTCCATTTTACTTGCAATGAATTGTGAAAGGAAAACTGGAATGCCAAAAGAAGGGAAGAGCTTGGATCAACTTGTTCCCTTCCATAGAAAGAGGAGGTCTTACAAAAATCCTTTCTTCAAATCTAAATCTGGTTTTGTTCCACAGAAAATAGATTGTCCTTTAAAGCCAAATGGCAAGAATTTCCAGAAGAAGGAAATTTAAAGGTGCTACAAGTGCAACAAGGTGGGACATATAGCAACTAAATGTTCAGAGAAAAAGAAGACTCCTACGACAAAAGTACATATGATTGAGAACAAAGCATCCAAGCAAGAGGGAGAATGATGCCAAGCCACTCCAAAGGTGGAGGTAAGTATAATTGTCATGCTCTTTTGAAAATGAAAATGGCAAGAATTTCCAGAAAGTGCAACAAGGAGGGACATTGAGTAGCTAAATGTCCAGAGAGAAAGAAGACTCCTAGGGCAAAACTACATGTGATTGAGAAAAAGGCAGTCAAGCAAGAGGGAGACATGGCGCCAAGCCACTCTGAAGGTGGAGGTAAGTATAATTGTCATGCTCTTTTGAAAATGAAAGGTTTTATTAACGGTAAAGAAGTTGTTATTTTACATGATGACTGTAGTATGCATGACTTCACCTTGGAAAGAGATTTGGCAAAGCTAAACCTAGATTCATCCCCATCTCATTATAAAGTTAAAGCTGCTTTACCAAGACAAAGTATAATTGCACTAGAGAAGTCAAGGATCTAGAGTTTTCAATCAAACCCTACAAAGATAGGTGAGACTTCCTCGTAGCACCTCTA